>NC_140590.1:60379474-60727348 GCF_964204655.1 Triturus cristatus
GCATGATGGACAACGGCACCTACGTCTGTGAAGTGGCCAACAAGCACGGGCGCGCCTCTGACCAGTATGTGCTGGTGGTGTACGGTAAGATGGCGCTTAGCCTTTTGTTTTTACCCCTCATTTCACTTTCAGCTCAACATTACCCCTGTTTAGTGGAAAGCATCAAGCAGGACGAGTGCTAAAGCGCATCTACAATTCTGGATGGGAGTGGGCAAACAGGTTGGTCCTGGGTCTTAAATCTATGAATACAGAATAGGTTTTAAAGCTTAAAAGGCTCCATTTCAGGGACTGTGATGCCTAGTGCTTGATTTGTAAATACATTAGTGCCAGGGCCCTTGTCAGGAGGCCACAGCAGCTTGCACCACCCAAATCCCCTACCAGCACTGCCAATGACAGTATCAACACTACTACAAACCATCACACTCCTACAACTGTGACATTTTAGACTGTTCCAGGCCCCAACGCCATACAAGTTGATGAGGTGACATGTGTTAGCCATTTCTAAGGTATATTGAATTAATAAACAACTATTGCTGTCTCTTAATTGGATAAACAGCCCCACCATGTGACAGACTGTCATAAGAGCTGGTGTTGACAGTTAAGTGCTGGTGCATAGCACCGGGTACCACCAGCTCAAATTATGCACTGGCGATGCCAGCTGTAAGATGTGTTTATTTTCTGTGACTTTGATAGCTACTAACCTTAACTTCATAATCTAAAATAGCTCAGTGTAGGAGAGATTGAACTTCAATGATAACGATACAAGGTGTAAGATAGAATCATTTACAGAGGCTATGATAGTGGCTAATACATGATTGAATCACGTCTAGGAACTATGAAAGGTCTAGGGGCATGATAGAATCAACTTCAGGAACCAAGGTAGCTTCTAGAGCAGGATAGTCTCAGTTTCATGGATAACTCTTAGTGAGCAAAAGGCTAAACTCCGGGGGCTATGATAGCTCTTCTTATGGAGGTCTTGTCTTACCCTCATCCTTCATCAACGCTCTCTCTAGGGGCAGTCTCTCTCCCCCAGTTACCATTGTCAATGCATATCTCACTCATGACATCTTCACAAAACCTCCAACCGCAGTCAGGATCCTCACACTCTTAGAGAAACGTCCACTAGACCCTGCCAACTATTGTCCCATCCCTCACCTACCCTTCACTGGCTAGAAAATCGAAAAAGAGTTTTAAATTCAACTCTAAGATCAAATTAATACTAACCCTCTCCTGCACAACTCCCAGTCTCACTTCAGCCCTCGCTGTAGCATAGACTGCTACCTCATACATCGCAGATGATGCCCTATTGACCACAGATGAGGACGGCATCTGCCCCCTGATATTGCTGGTCCTCTCACCTGCCTTCGGCACAATTGACCATCCCACCTTCATACCCACCCTGGAGTCTCGAATGTGACTTACTGTCAGTGTCCTTCACTCGCTCCCCTCACACCATTTCAACTGGCACCGGTTTATTTGCACAGGAACCTCTAGGTCCCAAAAGATCCCTATCACCTGCGGAGTCCCCCAGGGTTCTATACCGTCCCCTGTGTTCTTCAACCTCTGCATGGAACCGCTTGGTGTTCTACTCACAGGTAACAGCATCAAGATTCACCAATATGTAGATGATAAGCAACTCTCCTTAAAAGTCTCCTCTGCTTTAGGCATCCCACACCTGAAACACTACCTGCACATCATCCAGACCTGGAGGCTCTGGCTGAACTCATCCTAACCAAGACAGAATCCTAATTATTTGCCAAGAATAACAACAAGAAAAGTACTAACCTGGCTCAATGACATGAATCCTGATGCTTTGAAACCCAACTTTCACTACATTTCAAATCCCTTCAATTGCGCCTGTACACTAACCTTCTCCTAAGGGAATACAGTCCCAACCAAAAAAAAAAAATACTGCCTGGTACCACCTCTACCGTCTAAAGAGAGTGGAACCATTTCTTCCAGAAAGCAAATTCAAAACTGTTGTTCAAGCTCTCGAACTCTCACAGCTGGATGGTATTAATGCCCTGCTCCATGGCCTCCATGACTCCACACTGGCACCCCCTTAGGCACCCAGGGCCTGAAGAAATGATCATCATATCACCCCCATCATGATGGAAGACCTCAGCCCCCCCTTGTCAGCCTGCATCATTTACAAAGACATAACGACCAGCACTCCCACTTATCTTGCAGGCAAGCTCACCATCTGTGGTGGTTTTTGCACACTCACAGCCAGGACACCATCTGGTAAAAATGAAAAAACAATGCACCAGACTTTTTCCACCTATGCACTCAGGATCCGAAACAACATCCCAGTCTCCTTCAGGACCACCTCGACGCCGATCCTGTTTAGGAAGGAATGGAAGACACCTCTTTAAAGAACACCACATCACAAGGCATTAAGAGTCCACAAAGCAGCTACCTATCTAATCGCTCTGTGATTTGATGCTGGTCTCCAACCATGAACAGTGCCCTCCTACCTTTAGGCTACATTTGCCGGATACAAATACCACATACAAACGTAAATACAGCTTTCAATGTAAGAGAAGCTCGATGCAGAGACTATGGTCGCTCGCTGTACCATCCAAGATCTACTCTGTGGAATGTGATAGGTCTTAGTGCATGGTAGGCTAACCTTCAGAAACTATGATCGATCTCTGTACAACACAAGCTCAACATCAACGACATCAACAGTTCTCAGTGCATGGTACCCTCAATCTTGGGTTTAATATAGGCTTAGTTTCATGACACTGCCCTGTTCAATGTGTACATGGTATTACAAGACTTCTCATCCCTCCGGCACCTCATGGCTTGTTTAATTGAATTTGGATTTGTAAATGGCATGTGGTGCATAGTATGTGTCCAAGTCTTGTTTTGCACACCCAGAGATCCCATCCTCCTGCATCCACCTGTTTTGCATGACCATGTGTGTGTTGTTTTGTTATTTTCTTGATGTGCTTTTTTTACCCCTCATTTCTAGATTTCAACTACACATTTGTCCCCCCACCTGTTCACCACTCAGGTACTGTGTTTGCACCTTCACCCTGGGCTTTGGTGAATTTACGTATATCGCAGCCTTGCAGCATGGGGCTCTATGATTTCACCAGTTACCAGCCTTGCATGATCAGGTTTTCCTGCTCTGTGGTGTCTCTCTGTGTGGTGTGATGGTGGTGGTGGTGGTGGTGATTATTTGACGAGGCTCTTAAAATCTCATAGAGCTTTTGAATTTTTCTTCCTGGTTTTGGGTCTTCTTTCAGGGACCTATCCTATCCTAGTTCTTAGAGTGATGTCAGTAGAATACAGTTTCCTTCTGGTGACGTTTTCTCCTTAGAGTGATGTCATCCAGATATGTCAGTCAGATACAGACTCCTTTTGATGATGTTTCCTCTTTAGAGTGATGTTATGTTATGTTATGTTATGTTATTCACTTTTATTAGGCGCACAGCTGCCCCAGCGAAGGGGCGTCCTGGCGCCTGATCAGGTACACAACACAGTCAGTCAGTCAGTCAGTCAGTGACAGTCTTCTTCTAGTGATGTGATGTTTCCTCCTTAGAGCGATATCAGTCTGAAATGACCTCCTCCTCGAGACATTTGCTCCTTAGAGAGATGGCAGTCAAGATGGTCCCCTGGTGACATTTTCATCTTAAAGTGATGTGAGTCTGACAGGAGGAAGGGTGTAGGCATGCAAAGGAATTGAGAGACTTTATTTACAGATTGTAAAAAAATGGATTAATAGCCCACCTGAGGGAGTGAGGGTGACTGCAACCTGGGGGTATTAGGCGATGCATTAAGGATGCAAAATAGAGGCCTGTGGGACAACAAAATGGGAGGAAGTAGAAAGGAAAGTTTAAATACTCGTAGGAGAAGAGGCTAGAAATTACAGAAGGCAATGGAAAAAGTATGGGGGTCTTCAGAAAACCACTAGCTGCCCAGGCTCCACAGTCCGCAGACAGGTGACGGAAATCTTGCCTTGATATTGACTCCAGTTGGTTGCCCTTGTACCCACATTGCATGATCCACATGCTGTAGGGGTCTGTAGTGGAGACCAGGTTGGGATTCTGGTTTAAGCCTGCACAGGAAAAGAAGGGAGATTTGACCCTTGGATTGTGAGAAAGAACTGCTTAATGCTAATACGTTAGTTAATTGTAGGTAGGCACAACAACAGGTTGTAGAAAATTGAAATGTTTCTGTGCAGCTAACTTTTTTTTGTACTCTTGTTTTTCTCCCACACCTCAAACCTTGTCCCCACAACCTCTATATCTCTTATTCTATAATGCTTCTGTTTTCTTACTGCCCCACCCCTGTCTCTCCAAATATCTTTCTTCATCTGGCTTCTTTTTCTCCATCTGTTTGCTATTCTATTTTCCAAAATCCCCTATCAACTTCTCTCAATCTTCCACATTGACCCTCACCACTCCTCCAGATCCTGGTGCAATCATTGAGGCACAGTCATCCGTGCCCTACGCCATCATCGGAGGAATCCTCGCCATCCTGGTCTTTCTGGTTATCTGCGTCCTCATCGTCATGATCTGGTGCTCAGTCCGGCAGAAAGGTGAGTAACAGTCAGTGCCTGCTGGCTTCTGCAGTGGTGGTTGACTTGGGTGTTAGAGGTTCTCAGCCAGCTGTGTCATTGGGTAGAGTTATTTGAACAAAACAATTGCAGCGGACTGGAGCAGAGGAGGTGACCTTGCTGTGCTTGGAACCCTGGAAATTAGTGACCTTGGAACTGCTTACCCTCTGGGGTGTATCAGGGCCTCCTGTCCATTGCTATGTTCATATGGGCCTTGAGCACTAACTAGGCCCATGTGAAGTCACAACCCCTAGGTCCTTGATGGAACACTAGGAAGTCACATGGTCACTGAACTACTGCTACCACCACTGTGGTAGGAGATAAACCCCGAGCCATTGATGAGGTCCCTATGTTATTCTCTTATGCCAGAGACAACCCCTGCCGCTGTCTTACCGCAAATGTCTGGGGCAATCCCAGGTTGTCTTTAAGTATGGTCCCTTATCCATCTTTTAGTCACTAGGGTGTACAATGACAAGTTAGGTGTTGAGGCCCTTGGGTGTCACAGGGTCCATAAGCCCTTGCCGAACCTCTCAGTCCTCTCTGCGTAACTTCAAAGCACTCCAATGGATCACATGGTCTGCGAGCCTTTTTGGTGGCCTCTAATGTCACATGGACTCACTCTAGAGGACTATCCCTCAGCATTGCTGGCACCAGCTGTTATCAGATGATGCTCAATCCACTCCTGGCTTACAATGGTGTGAGATGGCCTCCCACCCTTCAAAGAACCTTCATTGGTCAAAACTCTATAGTCTTCAGAGTTCTGACCCCAGAGTCATTGCTGATGACCTCAGTTGGCAGAAGGTCCCTAATGAATAATGCAGCTTGTTCCCTCTTGTGTCTAGTGCCCCCTCAGCCATTGCTTGTGACCTCTGGTGACAGGTGGGCCCTTAAAACATAACTGATGCTCTCCGTTGCCAGCTGATCCTTTAGCTGTTTTTGGTGCCCACTGGTGCTAGATTGACCCTCAGCTCTTATTTGTGTCTCTGTAGCCATCATTGCTGACACACTCTTGGCGCTGGGTAACTCCTTGGTCATTGCTGACACCCTCTAGTGCCAGATGCTCTCTCATTGCTGGTGTCCTCTGGTGCCAGGTGACTCCTCAGTCATTGCTGGCATCCTCTGGTACAAGTTGCTTCCTCCATCATGACTGACACATTGGTGCCAGGTAACTCCTCGGTCATTGTTGACACCATCTAGTGCCAGATGGTCTCTCATTGCTGGTGTCCTCTGGTGCCAGGTAACTCCTCAGGCATTCCTTTTGTTGAAATCTTTTTATTGAGTAACAATTTTGCACATTTTAAGCATACAATCAGAGCAGTGCTCATGTAACGAGAGAGAAAGAAAAGAAAAATGATTGCCAAAAGCATACTGTACAGTACCCAACAGCAAAGTGAAAGACAGCTGAGTAGGTCACCATGACCACAAGAAATCATGGGGTAGCATCCATGGGCAAGGCGGACCAATACTGATGAGTCACGCTACCGAGTGGCATGCGAACGGTTCAGATATAGTGCAGTTCGAACCAAACTGGGGACATAGGGTACAACAAAATGAGGACAACTTAAGTCAAGGAAGGGAAAGGGAGGTCACTTGAGACCTGCTGTCGCATCTAGTGTAGCCAGGGGAGCCAGTGCTGTCCAGACCCAGTGGTAATGAAGTTCTGAAACACGAGAGTCAAGCCAGTCTGGAGGTCAGTGCTATTCAACACCCCTGCCGATGGGGGATGCACCATGGGTACCAGCCTCAGATAATGTGTTCGGGTCCCCTGTGTTAGCTTCCAATTCTTGGAGCTTGGAAACCATTGTGTCCCACTGAGGCGCTAGGGGGAATTTACGAAAAGCAATCTTTTGGTTGTTATTAGACCCAGGTCGAGAAATTGTATGGCAGCTCTATTTCTGCTAAAGAGGTGTAATATATGGGCTTCCCAACTGGGGGGAATGGCTCAGGAGGTGCAAGTTGTCAAGGTGACTGTCACATTGCTCCAGTACTCCTGTAAGACCGAACAATGCCAGAGCACATGGAGAATGTCAGCATCTAACTGCCGGCAGGGGGGGCGGCCGCGTCTACGCAGAGGAAGTACCTGTTGATTTGAGCTGGGGTGAGGTAAGCCCGATGCAGCACGAAGAATGGAATTGTTTGAACCGCTGATTAAGCGGAATATATGTCAGGCTGCCTCGAACAACAGTCCACTCTTGATCTGTGAATGCCCTCCCCAGGGCCCCTCCCAATGATGCCGAAGCCGAGTGAGGTCAGCCTCCGTGTGTTGTCTGATGGAAGATGCGAACCAGCACATCAGGTGTCCTCCTGTCCCCATCACGTGAAGGTATTGCAATGTGTGGTGTATGGGAGGCTCCTGAGTGAGTGTACACCATAGAGACGATAAAGCGGCTATAATTGTTCTATGTAGCTGTTCTGCCCAGGGTGCAGGTTCCCCTCTGCTATGAGTTCCCGATATGGGATGAGGGAGCGTCTTGGAAAAGGTCTCCCACGTCCTGAATTCCCTCTGAGGCCAAGTGTTGTAACTCAGCTACAGTCATGTAGGTGTCCCCTCATGGGGTTCCCAACAATGGGATTGCAGGTGCATATGGGACGGTGGTTCTAGTAAGAAAAAGACTCCTATGGAAGCAACTATATGCTACGTTAAGTAGAAGTGTGTCGGGGGGGTTTGGACTTAGAGCAAGGATGAAAAAGTTGTAAAAGGCTACCCTGCGTCAGTGGGGGCTTTAAAGAATCCGTGTATGGTAAATACCGGGATGCTAGCTATCTGGAAACCCATTGCAGCTGGGAAGTTAAGTAGTAATGCTCAAAGGTAGGAACTGCTAGGCAACCCAATTCGGTAGGTAAGTAAAGTTTTCCCATGGACACTCTGTGGCGTGATGTTCCCCATATAAAGTCTCTCACAACCTTTTCCCATTGCCTGAAGAAAGGGGGGGGAGATGATAAGGGGTAGAGCAGCGAAGAAGTAAAGAAGGCGGGGAAGGACTACCATTTTGATAAGGGCAATCCTCCCGGAGATTGCCAATGGAAGAGTCTTCCAGAAACCCATCTGTGACCGAATCGCCGTGGTGGCCCGGTGCCCGTTCCCATCGAAAAGGTCAGTTCTAGTACGATAAACTTGGATCCCCAAATAGCAGAAAGGGTCCACACACCAGGCAATGGGGGTCCCCTCCAAATATGTATCCCGGATCGGGAGTCTGCTTCAAAAAGGGCGAAAGTATATATTTTGCTGCATTGACTCGCAGTCCCGAAGCATGTGCAAAATGGCCGAGGGCTTGGTCAAGTGCGGAGGGGATGTTATGAAGATCTTGAGCACAGATCAGCAGGTCATCTGCGTATAGCGAAATGGTGTGGGTGCCATCTCCCAGTGGAATCCCCATGTCGACATGGGGGCGAATATGAACCGCCAGCGGCTCCACTGTCAACGCAAACAAGAGAGGTGCAACGGGCACCCCTACCGGGTGCCACGTCATACCCGGATTGGATCTGAGACATAGGGCCCCATTCGAACCCGGACCAATGGATCGCGATAGAGCAGTCGCACCAAACTAAAGAAGTAGGGTCCGACTTCAAAACAGGCCAGAACGGCGAAGAGGAAATTACAAGCCAGCGATTCAAAGGCCTTCTCAAGGTCTAATACCATGCAGCCCGTGCGAGGCCAGTCGATCGGGGCATACTCCGCCACCCGGAAGTAACGTTGTATGTTCAAAGCGGTATTACGCTGTGGAAGGAAGCCATTCTGATTGGAGTGCACTAAGTCAGGGACAAGCGGGGCCAGTCGATTGGCCAAGACTTTTTCCAGAATCTTATAGTCCGTGTTCAATATTGCAATCGGCCGATAAGAGCCAGGGGACGTGGGGTCTTTACCAGGTTTCAGCAAAGAAACTACATTAGCGGTACGCATGGTCGGGGGTCGAGCTCCATCCAAGATTGCCTCTGCAAACAGCAAATGGAGTTGTGGTACTAGACTCCTCAGTCATTCCTGGTGTCCTCTAGTGCCAGGTGACTCCTCAGTCATTGCTGGCATCCTCTGGTGCAAGGTGCTTCGTCCATCATTGCTGACACACTCTTGGTGCCAGGTAACTCCTCAGCGATTGTTGACACCATCTAGTGCCAGATGGTCTCTCGTTGCTGGTGTCCTCTGGTGCCAGGTGACTCCTCAGACATTGCTGGTATCCACTGGTGCAAGGTGCTTCCTCCATCATTGCTGACGCCCTCTGGTACCAGAAGACACTTCAGCCATTTTCTGTGTCTTCGAGTGTTAGACTGACGTAACTCCCGGCTCTCAGATTCCTCTTGCTCCCAGCGATACTCCTTCTAGTCCCCCAGGCCTTTTCAATAATTAATTCTTTTGCAGTTCCATTCCCACGGTGAGGTGTATATTTATGTAGGTCTTGCTTCACTCTTGCGCCACGCAAGAGGGCACAAGTGCGCTGCACACCCTAATTTGGATTTATCAATCCATGCAAGGCCACCTTGCATGGTCCTGATTGGCTTGATAAATCCAGAGTAACACAACACAGCACAAATTGCTGCTTTAAGTTACTCTGCCCCGGGAGCGTGGGTGTTCCCAATCATCCACCAATGGATTCTAAAGCATTCCCAGATTTATCATTACTGGTAGACCTGGGAATGCATCAGAACGCCTTCCAAGGTGAGTTGAAATATCTTTATTTCTCCTTCTTACTTCCTATTTGTGTGTGTGCTACATTCTGCAGCACAAATAGTACAGGAAGGTATCCCTTCTGGCCCAGAAGCAGTCCTGATACCAACGCAGACACCCTTGCACCATGGTGCAAAGGTGCCTGTGTTGGTACATGTGGCACATTGTGCGACAGCACTTGTAAATGGTAAGAATGCGCCATTTATTGTTAAGTATGGTGCATTCCTGCCCTTTCCCTGTCACGCAGCACAGCAAGGTGGATTACTTCATTGAGCTTTGCCGGATACCTTAGTAAATATGCCTCTCAGGGTTTCCCCTTCATGCACCTGCATGCGCCGTCACTGCAGAGTTTGGCACATGTGTACTGTGCGTGTGCACACATGCCTGGCAGCCCTCTGTGAGATCGGAGCATGCGTCGCTACAGACGATGTTTAAGGGCGTCTATACTCTGCAGAGCATGTTTTCTCCTCCGGTAGGACTCCCAGGGCAAGTAGAGAGATGTTTAGCACTTCTCCCACTCGACAACTCACCAATGCCCACACAAACGAAGAGCTGTTTATACCCCAGCCTCCCTCTGATGGTAAACAGGCACGTGCCTGGGCGGAGCCACATCCCGTAGTCACGTGGCACTGAGAAAGGTCTCTGCGAAAAAAGCATGTATACATCCCCCTTCTAGGGTGGGGGACGGGGTACTGCTGGCAAACTCATCGGGCCTGACAAGAACTTTACTGTGCCCACTAGAAATATCATTTCACACTTAAATAACGTATTCGCTTAGACGGCATGCGCGTGACAGCTGAGTATATATATTTATGCAATAGCAGGATTATACAGTTGTTTACCCAACCATGCAGCATCGGGATCCATGTATGTTTATGATATATAGATCCATTAAGCTTTACAACTACTGCATCAGTACAGCTGTGCAACATCTGTCTCTCTCTAGCTGTGCAATCTGGGTATCCTGCACCGGAATCTAATGGTACCAGAATTCACGGCTTGCCACTGGTAGTAGGTCAGGGGGCCATTACATGTATGCCAGCCATCTGGAATGGGCTGCCCACTGCTGTAAGGAGCATGGCAAGGACCGCTGTTTGTATGCCAATCCTTTGGAATGGGCCACCCACAGCTTAAAGGTACATGTAGAAGACCTCTACATGTACCCGAACCCTTGGGAATGGGCCAACCACAGCTGAAAGGTACACCTTAAAGACCTCTACATGTACCTGAACCCTTTGGAATGGGCCAAACACAGTTGAAAGGTACATGTAGAAGACCTCTACATGTATCCGAACCCTTTGGAATGGGCCACCCACAGCTTAAAGGTACATGTAGAAGACCTCTACATGTACCCGAACCCTTGGGAATGGGCCAACCACAGCTGAAAGGTACACCGAAAAGACCTCTACATGTACCTGAACCCTTTGGAATGGGCCACCCACAGCTTAAAGGTACATGTAGAAGACCTCTACATGTACCCGAACCCTTGGCAATGGGCCAACCACAGCTGAAACGTACATAGAGAGGACCTCTACATGTACCTGAACCCTTGGAAATGGGCCAACCACAGCTGAAAGGTACACCGAAAAGACCTCTACATGTACCTGAACCCTTTGGAATGGGCCAAACACGTTTGAAAGGTACATCGATAGGACCCCTTCATGTATCTTTACCCTTTGGAATGGGCCGCCCACAGTTGGATGGTACACCGAGAGGATCTCTATATGTATCTTTACTCTTTGGAATAGAGAGTCCACAGTTGGAAGGTACACCGAGAGGACCTCTGCATGTATCCCAGCCCTTTGGAATGGACCAACCACAGTTGAAAGGTACATCCAGAGGATCTCCACATGTATCATTACTCTTTGGAATAGGGATCCCACAGTTGGAGGGTACACCGAGAGGACATCTACATGTATCATTACTCTTTGGAATAGGGAGCCCACAGTTGGAGGGTACACCGAGAGGACCTATACATGTATCTTTACTATTTGGAATAGGGAGCCCACAGTTGGAAGGTACACCAAGAGGACCTCTACATGTATCTTTATTCTTTGGAATGGGCCACCCACAGTTGGAAGGTACACCGAGAGGCCCTCTACATGTATCATTAAACTTTGGAATAGGGAGCCCACAGTTGGAGGGTACACCGAGAGGACCTATACATGTATCTTTACTCTCTGGAATAGGGAGCCCACAGTTGGAGGGTACACCGAGAGGACCTATACATGTATCTTTACTCTTTGGAATAGGGAGCCCACAGTTGGAGGGTACACTGAGAGGACCTCCACATGTATCATTACTCTTTGGAATATTTGGAATAGGGAGCCCACAGTTGGAGGGTACACCGAGAGGACCTATACATGTATCTTTACTCTTTGGAATGGGGAGCCCACAGTTGGAGGGTACAGCGAGAGGATCTCTACAAGTATCATTACTCTTTGGAATAGGGAGCCCACAGTTGGACGGTACACCGAGAGGACCTCTGCATGTTTCTTTACCCTTTAGAATGGGCCACCCACAGTTGGAGGGTACACCGAGAGGACCTCTACATGCATCTTTACTCTTTGGAATAGGGAGCTCACAGTTGGAAGGTACACCGAGAGGACCTCGACATGTATCTTTACTCTTTGGAATAGGGAG
Source organism: Triturus cristatus (assembly GCF_964204655.1). Classification (NCBI taxonomy): domain Eukaryota; kingdom Metazoa; phylum Chordata; class Amphibia; order Caudata; family Salamandridae; genus Triturus; species Triturus cristatus. Next base: position 60,391,345 of record NC_140590.1, read on the forward strand.
CCCACAGTTGGAAGGTACACCGAGAGGACCTCTACATGTATCTTTACTCTTTGGAATAGGGAGCCCACAGTTGGAAGGTACACCAAGAGGACCTTGACATGTATCTTTACTCTTTGGAATAGGGAGCCCACAGTTGTAAGGTACACCGAGAGGACCTATACATGTATCTTTACTCTTTGGAATAGGGAGCCCACAGTTGGAGGGTACACCGAGAGGACCTCTACATGTATCTTTACTCTTTGGAATGGGGAGCCCACAGTTGGAAGGTACACCGAGAGGACCTCTTCATTTATCTTTACCCTTTGGAATGGGCCGCCCACAGTTGGATGGTACACCGAGAGGACCTCTACATGTATCTTTACTCTTTGGAATAGGGAGCCCACATTTGGAAGGTACACCGAGAGAACCTCTACATGTATCTTTACTCTTTGGAATAGGGAGCCCACAGTTGAAAGGTACATCAAGAGGACCTCAACATGTATCTTTACCCTGTGAAATGGGATACTCATAGATGGAAGGAGCAGCATTAGTTCCTTGAATCTACAATCTGCCCTCACTGTCAGCCTTCAGATGGAGCAGTTTTTGTAATCCAGCTTTGGGGCTGTGGCTGCTGTGCTCTCCAAGACTTCTCAGAACCCTGCCTGGTGGATGCCAAGTCTTATCCAAGTGAATGTTCCTTGGTGTCCTTTGTGCCGTTAAGGAGCTTGCACTAGTAGCAATGTTCGTGATTCACTGAATGAAAGGTCATCTCCCATTTGTATCTTGAATAAAGGGATGGTCCTCTACCTTGGGGAGGGACAGCGAGCTAGGTTACAGCTTTATGTGCAGTGTGGACAGAGCTGTGTTCTCATGGACCTCCCCCTGAGTTCTTCCAGCTGAGGGGCTCTCGGCCAGTGTGGGCCTCTCTTCTGCAAACCATTGTCTTTCCTGGCACCACTCGATCTCTGCCATTCACAGCGGTGACTCTCTAGGGGAGAGATATGGTGGCCCAGCCAATTTGATGTCACTCAAACGGTGTAGGGGGGGGGGGGGAATCTGTCCCATTTGGAGATTACATTTTCTGGCTACCACTTCAAGACCAAGGTTGTGTTGGCAATGCTTACTTGACCCTGTTAAACACTCCACTGAGATTGACTAGGTTTGGACACACCGGTCTTCTTTAGGGTGTCATCCAGGTGTTTGTTGTCTTCCATTTGCGGACTAACCCTTCCCAGTGTCTGAGCCGGCCCTTATGAGCCGCTCCCTCATTACAATGTTCAATTAGGCCGCATGATCTAAGATGCACCCTCTTTACTGCTACCACCTACACTTCTGCTCCAGCGCTAGCAATAAATGTACTGGCAATACCTGTTCTTGTACCTGAGGTATAAGCCTCCTTCACCCACTAAATTTGAGTCCTAATTTGTTTAAAAGTTAGTTGCTACAATCACAAAGTACCCTCCCCCGCTCTTGTTGACTTTCTTTTAGAGCAACATTGTTTCGGGCTTGTAGGACGCTCATAATCGACAAACCCCGATTGTCTGTGGATATTCTGGGTCCCCCCCTTATTTGGCTCGACTCCTTGCCAGCAATCTTTGTGCTCGCTGTATAGGTTATGGGGAAGGCTGAGCATCACATTATCAAGGAATCTATTAGAGGGAAAGGAGGTAGAAGAACAGCTGGCCCTCTGCACCTGGAGACCAACAACCTCTCTAATGACACATTAAACTGTACCCAGAATGCCCCTTCTACACTGCAGACATAGTAAAGGATGTCTCCCCTACTTGTACCTCTAACAACCAGATGGAGGACCGTTACTCTAGCCTTTAGGACAGTACCCTTAGTATCAATTTGAGATGATGCATGCCACCATATAATATCATATACCAATGCGGTACCTGATCCTTCATCGTCAAAGGAACGGACACATAATGCATGAAAGGACCAGCAGAGCCGCGCGGGCACCTGAATAGCACAGTCGCATCCTTTACCTGCACGCTAAACCAACCACTAATCAGGCAGACCTGCCGACACCAAAGACATCTGCCACAAATTGATGGTCACCACAGGGCTCTAACATAGTCCACCCGGCAGGTCCCACATAGTCCCCTACCCTGAGCATTGACATCCTGTAATGACAAAAAGGTTGACAATGATGCAGTCCATCTTGGCACCTCTCTTCAATTGGCATCTTATAATTGATATCGCATAAGAGGACTGATCACCCCACTCTTTGACGCCTGGTACCTCCCGCAGATCCATAAGATCAGAGCGCACAGCATCCTGCCAAAGCAACAGAAATAGGATCAGGGGCAAAAAAGATAAACTAACAATAAAATAATGGGGCCTGCAGAGCTGATCAGAGCTGCCAGCATCAACCATTCTTAAATTATGCGTCTTTCTTCCACACTACCCCCTCCCTCTCACGGGCGAGCACCGCGAACCATAACACAATAAACACAAGTCGGTGTTCATCATGCACGGCATGGAAGCACCGCCCAAATAGGCTCAGAGCAATGACAAAACTGTTCTCATCACACACCCTCATGGAGCAGCGTGCTACCCGCTGAAGTTAATCAATGCACTACAGAGGGGTAGTAAGCGCTATACAAACACGATAATACAATACAATACAATACATTGAATTACGCATTTCCAGGACCAGGTCCTTTCCCGCCATCCCAAAGCTGGTGAGAAGTGTCCCAGAGTCCCTCCTGTGCATCTGATCCTGTGCCCAGAGCCCCCTGGCTGCATGAGAAGCCTCTCTGTGCTTTACGCAGGCGGAGGGGCGGTTCTTCTGCACCAGCTCATACTCTCTTCAAACCAGCCTCACTCCAGACATAAATACCCGATTCCTTCTGCTCTTAATCCGTTCCAGTCCCTGGAGCTCGAGTGCTCTTCGCACATTTAAACCCAGGGTGTCTGCAGATCTTTCATATTTTTTGATCAGCACAGTTCCCATGGCCTCTGCCATGGTCCAGGCTGCATCCTGGTAGCCATGAGAGGGAGACTGGACACGCGAGGGGCAACTCAGGGCAAGGGGTCCTCATGGAGGCAGAAAGTATCAGACCTTTTTTAGAGATGTCTGCATCTCAGTCAGTCCCTCAGCCATGGACTGCACTGGTAGCTCTGACCTCCTCCCACTGCTGGTATGGGGCTTCCACCACACGGCTGGCTGGGAAGGTGGTCCTGTCATTCAAACGTTATGTGTCACCTTCTGTGTAACTACTGCTTTCTGGGGTGACTAATAGGTGTCCCCCATACAATCTGGGTTTCACAGGGTTCAACACGTGTGGAATGTTGTCGAAGCCTGGACCCTCACTCACAATTTGTTCCCTCCTGTTGCGTAGTTCAGATGTTCCAACCAGTTTGGCCACCATCGTCTGCATCCCCTGACTTTCTACACCGTTTTGAATCACCACTCCCCTACCCCATCCCCACCAGTCACCAAGTGTGTGCAGCCGGATGCCTCATGGTACAGTATTCTGTTGTTCTCAGCTAGGTTTCTACTATACTAATACCTGCAAGCCCCAACACATGTATATTGGTCAAGAGGCAAGAACGTTACTCCCTCTCACTGTTAGCCCCATCATGCTCCTTGCACTGGATTGGTGAGTTGTGGGAAACCAGTGACCCCTGTCAGCCTCTATTACTTGACACTTTGTTGGCTGCCATCTTATCTATTGCCATGGTAGGCAAACAAAGAAGCAGTGGGCAGCCATCTTAGGCGCCATTTTGAGAGTCCTCCGGGTCCACGCCAATGCCTAGGCCTGCATTTACCTTTGGTAAGACAATGGCTGTGTGACTCTGCCAGACTCGTGGCAGTACTCCATGATGCTTCTCACTCCCTCCAGGCGGCGCTAGTGTCTAGCATTGCTGCATGAGAGTTATCACCAACCCCAAAAATAGTGGGTTGCCAATTGTATGCAGATTAAAAGGCATTTTCTGAGACCTCAAACACTGGCTCTGGGGGACAATGAGGCCAGGGAGGTCCTGAAGAGACTCCTGTGAAGGAGAGGAAGGTTGGTGGTGGTGTGGAAGGAAAGATGATACAAAAGGGGCTTCAGGAGGGAAAGGAGACCTGCAGCTGATGAGGGAAAGAAGCGGGAAGGAGAGGGAAAGGGGGGGCAGGTGGTAAAGAGAAGAAGGTTGGATCTCCACATGTGGCCCTGTAGCGTGTGGCCCTTCACTAGACCAGAACATAACTGGTTAGCGCTGCCCCGTCTACAGGCTGCCATACATATCTTCTTAGGAAAGACCCTTCACCCAGTCCACGGTCCCCCTCTAGGATAGGGTCCTACACAAAACCCAAACATAACTGAGAGACCCAATGAATTGGTATTGGGGACACTGACATGGCTCTCAGGACCGCTCAGCGGAAAAGCCACTGGGAGGGCACCACACACTAGGAAGACTAGGGCAGCCCAGATCCCTGGGTATGTAGGATTCCTTTAAAGGGTGGGTCACTAAGAACAAAAGGACACCCTTGTCTTCCAAGGGATTTCATTTGAAGAGCAGAGTAAGCTGTGGTAATCCTCTGGCCCCTGTGCTCCCATGTGATACCTCCCCAGATTGGTTCTGCCCCTAGTCCCCCTCTGTTCTTGGTTAAGGGACGTGTAGCTGCAACCCCTGCAATCATCTTCAGTCCTCTGAGACCCCTGGACCAAGGATCCCAAGACTGCAACCCCTGCAATCATCTCCAGCCCTTTGAGACCCCTGGGCCAAGGATCCCAAGACTGCAAACCCTGCAATCATCTTCAGTCCTCAGAGCCCCCTGGACCAAGGATCCCAAGACTGCAACCCCTGCAATCATCTCCAGCCCTCTGAGACCCCTGGGCCAAGGATCCCAAGACTGCAACCCCTGCAATAATCTCCAACCCTCTTAGACCCCTGTGCCAAGGATCCCAAGACTGCAACCCCTGCAATCATCTCCAGTCCTCTGAGACCCCTGGACCAAGGATCCCAAGACTGTAACCCCTGCAATCATCTTCAGTCCTTTGAGACCCCTGAGCCAAGGATCCCAAGACTGCAACCCCTGCAATCATCTCCAGTCCTCTGAGACCCCTTGGCCAAGGACCCCAAAATGATACATTTTAGGAGCCAGCAATGTGTGTGCTGTTACCCTGGAGCCACAGGGAGAGTATGTGAGATACATTTTAGGAGCCAGTAATGTGTCTGGTGAGACCCTGGAGCCACAGGGAGTGTCTGTGAGATACATTTTAGGAGCTAGTAATGCGTCTGGTAAGATCCTGGAGCCACAGGGAGAGTCTGTGAGATACATTTTAGGAGCCAGTAATGTGTCTGGTGAGACCCTGGAGCCACAGGGAGTGTCTGTGAGATACATTTTAGGAGCTAGTAATGCGTCTGGTAAGATCCTGGAGCCACAGGGAGAGTCTGTGAGATACATTTTAGGAGCCAGTAATGTGTATGGTGAGACCCTGGAGCCACAGGGAGTCTGTGAGATACATTTTAGAAGCCAGTAATGCATCTGGTGAGACCCTGGAGCCACAGGGAGAGTCTGTGAGATACATTTTAGGAGCCAGTAATGTGTCTGATGAGACCCTGGCGCCACAGGGAGAGTCTGTGAGATACATTTTAGAAGCCAGTAATGCATCTGGTGAGACCCTGGAGCCACAGGGAGAGTCTGTGAGATACATTTTAGGAGCCAGTAATGTGTATGGTGAGACCCTGGAGCCACGGGGAGTCTGTGAGAGCTCTGGTGTGGGCCTCACCTCGCAGCCAGCTGGCTTCTAACACCCGCCTGTCTGTCCGACCAGCATTCTGTCCACGTACTGTCCCCCATTGCCTCAGCTTTATGACATGGTGCCCTGAAATAGCCACAAAGCCATCAAGGCTGCATAAAACTCGCCAATCAATTATTCATATGCAATCTTTCATGCAGAAGGCGGCCGACCATGAATTAAACCTGCTATAAACAGGGCCACCGGACTTATGCGCTAATGAAGTCGCACATTGTGCAGCAGAATTAGCTAAAGTATGCAGGAAGAAACCACAAATAATGCAGCGTGAGGTGGCCCATTGTGCAGCTGTCTCATGTCGTTATATTATCAGTTTAATACACATTAATACTCTCTGGACAAAGGTTTCACCTCACTAGTGCCAGCTCAACACCTGAATGGAGCAATCAGACACTAAAAGGTGACCATTGAATCTGTGTAAAAGGTCTGCCACAGCGCGAGACTAGATGTGCTTTTTTATTAAGTAACTTTTGATCTGTTAAAGCTAGAAACATGTTTTACTGAAATCTGCACATTATATTGTAAATGCTGAATTATGTGGCAAGGGCGGTAAATCTTTAACAAGTAGAAAACGTAGCAAAATCGCATAGTTCTACAGGTTTCATCCTAGAAAACCCAGAACATTTTTATAACATTGATCTTAAGGGAATTAGAGTGCAGGGAACTGCCCGTCCTCTTCCCCCGACCTAGAACCATATTATTTCCCCTTACAAGTCTAGAGAGAAAAAGAGTAAATGAAATGACCGAACTCTGGCGCACTGATCAATTTGATGTGTTTCACCATCAGACAGAAGATTCAAAACAGCCACCGACATCAGCAACCCTTGGCCATGGGCAAAGGGTCCCCACATTCTCTGGCACTAACAGGGGTGACCATTCCCAAGATAGGCATCAGAGGCCTGGCCCAGCTGGTGGGTTCGGTGCCCATTTTAAGACCTGGGGTGCAGAGAGAAGGAGCATGGAATGTGAATAGCTTGCCCGCTCTGCGTGCTGGACCGACATTAATCAATGTCGGGCAAGATTCACCAAGGTAAACTGAGATGAAGGTCTAACTTTATGACTTTCGGTATTCACAGAGGGCATTTATGAGTAGTAAGTAAGACTTTTGTCTCAGTTAAACTTAAGACCACAACTTAAGGTAAATTGATACAAAAGTCCAACTTTAGTACTCTTAAATGCCCTTTGTGAATACCAAAAGTCGTAAAGTTAGACTTTCGTCGCAGTGTACCTTTATGAATTGGGCCGCTAGTCTCCAGACCTACAGTTCCATACCGGAGTACTGACACGTCAGACGCTCTTGAGGGAGCGTGGTTGGGAGCGACAGGAGGTGTGGAAGAGGCAGGAGACCATAGAGACATGACAGAGATGCTTTTTGGTAATTTTGATTTGGGGGAGGGCGTAGATCAGTGGTCCAGCCTATATCTAGGAAATTGATAGTAGCGTTTGAAGGCAATATTGGGGATATTAACTGTTGATACTGATGTGACGTCTGTTTTATATGTGAGAAGAAGACGACCCATACTGTCAGAAGCAATCAAATGTAAAGCCTATTCACATTTTTGCATGGATGGCAGTGACACCTAGTGGTAAGAAAAAGTAGGCACTTGTTGAGATTTATGATGAGCCCTGCAATTCACTTTTCGGCCACAGGGGTCACAGTGACGTCTGATTAAGGAGACTGTGATACAAAGAGAACAACAAGACTAAGGAGCCGTTGAGTAGTGGACAAAGGAGTTTGTTGTCAACAGGGATATACTGTCATGATGCAAAATATGGAATGCTGTGCACCCAGCTGTGCTTTTGAAGCAATGCCAGATCAACTAACCTCTTCTCTCTCTGTCCTCTAGGGTCCTACCTGACACATGAAGCCAGCGGCCTGGATGAGCACGGTGAGGCCCGCGAAGCGTTCCTCAATGGTGGCGAGAACCACAAGCGGAAAGAGGAATTTTTCATCTAAACTTTCGCTCTGTGATTATTTTTTCTGTTTTTTCGAGGGATGGGGAGGGAGGTATGGGGCAAAGGGATTGAAAAGACCAGCGGGTCTTGGGGGCGGGGTGGGGGGGGAATAAAGATGACAAAACAAACATGAACAAATGGAAGAAAACACAAAAAAACGAGAAAAAGACAAAAGTTGAAAAAACACGAAGAAAAGAATTCCACATTTTTTCTTCATTTTTTTGGAATATGTATGGGTGGTATTTTTTTCGGATTGGACAGCAGCGTGGGGGTCCTGGAACTGACGACCAATCTACCTGCTGACCTGGAGGGGCCGATCCCTCTGTTGACCCCAGGGATACCGGAGCCTGAGGCGGCCCTGCCAAATCCGCGCCATAGAGTACAAATCTTTGGGATACCGGAAAAAGAGCCACAAACTGTATTAACCTGTATTATTAACGACACACTGGACGAACATTCATTTTGTGGGGGGATGTGTGCGTGGGTGGGCTATGGAGGCTTAGAGGGCCACTTTTGGAAATCTTGGGTGGCAACGAGGACCTCATGACTTTGCATACGTAGGACACTGGAAGAAGACCGCGACTGCCCAGAGATACATTTGCAAAGCTTTCAAAGAGGATAGGACACTGAGAAGACAGAATGAGGGGTTACGGGGTGGGATATTGGGGCGGTTTAGGGAGGGAACATTTACTGTCTTTTCATGTCTCAACTGGGGTATCCGTTATCCGTGGTCAATTTTGCCTTTCTCCCCAAACACTGCATAAAACAAGCATCCCTCTTAGGCACCCATCTTCGCCCCCATTTGATCAGTACTCATTCCCCATCTCACCCCATCAGAGTCTAGTGTTTATTTTCTATCTCTCCCTATGCAGGGAGAGTTGCATTACTGTGATCCCCATTTGAAGCTGCCCCACAATGGGAGTTTTTAAAGGAGTGAGTTAACATTGTAGTGGGACAGTGGGGCAGGTGAAGGAGCTCCCTGGACTCATGGAAGTGCAGCATTCTAGGGCTGCCCATTGATCGTGTTATTCCTCTGACCGTGTGCAGCGTGTGCATTATTTATAGATTGTTTGTGTATGTCATTATGGGGCCTTCAATGGTGGATCTGCATGGGCCTGTGGCAGACTGCAGCTCTTCGAACCAGAAAGAAACTGCATCTCGGATCACTTCTGTCAAGACACGCAGAGAACATTGCAGAAGGTGGGAGGCTCTGAACATGCATATCACGTGGTGAGGGGGGGCCACTGCGCATGTGCAGAGCTTGTAAACTGTGCCAGCTTTCTGTCTCCCAATCATATCTCTAATGCTGCTATCCAGGCTCAGAGCCTATGCGAGCATGTAGATACTGAGCCTTCTCTCCACCTCATCCCACCCACTCTCCAGCGGCTTAGGGGCACGTCAGGGGATGGGGTGCTGTGGGAGACGCCATATTTGTAGATACCACCATGCACTATGTTTCTAGCCCAAGACTCCAATTTAAGAAATATGTGTCTACACCATGTGACCCTCGTGGGCTTCACTGAACTATTTGGCCGAATGCATCTCACAATGGTTTGCGAGAGTCCAGGATTGGAAACCTTGTGTGCTGCCAAAATGGAGCCATCTGGCAGCCATGTTTGTAGGGGCTACCTGTCCATATTTTGTGTCTGTCTGTCTTTGTCCAGACAGGAATCTAAATAGGTCCCGAGGTGTAACAGAATGACGGAGGGCTTCTCTTCGTTTGGAGGTGTAGGCGAATGAAGAGGGGTTCCCTTGGTCTGAAGGTGTAACAGCATGATGGGGGGCTTCTCTGGGTCTGGGGGTGTAGGAGAATGAAGGAAGGGTTCCCTTGGTCTGAAGATGTAGGAGAATGAAGGAAGGGTTCCCTTGGTCTGAAGATGTAGGAGAGTGAAGGAGGGGTTATCTTGGTCTGGACTTGTAACAGCATGGAGGAGTGGTTCTCTGGTATTGAGGTAAAACAGTATTGGATGGAGTCCATCCATCACAGCATAGAGTGGAGGGTCCCTGTTACTAGAGAGAGGAACAGCATGGAGGAGTGGGGCCTGTGCCTGGAGGTGATAACAGTATGCTGTGGGGATCCTTGGAATTGGAGGGTCTGGGGCTGTATGACTCAGCAGGCAGAGGAGGTGGTCCCTGGACTTTGAGGAGTAAGAGTATGGCAGGAGAAGGTCCCAACAGTACCTGGGGATTCCTCTAGAGAGGTACTAGCTGCTTGGAAGACTCGGCCTAGAGGGTAACAGCCTGAGAGGTACGAGGATCGTCCTGACTAATAATAATAATCAGCAGTGTTGGAGCGGGTAGGTACTTTCAGTACCCTCTCTTATTTCATTAGAACGGGAGTATCATTACTTCTTAGCAGGAATGCAATTCTTTTATTGGGAGAATGTCTGCACTTCCTGAAAGCTAGCATGTCTGCACTGACAGCGAGTGTCTACTCTTGTATATGTACATTGGAAGCACCAGCTAGGCATTGGAGGGAGGATGCTTTGGCCAGAAGAGGAAAAGGTACAACAGCGGAGGAAGAAGCAGCTGGACCACAGCAGGAGGAGAATCACGTACGGCGCTGGCAAGGAGAATCTGAGATCACACAGAGAAAACCGGGATCGGCGACGGCACTGGAGAAAATGGATCTTGAATCACAACGAGAATAGTAGGATCAGGAACTGCACTGGAGAAAATGGATATTGGATCACAGTGAGAAACAGAGGATCCGGAGCTGCACTGGAGGAAATGGCTCTTGGATTGCAGTGGGAAATTGAGGCTCAGGCACTGTCAGGGACTGCACTGGGAGAAGTGGATCTTGGATAACCCTGAGAATTGTAGGATCAAGGACTCCACTGGAGGAAATGTATATTGGGTCACACTTGGAGTATAAGGATCAAGGGCTGCACTGAAGGAAATTGATCTTCGATCACACTGAGAATACCAGGATCATGGACCGTACTGGAGGAAATAAATCTTGGAACACACTGGAAAATGGAGGATCAAGGATTACACTGGCGGAAATAGATCTGGAATAATACTCGGAAATGGAGGATCAGGGACTGCACTGGAGAAAGTGGATCTTGGATCACCCTGAGAATTGTAGGGTCAGAAACTCCACTTTAGGAAATTGATATTGGATCACCGTGAGACTTGTAGGATCAGGGACTCCACTTTAGGAAATTGATCTTGGATCACCCTGAGAATTGTAGGATCAGTGATTACACTGGAGGAAGTGGGTCTTGGGACCCAGATGAAGATAACAGCTGGAAAAGGATCCGGGAGCGCACAGGGAAGACAGGATCATTGTTTGCGGTACAAGGAGATCACAATAGTCATCAGAGGTCCACAGAGAGCAGCATGAAGCGGAGGAGGAGGAGGACTTAGGACCATAGATGGAAGGAGGATGAAACAGCACTTAACAAGGGGGTGTGTGATGGTCCTGAGAGAGAAAAGGACCATGGAAGACAGATGATGGAAGGATTATCAGAAAACAGATGATGCCAGGAAGAAGCCAATTAGGGACATTAATAGGAGTCGGAGGATTACCAAGAAAAACACCAGGAAGAGGATTAGAAAGTGGAAGGAGATAATGAGGGGCACTTGGTCTGAAGGGTAACGATTGAGTTAAATGTGATGGAACAAGATAATCGATGAGAGATGATGGAGGGATTGTCAGAAAAGAGAAGGAACCCATAGACTTGACCGAGTGTAGTGTCGCATGTCAGCAGGATCAGACACAGTATTAGGGCACATTTCATGAGGGGGGAGCATCTAAGGATGCATTGGGAGGCGGGCCAGAGACAACATGAAAAAAGAGAACAAGGAGGAACCTCACTGAAAGAAGTAGGGTTGTGAACACAACCACGAAGAGTAGAAGAAGAATGTGGATTACACTAGCCGGTGAAGGATCAGAAATTGCATCAGGTGAGGGAACATCAGGTACTACACATGGAGGGAAGAGAGCCAGGGACCAGGCCTGGGATCAGACAGGGTGGAAGAGGCCTAGGGACCACCCCAAAATGGGAGAGGTCTAGGCACCCCAAGATGGGAGAGGTCTAGGGACAACACCAAGATGGGAGAGTTCTAGAAACCACACCAAGATGGGAGTGGTCTGGGGACCACAATAAGATGGAAGAGATCTAGGGACCACACCAAGATGAGAGAGGTCTAGGAACCACTACAAGATGGGAGAGATCTAGGGACCACACCAAGATGGGAGAGGCCCAGGGACCACACCAAGATGGAAGAAGTCTAGGGAGCACAGCTAGATGGGAGAGGCCCATGGACTGGGCCAGGAGGGAAGAGGCCCAGGGATCAGGCTGGAGAGAAGAGGCACAGGGGCTGTGCTAGGAGGGAAGAGGCCCAGGAACCACACCAAGATGGGAGAGGTCTAGGAATCGCACCAAGATGGTAGAGGTCTAGGGACCACAACAAGATGGGAGAGGTCTAGGGACCACAACAAGATTGGAGAGGTCCAGGGACCACAACAAGATTGGAGAGGTCCAGGGACCACAAGATTGAAGATGTCCAGGGACCACACCTAGATTAGAGAGGCCCAGGGACTGTGCCAGGAGGCAAGAGGCCCAGGGATCAGGCTGGAGAGAAGAGGCACAGGGACTGTGTTAGAAGGGTAGAGTTTCAGAAACCACGCCACAAGGAAAGAAGCTCAGGGACCAGGCCTGGAGGGAAGTGACCCATGAACTTTACCAACCAGAGGATGATCTGGAAACCATAGGTTAGAGGGCAATCAAGGGCTGAAGAGGGAGGGAGGGAGGAGGACCAAGGACTGTACCAACAGGATTATGGTCGAAGAGCACACTATGAGGATCAGTGACCCCACTGGGGGGGAAGATCGGTGACTGTGCTGGGAGGGAGAGGTTTAGGTACACAGGCTGTGGAAAATAAACTAATCTCCACCCCAGGAGGCAGGTGCTAGAGGGCTGCACAGAACAGAAGGTTGAACAGGCAGAAGATTCTGCAATTGCACCAAGAAGGTGCAGGTCAAAGACTGCAGTAAGAGGCGTGTGATGAGGATGCAGGGTTTTCACTGTGAGGAGGAGAGGGTGAGGAAGCACAGCAGTGAGTAGGATGAGCACCATGCCTGGAGGAACAGCATCAGGATCGCCACTAGGAGGGGGCCCATGACCGCACTGGGACCAGAGGAGAGGTGATCAAGAGAGGTAGACGGGAGGAGAACAGAGCTAATCAGGCACATAGCCGCCACCTCCGAGCACCGCCAGCTTTGTCAAATTGGCGGCCATTGGTCCAGGAGTCCACAGCTTAATTTACCTTGTTTCTAAGCTGGCCACTCTAGAGGTTAGAGAGATGTCCCTTGCACTTTGTTCAGATTCAAATATCGGGTCATCCTCTGAGCGTGATCACATGATTCCTGAGCCCCCACTGTCCCCCCATGACAAAACCTTGTGCTAAATCTCAAACATTGTGTGTTTCCAGTCTGTGTTGTGCGTCCTTGTTATTTTTCAAAAAGGAAAATGGAAAACAGAGGAAAAAAAGAGAAAGTGTAATATATAGAGAAGGGTACATGGATGTTAATATATAGCTTTTAACAACATTTGATACAATTAAAGATACAAAAAGTACTTGTTATTTTCTTTTTCTGATTGTCCCACACGCACAATGCCTCTCGTCACTTCAGTGGAAGTGAATGAGAGTGGAAAGCTTGTCACCATGGCGCCCCATCTTGAGGGCTGGGCATTGGATACTGAAGGACCGTGGATTCCAGAGCAGAGGAGCCAATGAAAAGACGCATCTGCCTCCTGTCGAAGCGTTCTGAGTTTCATGGACCCCTAGATCTAAATCTAGATCAAACCAGTTGGTTCTGAGTCTCATGGCACCCTAGAAGTAGATCTGGATCAAACCATTGGGTTATGAGCTTCAGGTCTATGGTAGTTCTTGAGCAAGGAGGATGCTGAGGTCACGAAACAGGAAGAGATGGAGCTCAGCACTGGTATAAATCAGGTAGGAATAGGAAGGGGGGTCATACATGATGTTGGGGGTTCAACTACTTGCACCACCAACTGCATTGAACTCTGTTTACTAATCTGTATCCAGCCGTTTGTAACTGAAATCCAGATGTTAATGGCCTAAATTCACCAGTTCATGGCCAGTATCCAGCTGTTTATCTTACCTCCAGTTGTTAATAACATGCTCCAGTGATCTCCATTCTGCTGTTAATGGCCTGCACCCATCTTTTCACGATCCAGTCCCAAGTGTTAATGACATGAGTCCAGCTGTTGATGGCCTGTATCCAGATGTTAATGATATATATACAGTTTTTCTACAGCCAGCTGGCATCGGTCGTCATCTAGTTGTTGAAGAGTTGCATCTAGCTGTTACTGAGCTGACAAAGTGGCTCCAACTTGTTCAGTTGTCAGCAGAGGAGTACAGTAGATAGACTACCAGGTGTGCATCATCAGTCGAAGTCTATAGTGTCAGGCTGAACAATTTATCGAAGGCATAAGCATTGCTTAATTTGAGCCAGTGGTCGCAGGTGTGGCCCACCAGCACTCATTTTTTAGGGGGCTAGGTCTTATTTTTCACCATCAGGCATTGACCCCGAGCAAGAAAGTGAAAGGTAGAAAAGGGGGAAAAGAGGAGGAAGAGAAAGACAGGAAAATAGTAACAAAGGGAGAAAGAAGGGGTGAAAAAGAACCCACAGGAGTGAAAGAAAGGGAGAGTTAGTGAAATGAAATGAAGAGACAAGAGGTGGAATCGACTATACAGCCTTGGTATTCAGCGACCCTGACATTCGGCAGCACCAGCGGAAGGCTTCAAAGAAAAAATGTGGGCTCTCATTTTTATTTTTTTACAAATTAGGCACTGCGGATAAGTGGGAACAAGTAGGCATTAAAAAGAGGCAGAAGAACTGAGATCTGTAGTAGTCCACATCAGTGACATGAAGACACAGGGGCATCAGAAGATGAATGTTTGGTAAGAAAGGAAAAGCACCATTTCAAGACACTGCCCAACACTCTTAGACTGGCCCAGACACAGTCATAAACCACAAAGAAACTTACAGTCAAGACCAGAAGACGCATGCAGTGAGTGTTACTCTGGTGGCCTTGAGTAAAGTAATCATACGAGCCCTTAATTTGAGCCTGTGGTTTACGGTGCTCAGCACTGGCACTTAATTGTCAACACTAGCGCTTATGACAGCCTGCCACATGGTGGCGGTGTCTGTTTAATTTACAGATGAGCACACCAATAGGTGCATATTAATTCAATATACATTGAAAAGGGCTAATACCTGCCACCCAAGCCATTCTTCTGGCTTTGGGGGGCTGGAATAGTCTGCAGTGTCCCACTTGTAGGCGTGTGATGCTTTGTAGTTGTGTTGGTTCTGTCATTGGCAGCGCTGGCAGGGGCAATGGGCACTGCAAGTTGCAGTGGGCTCCTGATGAGGGCACTGGCACTTTTTTTTTTTTTACAAATTAAGCACTGCATCATAGATTACCAAAGAGACCAACTGGGCATGTTTGGGGTCGAAGAGCAGCAAGAAGTAGTGCAGTCAACGGCGTCCCTATCTGCATGGCTGCGCCATCCAGCGATTGGGCCAAGTCAGGTCTATCGGAAGCTGGTCTCAAGTCTGGTGAGCTTTGGCTAGCGGCAATGCTCTCTGTAAAGAGCAAAGATGGACGCTTTCTTGAGGTCGGGGGCTCCACCACACACAACAGAGGCGCTTTGATTCATTTGGGTGAAGATAGGTTGAGTGCAATGTCTTGTGTGGCTGTGGACAGGGCACTGCTAGACAACATGGTGGTCCTACGTGTAGGAACCACGGCTCAGTGGTGCCCGACATGTAAACAAAAGGTCTCGCCACCGTGTCAGGTCTCAATCTGTATAGAACAGATGCAGCATCTACTAATCGAGTCAATTGCATTTATTATTGGAAACTTCCATTATTTTCATGGGAAAGCTTTTTCCCTAGCGCACACATCCCCAAAGCCAAAAAACGGCCCGGAGTCAACTAATTTGGTATAAAGAAATGGCACGCAGTTTTTATTTTAGATTTCAGATCAGAAATTTTTATCACCTCGGCGATGCGCGTTGTTGATAACAGATGTGTTTTTGAAACAGCTTCCACACATGTTTACAGATGTGTGGAAGCTGTTTCAAAAACATGATTGACTGAACGTGAACTGTGCAGCTCGAGATTATGTAAGATGTCAACTGAAATTGCCAATGTTTCTGATTGCATTGCTATTTTACTGCAGGACATGTTCCTACTTTAAAGAATTGAAACTCGTTCCCTCGGAGCCTGTCCCTGTCTCTACCAGGGATTGTATTGTTGCCCCTAAGGTAAGGGGCACGGATAAAAAAAAATATTATGCGTAACCTACTTCAAATCTGAGAGCAAGTACAACGATAATGTGTACTAAACATTGGGTTGTTTTACAAATTGAGGCCTTCCCATTCAAGCCCCCGTGTTTGCCTTCATGAAACAGACTTAAGAAAAAAGAAATGGTTCCTACATACTGAATTAAAGAAAGACCAATAGGGATTGCACAGATGTTGGTCTCCCACCACATCTGTAAAATCATCGCAGTATCTGATGTCACATATATTATTTAAGTACATTGCTAGGCAGCCGCTGCACATGATTAGTACAGGCTGTTGAATGAGGACAAGGTAGACAGATGTTAATTCTATACAGATGCGGGAATGACAGACATCAGTGCCTGAACGATCATCTTCACTAATCCTAACTACACGCACTGTGTATACATAAAACAAGCGTCAACAAGTGGGAAATACTCAGTTGATTAAGAATCTCAATATGACATTTTATATTTTTTTAATCTTTAATATATTTAATATATATAGGTCATCGTTCTAAAAAAGTTGTTCTAAGATCTCTTTACATATCAGGGCTATATCACAGGCAAGGCAGGGTGATAGGCCATACCATAACTCTTACAAACAGGAAGACTGAGATTGTGTGGAGTCTGGCTACAAAAGTCCAGATTAATAGAAATGTTGTTTCTGAGCACATGCTGCTTCGAAGAAGTGAGTGTTTATAAGATCTATTTCTTATGACTATTAATACGCGGAAGAGAATACTACATGTGCCGGATTGCTGTTTATGATGCCTATTATGACTTGTCATAAATCTATGTGAAGCTTGCATCCTGGGGAGGCTTGGCCATGTTCTGATGCATGAAGAACAGGGCACTTTGTGTGCTTAGCTGTACAGACAAACTGGGAAGGATTTCTTTTTAAATATCACAGGCTTCCAACATGCAGATGTTAAATGAACATACCATGTTATTGCCTTTAACTCAAGGCTTTAACAGCAATGTCCAAACTGTTAAAAGACATTAACTGCTGATAACTGACTGTCTATGAATTATGATTCTGGCTTGTACTGGGAGCCAGTGAAGGTTTTATAAGTGTGTAATTAGTACCGACCGGTGACATCAGAGACCCAGTATGACTCTGCTTGCTGCATCTTGGGCTTTTTAGAGCAGTCCGTAATGAGATGCCAGCATCTGTGGGCACCTTGGGACTTTGCCCCAGTATACATGGCAGGTAGTGCCAGGTCTCTTGAGTTTAATCACTGATATCTGGACCTGCGTTGAGGGTGTTACCATAGTCCAAGCAAGGGTTCTTGAGTGCGCCAGCTGTCAGTGTGCAGCTGTTTCGAGTAATAAAGGGAAAGGATTTTTAAGATCCTTTAGTTTGGAGGAGAGGGGTTTGACTTCCGCTCCTGTTTGGGTGTTGACTGTGGCTCACCGTGAGTAATAAATGCTATTAGCAGCTACTCCGGAGTCCCACCCCCCCTGACTGTTGTATGTCCTGCCTCACTGAAGAGGTGCAGGGACTGAAGCCATCCAGTATTATAAAAGTGAAGTCTTGGTTATTCCAAGCAAGGGAGCCCACGCCCTGCAGCTCTCTCCCCAGGGGTCCCCAGCTCCACCTGAAGAGAGTGAAGCTGGCAGCCCTGGAGAAGGAGTGCAGAACCCTGGCCCATAACAAATATAAACTGGCCATGTTGCACCTCACACTAACTGGCAGAAGCCTGGAACCTGGGGTAGTAATGGAAGAAGGACTAACATTCCAACACTGCACTCAGGCTCCTACAGAACGCAGAATCAGGGAGACAATAGTAGTTGGTGCCAGTATTCTATGCCTTCTGATTGGCTGAAGCAAGCTTAGTCCGCATAGAGATATCTCCACCGTCAGAGAGTGGGCTGACAATGGCTATAAGAATATCTGATATCTGAGGCTTCCATTGCCCTCCAGTGCAAGGCACACTTTTACTTTTAGGTTGGCCAGTCGTATGGGTAGGGCATCAACTGGACTTGACAATGTAAGTACAACCAGCCTAGGACCGTAGAGTGAGAAAAGATGCA
Source organism: Triturus cristatus (assembly GCF_964204655.1). NCBI lineage: Eukaryota > Metazoa > Chordata > Amphibia > Caudata > Salamandridae > Triturus > Triturus cristatus. The sequence goes on from NC_140590.1 coordinate 60,409,397, forward strand.
TCTTCGGTAGGGACCCCATCAGTGTGAAGCTTGTCCGAGTGGGTCACGTTCATGATGTCCGTACGCAACATTACAACAAACATCATGCTTTAAACCCTCTGTTGGCAAGGGCTTTGTTTGCTGGGCCGAGCATTCATCTGCCTGTGGGGTTTTGTTGACTGGGGGGACGGTGACTGATGCAAAGGCTACTAGTACTGTGCAGTCTACGACTCGCTTCCTCTACAACAGTGTGAGGTTATTGTATGCGATGTGTTCTTTGTGTCGATTGTATCCACACCGTATAAAAGCTAATAAGGACTTTTACAAACCAAAGTTCATCATGTCCAAAGTTGGCCTAAGAGGGGGGGATCCATGCCAGAATTTTAGGATCTCTACATGGAATTCAAATAAATATCCCTGGACTGGGTGGGGTTTCCCCATGCTGAGGCCACACCATGCACCAGTATCCCATGTTTTTTCAGAGCTGGGGGTCCTTCTCCGGATCTTTGTACCCCGAACCATGGATGTGCCCCTCTTCCAGAATGGTGAAGGAGTCAATTATCACCGAGGGCTGCCACGAATCCCACCAACATTGACTGTGTTTTCAGTCAGCCATAAATGAACATACACAACTCAAATCACAAATAATTAAAGGGGAGTTTTTAATATTTTCTTTTTATTTAAAAGAGTTTTATGAAACTCTGCGTCAGGACCAGCAGAGACATCAGAGAGTAGAACAACATCATAAAAGGATGCAACTTTGAATACAAAGTAGACCGAGTTTAACATCTTCTGAAGGAAAAAATGGAAGCAAGCAACTCTTGAATACAAATTAAATAAGGCAAAAACAAAGTAAAATTAGGTCTAGGTTGATAAAGTGAACACAATGTACTACAGATGGGCAGAAATGTTGGAACAATATTTTAAAGGAGGCCAACTGTTGAGGTTTTTGCTCATTTTCAGCAGTGGCTGGAAGGTCTGAGGATACCATGAATGTGGAGGTGGGAGTGCCGCAAGTGGAGACCCAGACACAAGTTTCATTATATTGGTGACATTTGCAAAATTTCAAAATCTTGTGATGAACCAATTTATCATACTTTTCCCTTGCAGAAGACCACATCTCATAGAAAATGTCATGCTGAGATACCAGAAAACCACATTTCAGTGTGAAATTGCAATTTGGGGTATTTTTGCAAATATTTCATGGATGAATATGAAATTTCATGGAAACTATTAAATATTTCTCAGGCGCTATGAAAGACATGATGGCCAACAAAAGAAAGGCGGAGAAGCAAAATACCGGAAGCTAAAAACAGCGAGGAAAAGAGACTCTCTATTTACTAAATGTAAATAGAAATTCCCCAAATTATTTAAAAAAATTAATTAGTATCATCCGAAGAGGAGTCAGTGGGTTGAGATGGGTCGTGGACGCTTCCCCTTAAAGGACATTTACTGAGACAAGAAAACAAGTACCATATTCCAAATACTAATGGCCAAAGTAACAGGAGAGTTTAAAGAACCTCATTAGAAAGTATCTACTAGAACTGCCCGGGAAAGTGCGATTCTGTCCATCCAGCACTGCGGTCGCTGCGTTGACCTCCAGATCTGTAGATGGTGCAATTGAAACTCCTGTCACTTGTATCTAGGTCTTTGTATGAGCTGGTGTTTTGTTCCTTTGATTGCAAATGGCAGGATATCTTTCACACCAGGCTCTTTGTGCCTCCTCCCGTCTCTTCTAAAAGGTGCTCTCCTTCTTGTTTTTCTTTAACCTTGACATTATAGTGGGACCTAAATATCAGGGATACTAGGGTACATATCACACCCTTGTAATGATCCCGATCTTGTTTTTACTCATGTCCTAGGACCCTTCTATTAAAATTTTTTCAAAAGGGCATTCCTAAGAGACATTTTTAACTCATAATCACTTTTCACATAGCACGCCCCTTTCCTCTCACCAAACAACCTGCTCCGCTGCAACTCAGGCATTGTAGCACAGCTGGATTACATTAGGTAGTCCAGTTGGGCCCCAATGATGAAGCATGCCACCTACTAGGTAGGTGGGTGAGGGTTTTTTTACAACAGTTGTTTACTCTCCTTCTCACGTCCACATAAGGTAACGGCAAAAACATTGTGTGCCTGAAGATACCTTGTCAAAAGAATTTGTCCATTTTGTTTCTTAAATACTTGCTGGGGAAGAGGACAAGTTACCCTTTTTTCCTCGCTCTCTTCTTGATTATATATATTATAGTGGGACATCCTTAAAAACCACCTTAATGTCTATACAATCCCCACCTATTAAGATCAGAATGTTGTCTTTCGCAATTCAGAAAAATAATTACAACATGGCTATTTTTCCCTTTCTGGACCCCATTTACACTTTAAACTTCAGAGGGCAGATGTTCTAAGCATTTTAACAGTTGATCCGAATTGGCATTTGCAACCATTACAATTATTTTTCTTATTTACTAATCCATTGTTAGGAGTTAGAAAAGTTTTTTTCAACTTTGGTAATGGGATTCCAAATGGATACCAATTGGGTATATCAAAGGGGCATGTTGTTGGTGTCCCTTCTAATACCGAATTTGTATCTAATGTATCAATGCCTTTCAAATGAAGTCTGGTCACAAATCATTGATATGTTATTGACTCCTCAAAGGAGGTGGTACCTTAAATAGGACCTTTTATAGAAAAGACATTCGTAAAGCAAAGGCAGAACTCTACAATGCCTGAATCACTCCTGCTAAAAACCACCAATGAGCTATTCAACATTTTCAAGAATTTCGGGGCATATTATCAAGCACGGCGTTAAAATTATCGCCGCTTTAGCGGCAGAAAACTGCCGCTAAAGCGGCGATAATGGGCTTGATAATATGGCGCAGAGAATTCCAATAGAAGCCCATGTTGACACCAGAACATGGGCTTCTATTGGAATTCTCAAGGGCATATTATCAAGCCCATTATCGCCGCTTTAGCTGCAGTTTTCTGCGAGAATTTTAAACGTCGTTTCTTTATAATATGCCCCTTACTTAGTTCAACAACGAACAAAAGGCTGGAGTACATTCTTCAGGGCCATTTTGTAATGTGGTGGCGCTATATTTCTCATAAAAAACATAAGATCGTGAGAGAAAAATGAAAACCAACTTTATAAGTACTAAGGTTCTTTGCCTTCTCCGCTGTCTCCCAAAGGTTTTCACACTTTGAATGTGTTCAGCACAGGCGATGGCGTGGCGGTCAATAGATGGATGCATCTGAGTGGACGTGTCTTAGTATCGCAACCATTTGAGAGTATGCTGCTACATATAGACCTTTCCAGGCAGTTTTACTTCATTTGGTCCAATACCTCTTCCTGCGACAGTCGGCCACACCGCAGGGGTTCCTTTTGTCCTGTAATTCTTTTTCTCGCCACTAATTGAAGCAGTGATCGCGTTTCATCTACATGGGTTGACATGTCATCTGTCCGAAGTTGTCTACTGGCTTTTGGTTCAAGCTGAAGTGATGCGGGGTCGCAGGATTGCACAGAGCTATACTTGTTCCTTCTGAAAAAGATTTTCAAAGAGTGGTAAAGGAACCAAGTGGAGCTGTCCACGTCACACATATCTAGAGTGAAATGTCAGTGTAGCTGTGAAAATGTTGCATCGCATTAGATGACAAGGGCACAGCGTGTAATGTGTCTGGCATGGCAGAAGTTGAACAAGAAGGCACTTGTCAATGTATCTATTGGTTCAGCTTACATTAAAGCTATACATTAATTGATCATCAAATTAACCAGTTACAGGTTCTCTAAGTGTATATAACACATTGAAACATTAAAAAAACTAACTGTAGTAAAAAATATAAAAGTATTTCCTTAATTATGCCCATCCTTATACTCAAATGACTCCCTCCAACACATCCTGACATAAAATATAAATGGATTTTAGTTGTACTCAGTTCTGAAGTTCCACTACCCTGACGCACACAAGAGGGAGGAGCCAGAGGCTGCTGCGTGACCGAATGCAGCTCACTCCCCGAGCGCTCCAAGCTTCGATACCTGGTGTTCACCTCCCACGGCTTCAGCCTCCAGCACCGTTTGAGGCCAGTCTTGACGGGGTTGTAAAGTAGTGGACGCTAGGTCCTCATGCTATTGAATAAGGCGCACGGACACCGTAGTAGTGTACTGGATAACTGGACACATACACCGGGGCCCTTTTATCAGCAGGGTCACGTCACTCGTGACGCCTGTGATGGACGGGTGTGGGGTCCATGTGTGTCCACCCCCACGAGGGAGCGGCTGACTATCTAAGTGTCTGCTGAAACACTAGAACGTGTCCAGCTCAACATTACATTTCTCCCAAACTTTATTCAAAATAAAACAAAGTCCAATCTCTGGAAACAAACTATTGACATATGATACCACACAGTCTCTTGGTCCAGAGAGGCAGTCCGCGGGACAATAGTGGACAGGTGCAGCTGGGAGCACCTGAGCATCTCAGCAGACGGCCATCATTTCAGCAGAGTCTACTGGGCAGGAACGATGCATCGATGGAGTCTGGATTCCTTGGCAGCCTTCCGTCAGATCAATGTCCTCCCACCCACGGCTGGATGAACTTGTGTGCTCTGGCGCCTGTCTACTATACTATGGTGCATCAGGAGCGTCAGTGGAGCCCTGCTGCAGAGTATTTGCTTGAGGTGTCTGGGCACTACGTTGACCAATCGGCCAGGGAAGGAATGGCGATGATGTTCAGGAAGTTGTCCTCTGAGGCCGCGGTGCCTCCCGGTACCTTGTCGGTGGTCCGCTTCTCGACCATCTCTCATGCGAGGGTCCCTGAGTGCATGAATGTTTTGGAGGCCCTTTCTGCAGAGCTGCCACAACACTGTGTGGACTGTGCAGGGCTGCTTGTGGGCTGCCTGGGGGCCGCTGCATGAACACTGACAGGATCCGACAACTTTTTCGGACAGCTGACCGAGTGTGTGACTTAATGGTCGGTGGGCTTGCCAACAGGACACAGGGGCACATGGACTGTCGAATAGCTCCTGGACACTTAGGGCCTCATTTATGAGAAGTGACGCATCCTGCGTGAAAGCAGCGATGCGTCACTTCTCAGTGCGCCCTCCTTGCGACAAAATAGATGCGTCATATTTACTGTATGATGCATCATGTCGCACGGAGTTACAGATACGTCAGTATCTGTAGGCACAAAAGTGACGCAACTCCAGCAATGTGTCCTTTCCCAGGGCCTGCGTCATTCTTACGCCTGCTGTGAGGCAGGCGTAAGATATTGATGCATTTGCACCTGAGAAGTGGTGCAGAGAAATCTCGTAGATTTCACTGCATCACTTCTATGAGGCTTACTTACATGGGAACGCCCACCCTGCATACAATATACCTGAAGCAGGTATAATGTGGCGCAGGGGTTTGCAAAGTGACGCATCTGCGCAGATGCGTCACTTTGTAAATAAGGCCCTTGGTCTCTCATTTTGATAGTGGTGTCTCTTGGTTCTTCTGCAGGTGCAAGGCTCCACCACGGTGACGCTGTCGCTCCTTGGTTGGATGGGGTGATACACATGGTAGTGATGTTGTGGTTGCCATTGAACCTGGATGACAATTGGTGGAGACTTGCTGGGAGAGAGGGTGTCTGGAGGAACTTCTCAGCCTGCATCTTTGTCTTGCTGAGGCTGGTCTTCACCCATGTCTTCTGTGGTCAGGAGCAAGGATTCCGTCAGACTTAGACTGCTGATGCTCGGGACTTGATGGTCACACTGGGAAGCGTTGGAGAGGGATGTAGTTTGCGCTTGCTGCGGCATACATTTGGATCTCCCATTGGGCTGTCTCCAGGGAAGTCAGTCCGCCTTGGTGGCTGTCTGGTGTCTCTGGGTGCGCTCTTGTCTTGTGACAGTACGAGTCCTTGTTCTCCTCTTGTTGGTCTTTTCAGTGCACCTGTGTTCGTCCAGTTTTTCATGGTGACGGGATTGCACTGTTTTTTGCTCAAACCTCTTGCCGGTCTAATCCCTTCCACGGGGTCTTCGTGGTGCTCCTCTACCAGGATGGAGGGTCACCTTCACTCGAGGGCGACGTGCTTGCTCGTCGAGCCTGCGCCATCATGGCGTCTGCTCCTGCCTCCATTTAGGCGTGCTTGGCAGGGTACATGTGACATGCTCCATGCTTGCTGGGCGATGTGGCATCCCGCTACATGTCGCAGGTCTTTGGAGCCCATGTTGCCGTGGCAGCTTGCCACATGGAGTGTGTGACTCTCCTCTTGCCTGTCTTGGGACACTGGCAACTCCGTCTTGAGGCAGTGTGAGGGAGGACACTGTGCTGTCTTTAGCCCACTGTGGTGCTCTGCTGGTGCAGTGGAGATGTGGGAGTTCTCCCTGCTTCCTTCAGCATTGCTTCTTCTCTGTGAAGAGGCCGCTCTCTCCTAGGAGCTGCCCGTGCTGTCAGGCTCTCTGGTGTAACCTTCTGTGCCTCTTTGACCTCGTGTGCTCCATCCTCTCCGTGACTGCCCTCTTCAGGTGCTTGGCATGTCCATTTCCTAGCTTGAAGTGATCTCTATTCGCCACTGGGGGATGTGGCATCATTTCCTTGCTCGCTGTGTCATTGGGCAGCCACTGGGGGTTGCGCGTTCTGCACTTGTGCTTTAGGGGGAGATTGGTCAGTTGCTTACAATTCCATTATCTTTGCTGGGCCTTGCTTGCCCCTTGACCCTTCTCTGACAGACTGTGGCTAAGGCTGCTTTTCTCTATTTGACGCGTGTCTGGGCTGGTGCAGCTTTCGGCTTCTTGGGACTCTTGCAGTGTCTCTTGGAGAGCTGGCGCCTTGCATGCCTGTTGTTCTCTTGCAGTAGTGGTTGTTCACCACCAGGGGCATGCAGACCTGTCTTCTTAATTGCTGTGGTGGCAGATGGCTGCTAGGGGGGCGGGGGCGCACAACATACAGTGCATCTTGTGCCTTCAGTGGGCTTCCTGGATGACTAACCGGGCTTGGCTGCTTGTGGTTTCACTGCCTTGGGTTTAGCTGGAATCTTGGTAGCTTTTATGGTTGGCGGCAGCTGTGAACTTGTTGGGGTTCTTTGCTTTTCAGCAATGAGATATGCACTACAGGCTCTCAGATAAGCACAAGGTTCTCAGTACTTTGTGCAAACATCTGCTTTGTTGGGGGCTATTCTTTGCTCACTTGCTTGCTCTTTCCTTTTTCTACCAATTGGCCGCCCCCTTGGCTCCTTGCTGCTGGGAGCTCAGGGCATGGCAGTTCCTTTTAGTGTTTGGTGCTTAGCACTCAGGCACCTGTACATTTCTAGTGCTGGTTGAATTGCAGGGTTAGCCCGCCCTTCACTTTTTGGGGGAATAGGATGGAAGTGTGTCATAAGGTACACCTCCTCTTCAGTTCACCTATGACATTATGCCGCCTCTCACAGCAGGGTGCATCAAACGAGATAGCTATGAGCACTGTAGGCTGTCTTTTGATGCCAGGTGGCTGAGTCACTTACTGGGTGCTTTGTAGTGGGCAGATGCTAGGAGGCACTGTAGGTGCTCTTTGTGTCGCGACAGCCAATCACGCACTCTTGATTCAGGTGCGGGTGAGTGCCTAAACACATGTGCTGGCGATCCGCTCACCGCTTGCTGGCCACCTACCGGTGGAGCAGTAAGAAGTCCATAGGGGGTGTACAGCTCTCTGTCGACCAGGCTGAGTTTCCTCTCCTAACGAAGCTATCCTCAGCAGTGTGGGACTGTGATCTGCTTTAGGCTAGAACAGCTTCCTTCGTAAGATGGGCCTTGCACTTTATTTCGGCACTCTGCAAAGATGCGCTCGGGCAATTCGGTGCAGCGGCCTCGGGACGTTTACAGCTGGTGCAGGCTCAATCCTACTGCGAGCTGCGCTTAACAGTGAGCAGGGTGTATGTCCATCAGAGCGCCACTCACCAATTGCATGCTGCTGCCTGCGTGGCTTACCTCACGCCCGGCAGGGAAGCAGGCTCTGCATCTCGTTCACATCTGCCTTATTGGGGTCACGGCAGCTAAACACTGGACTAGTTCTCTGCTGCTCCTCCACTGACGGCCCATCCCTGCAAGGCTGGTCAGTACTGCGGCAGCAGGGCATCCCCTTGCGGGTGCCATCGTCCTCACTAGTTTGATGGCAGCGTGCGAAAGGGATGCCTTATGCACAGGCTACTCCTCCCCCTCTCAACCAAACACAAAATGGCCGACAGCACACACGCGGGGCATGACCCCCTCATCGCCATAGTAAAGTAGCGGGTGCTAGGCCCAAATGCTATTGAATAAGGCACACAGACACGGTACTAGGGTACTGGATAACTGGCCACGTGCGCATGCACCCGGGCCCTTTTATTAGCAGGGTCACGTCACTTGTGATGCCTGTGATGGATGGGTGTGGGGTGCATGTGCGTCCACTTCCACGAGGGAGTGGCTGACTACCTAAGTGTCTGATGAGACACTAGAAAGTGCCCAGCGCGACACTATAGGGGCGACAGAGCCGCGCTGAACCATGGAGCAGGGAGCCACCAGAGCCGCTACCTGCTTGTTTTACTCGTGGTTCTTCTCATGGTGAGCGCGAAAGCAGAGACACTTATCGCACATGACCCGTCTCCGCCAATTGCTGGTGACGAGTGGGCGTTGTCTGCCCTGATCGTGGCTTGACTGTCCCCTTGCTTTCTTGTCGCACCTCCCACCAAGCCCCGGCATGTTCATGGTGGATTAAAGTGATCTTCGTTGGTCTCTGTTAGCCCTAGCTTTGTTCTCGATCTCTTACCAACAGGGATTGAGCCAAGAGCCTGGAGCAGTGCAGTGCAGTGCAGAGCAGTGCAGCGCAGCGCGGTGTTAGAGCTGCTACCGACACTGTCTGTAGAGGATCTAAACCTCCCATAAAAAAAATCAGCGGTGAGAGGCACACAGGGCTGCGTGGAGAGCACACCAGGAGACATCGGCACTGGACACCCGCAACCCCCCAGAGGGGACAGTGACAAATAATAATTAGCAGCAACCAGCAACAAACCCCTTTTTGACTGGGCACTGCTAGGTTCTGGGGCATATGAGGAGTGTAGCACTTCTTCTGAGGGTTGAGCCAGCAGAATGCGGAGGCGACCCAGCTAGGTTCCTGGTGCAGCCTGCTCTCTGCTGTGTGCTCCCATGCATCTGGTCCTGGCTCTGACACTTGGCAAAGTATCTCACAATCACATCACCTGCCCGCAAAAAGATGCGAGGGCATCCTGGGCACCTTCAAAGCTGCTATTCAGCAACTGCTTAAAAAGTGCCCATCCCGTAGCCCGGAGGGCAACAAGCCCATGGACCTCAGCAATCCCAGCATTACCTCACAAAAGGCTCAGCACCCGTCTTCTTTCCCTTGCTGGAGAGCCCTTCTAAGCTCTCTGGAACTGGGCCAGGCCTCACAAAAGGCTCAACACCCGGCTTCTTTCTCTTGGTGGAGAGCCCTTCTAACCTCTCTGGTCCTGGCCTCATAAAAGGCTCAGCACCCGGCTTCTTTCCCTTGCTGGAGAGCCCTTCTAACCTCTCTGGAACTGGGCCAGGCCTCACAAAAGGCTCAGCACCTGGCTTCTTTTCCTTGGTGGAGAGCCCTTCTAACCTCTCTGGTCCTGGTCTCACAAAAGGCTCAGCACCTGGCTTCTTTTCCTTGGTGGAGAGCCCTTCTAACCTCTCTGGTCCTGGCCACACTAAAGGCTCAACACCCGGCTTCTTTCTCTTGGTGGAGAGCCCTTCTAACCTCTCTGGAACTGGGCCAGGCCTCACAAAAGGCTCAGCACCCGGCTTCTTTCCCTTTGTGGGGAGCCCTTCTAACCTCTCTGGTCCTGGCCACACTAAAGGCTCAGCACCCGGCTTCTTTTCCTTGGCGGAGAGCCCTTCTAACCTCTCTGGTCCGAGCCACACTAAAGGCTCAGCACCCGGCTTCTTTCTCTAGGTGGAGAGCACTTCTAACCTCTCTGGTCCTCGACACACTAAAGGCTCAGCACCCGGCTTCTTTCTCTAGGTGGAGAGCCCTTCTAACCTCTCTGGTCCTGGCCACACTAAAGGCTCAGCACCTGGCTTCTTTCCCTCGGTGGAGAGCCCTTCTAACCTCTCTGGGACTGAACCTGGCCTCACCAAAGGCTCAGCACCCGGCTTCTTTCCCTTGCTGGAGAGCCCTTCTAACCTCTCTGGTCCTGACCACACTAAAGGCTCCTCACCCGGGTTCTTTCTCTTGGTGGAGAGCCCTTTTAACCTCTCTGGAACTGGGCAAGGGTTACTCAGCAAGCGTTAAGCATTAAGCACCAGGGTACACAGGCAGCAGCAGCAAAGATATTTCCCCCAGCCGAGTGCAGACGAGCAAACAGACCACAAGCAGCATCTGACTCAGTTTGTTGCAACACTGGACAAGGAAGGGGCCTGAAAAGACCAGAGTGTACGACTCAAAATGTTCGATTCCAACTCGTCTACCACATTGGTAAGCACAGAGGCCTGTTATCCGACATCTTCAATAAATCGAATCAAATTACGGACCTTTTTAAGCCAATATCAACTTCAGCAAGCAAGGAGAGTGACTTCAATGTTTCTATTGAGGTACACCCCCAGGAGGGCTCCGTAGATAAAGGATGTCAAACATCTTCATGCTTACTCCCATTCCGGGCACAAGCCGCAGCGCTAACAACAATTTCTGCCCCCACCCCCTCAATGTATAAAAAGAAAATGCAGAACGCTCTCCTAATCACAGGTATCAACAGGAAGCTGGAAGCATTAAGGGGCATATCATCAAGGCAGCGCAATAAAATTATCGTCGCTTTTGCGTCCGTTTTTGGCCAAAAAGCGGCAGTCATTTTATCGCCTTATCAGCAAGGTCACGCTATCTCTTGAATCCTTGCCTTTGGCCCTTTCCCTTAACGCCCAGCTTTGCATCTCTAATGAGATGCAAAGTGGGCGTACCTTTCCAAACTTACGTGGAGAATGTCGCTAAACGACATTTCTCCAATTAACAAGGAAATCGCTAACCTCCATAGCGATAATAAAAGAAGCACTAACCGCGCTTAACGCAGGTTACTGTATGCCTGCTTTTAATCTGATTTAGCCATGTAATCCAATGGGAGGTGAATTACATGGCTAAGTCCACCCTGTCCTATCAGCAAGGTATCGCCTGTCGCAGTGCGATTATCACCGGTTTTCCAGCGATAATCACACTGTTTTGTAGCTAATGCTTGGATTTCTATCGCTTTGGAGATATGCGTTGCTGATAGCACGCTATCTCTGCGATAGAATCCAGCGATAACCGGCGATAGTTATCCTAGCGCTAAGTGCGCTTAGCGATAATTATCGCCAGTTGTTGCTGATATGCCCCTTGATAGCTTAATGAAACATGCACAGTCATCAGTGGCCCTATCTGAAGCCCCTCTAAGGCTACAGGGGTCGTGTCCGTGTTCCCCAATACTGAATAAACTGTCTAGTTTACCACAATCCATGGAAGCCTTGAAACTCGACCTCAGGTCACAGTATAGCTCATCTATTTCTGCAACCAGGGGGAAAGACAAGCAAAGCATGGCCCACCCAGCAACCTCTCTCCAACCAATCAGAGACGTCCAACGAGGTGCGCACAATAGTACCAACAAAACGAAGGCAAAAGATCTGGGGGTGCTTCCCAGTATTGCACTGCACCCTTTGCAATCGCCCACAATCTCTACGGCTATAAGACCTCCTCCAATCAACTCAACTGCAGGAAAGCTCAGCAAATGGACGTGCAACTCAACAAGCTCCACAAGGCACCGACTTTAACAAGCTAAGGGATGGCATACCCAATGTTCAACAAACACCGACACGGAGAAACCACAAGTGAACCAAAATCAATAACTCTAGCCGCAGGAACAACACAGTCTACCTCAGCCATGGAGGATGCAAAGCGGATCATCCTCCCTCTCCTGAGCCTGCCCAGGTTGAATGGCAAGCTCAAGGCACCAGCGCCCTCACGAAGGCCTCCATCGAGTGCCACTGAGTGCTCCAGAGCCCTCGGAACCAAAATCCACGACCAGCGGTATAACCTTCTGCGAACAAGCCACTTCAGAGAGTCCCATCAAAGCCAGCACTTCTCAGGGTGCTCTGCTGAACTCCTCTGTGAGAGGCTCTCAGGCCGCGAGTTGCAACAATAAACACTTACAACACTGGTCTCCCCTCGCAAATCCAAATATCCATGGCTCCCGAAATGACCTGTCTGAACCTTCAGAACCCAACAAGCTGATTCTGATTCCCGAGTATCAAACGAGGGGTTCGCATGAGATTGTAAACAGGGGCAGCATCATTCTGTGACTTCAATCGATCCCTGATATGAAACATATAAACTCCTCCGACATCTTGCAAATCGCGTTGGGATCAAGGATCAGAACCTACCCTGGTTACGTTTGCATCTTACTCATGGATGATGCAATCCTGGCAAAAACAGAACTCTAGAAGGCTGGGGAATTGCACCCAAAAGAGTGAAGGCAAAAGGATATCCAGACGGTCCTCCCCGCCAGGTTAAACCTCCCACGTATTCAGTCCTAAATAACGCACGAGGAGCGCAAGGCGTAAAAGACTTGGAGAACAACTCCAACAGCTGGAACTGGTTGCCAACTGCCCTCCTGGCCAAATGCAGTCTGTGGCACAGCAGCGAGTGCCTGAAGAGGCAACATGCTCCCACGGCAAAGATAACAATATGTTCCTGGCACATTCACGGTCTGGGGCAAAAATATGAAGAAGATGAGAGTGGGACATTTGGGGGTAATTTTGAGACCCTCATCTTTCAAGAAACCAGGGCTCAAACATCTGTCCCTCTGATGGGCTTTATAGAATATCAGAAGCCATCCCCCAAAGTAAGCAGCTACAGACGCCCAATGGGCAGTCCAAAGATCTACACATCATCGCCTGTGCACTGAACGGTGGAGGAGATGCCCCTGAAGGACTCATGGGTGCAAGCAATGATCTTCAGTACATTCTATAATATTAAGAAGCACTCCCTCCTGGTCATTAGTGTCTACAGAAATCCTGGAAGACCAGAAAAGATGGTCAAACTGAACAGACTGTTTACAAAAATAACTGAGCTCAAGATAAGATTCCCGCTGTTTAACTTGCTGCTGTCTGGTGATTTTAATGCAAATTTGTTCGGAGGCACGAAGGGCCTGAAAGCTAACAAAGCGGATATAATCTGTGATATTCCATCGCGAAGGGTGCCCGTGAAAACCCGCTGGAGCAAAGTGGCATAATCCGTCCTGTCAAACAGTTCCGAGTCTCAGGATACTAAATGGTTGATTACGTAGAGCCATGCCAACAGGCTGGATGCATGCAACAGAAAAGTCCACCTCCTACATTGGCTTTAAGCCATAAGCATTTTTAGGCTGTAAGCATTATTTAGGCATGTAAACAACGTCTTCCCAGGGTCCAGTTTGATAGCAACCACAGACCATAGCAATTTTTTCTTGCAACCCATACCTCAAAACTGGATATTGCTCCCTCCGCTAGCCCTGGCAGGTACACAGAAAACCTCAAAATAGTGAAATGGGAGGAAGGTATCACTTCCGAGGAGAACGCTTGGATCAGACACAATTTTGTATATTCGAATCCCACTCCATCTCCCTTATCAAGAAATGGACACCTTGAGGGGTGCTTGGTGGCGCGCATGTAAAATGGCCGCAGACCAGTGAGGCTCCGACAGCCCGGCCCAATTATACGGCGTAATCCTGCCCAAAACGGGTATAACTGACACTCAAGCAGCGATCGCAAGGAGCAGAGAAGGTCTGGCACTCATCGAGGCAAGAAACGAGTCCCGAGGGTGCCGGGCACACAGTATGCGGTATTGGATGGAGGAGAGCGAGCAGCAGAGCGTAGCGCTCCGGGGCAGCCAGCACGCAAGGCCACGGTGCTCAAAGCGGAGAAGGCCCCGCACAGCATTTACGAACAGCCGCAAATCCGGACTGCGGCACACACACTGGCGGAGACGGATGATAGTCTGGGGGCAACAGCGGACAGTCTTTGTCACCGGCTTCGCCACGTCCAGGCAAGATTGAGGCCTAGTGGAGAAAGAAGGCTTCGTGCGGGGCCCCTAATCTCCCCATTCACATTAACAGCGGAACGGTGCCGAAACCCTTAGAAAATGAACACTGCAACAAAGACAGACTGACACGATGGGGTTCTGGCTGAGCCACAATCGAGAGGAGTGAGGGAAAAGATCTCACGGCGTGCGACAGAGCGGCGCATCCGGGGCAGCCAGCACACAACCCCGCAGCGCCAAGAGCAGAAAAAGGCTCTATCGGAGTGCACAAGTGGCCGCAGCGCCACATTGAGGTACGGGCAACTGTAGAAGTGGATTATAGCCTGGGGCTGCAGCGAGAGGTTTTAATTCACCGTCACTACCACTTCCTGACAAGCAGCACGGCGGAGGCCTAGTGGGGAGGGCAAGTCTCATGCAGCGTGGAAGATTCTCACTTCCCCCTCCTCACTGAAGGCAGAGCGGCACCAAATGACAGTGCAAACGTGTAATACAGCAAGGACAGACTGGCATGGTGGGAGTCTGGCTGCGCACCTAACGAGCAGAGAGGATTAAACAACCCTTGCTGTATCGACTTGCAAGGGGATTAACTAGATAGGAATTGTTGGACTTGGCCCTTTTCCCCGAAATTTTTCGCTTTTCTGGGAAATCACATGTGTAAATGCAAAGATTGAATGTGTGCAGACTGAGTTTCCCCATTTTAAAAATGTAACTTAAAATGGATGCCAGAGCTGTGTGGTTGCGCCGTTTGACTGAGCTGGGTTAACAGTCTAGTCGTTATTTCCCAGCAACCCCAGCTTTTGGAGGGAAGCCTGGCACCCAGGGTGCTCTACCCCTCCCTCTAGGCCAGTTAGAGCCAGTTTCCCCAGACACTTCTAGAAGCTTCTGGCACTGTCTGGAAGGTGGGGTGAGGAGCGTATAAAGGGCGGGGCTGGGTTGCCATGTGCTCAGTCAGAGGGTGGACTTGAGAGAGAGGGGACCTGCTGCCAGGGGTTACCGCCACATGGGCCTGTGTGCTGGGCCCTGAGCCTACCTACCCCCCCTGTACTGTCCCCAGGGCGAGGGAAAGCGGTAGTTGGGTCAACGCAGACCTGGAGAAGCCTTCGCAAGAGTTTTAGGCGGTAGGGTTTAGTCAGGGACCTATGCCTCTGAAAGTGACAGGGCTTAGGTGCTGCCTTTCAAGTGAGTGAGGGATCCTGAACTGCCCAATGATCTGGCCCGGCGAGAGGAGAACCCAGGGACGACAGGCAGAGACTAATTAGTCCGCCTGCAGCCACCAACGCAACTCCCCCCTCAAGAAACCCTCAACCAAGGGGCAGGAACCAGAGAGCGCTATTTACAAGCTGCCCCTGGAAGGAGAGCGCTATTTACAAGCTGCCTGGAAGGAGAGCGCTATATCCAAGCTGCCCCTGGAAGGAGAGCGCTGTATTGGGTGGGCGCTACATTTCTAATGGACGGTGCCCTGCTGGTGAGTGTGGGAATCCCAGCTGCCTGCTACCCAGCACCTGGGAAGCGCTATATTCACGGCCCCCATAGCGTTGGGGAGGAGAGGAGAACTGATTTATTTGGAAATCCCCGCGTCGCCAGGGAAAGCGGGTGCCCAGCCCGCAGTATTGCCGCCCGGGTGCTGATTTAAAACTCATAGCGGGTGCCTACCCCGCTGCATGCATATTTGATTAGCGGGTGCCTACCCCGCGCCATGCACCCTTATCCCGGGTGCCTACCCCGCGTTTGAGTTGCCAGGAGGGCGAGTGTACTCTAACGGAGGGCGGGAGCCCACCCCGCACTTCAAATCCTGGAGGAGCCGCCGCGCTGCCTGCGGCGACCCGGAAGGTCTGCGGAGTGCCTGGCGGGGGCGGAGCCGAAGCTGGAAGTGATTGCCCCGGTCGAGCGGGGCTCCCGGGCGTCTGGGAGAGCCCCGCGGTGGTGAGGAGAAGTGTGCGGAGGCCGCCGGCTCCATACTGAAGTCCCGGGTCCCAGGAGGGGGCCCGGGTGAAGTCCGGTTTGGAACTGGCATCGGCGGGGGCTCCCGGGAGCGGAGGAGAGCCCCACGTGAAGCCTGCACTGCACTGAGCTTCGCAGGCTCCAGAACGAAGTCCCGGGTTCCCAGGAGGGGGCCGGGGTGAAGTCGGAGGACGCGCTGCTGTGGTCGGGGGCTCCCCGGGGCTGAGGAGAGCCCCGCATGCAGCGCCTACGGCAACAGAGGCCCGAAGCCTGCCCCGGGAGCTGGTGAATGGGGCTTGGGCTTTACTTGGTGGGGGTGGGTCGGGCACATTGCCGGTGCCCCAGAGACAGGGACTCCGACGCTTCCCAGCGGCACCGCCGAAGCGGGCCGGTGCAACGGTGGGCACTGTGATACTCTTGGGGCCCAGAAGGGGGCTCCGCCGTGGCCCGTTTTAGTTCCTGGGACACCACTGCACCGAGGGGGCAAGACGGTTGTTGAGTCCAGGAGAGGGACTCCTACCTAGCCAATAACTGGTGGACCTACATCTGCATGGTTACAATGTTGGGGGGACATGTAAAAGGTGACTCCTGCCCATGGGGTTGTGGCCCCTGCTGTTGTTGTCATGCCCAAGGGGATGCTCTATGTCTATGCCTCCATGCCCATATGTTCCCCTGCTCATACTGCGATGTTGGTTTGATGATGCAGGGAGGTTTTCTTTCTAGACCTTAGGTGTAGGTCCCATGCGAATGGTGTGCCCTGTATAGTCATGCTGGGGCTTGCCAAATGTCCGGGATGCTCCGGGATTGTGGGATAGCCTAGATTGATGCCCAGAGGTATTGTTGTGACCCTGGATGGCCCCAAGGCCCATTGTGGGAAGCGTGATTGGTCTCCCCGGCTGCGGATTAGTAACTAATGCTTTTGCGCCTAATGAGATGCATATTGTTTTTATGCCATGATGTCTCCAAAATGCATGTGGTTATAGGGCGAAGGGGTTCTTTTCCCTAGGGCCCCAGCGTTGGTGGTCTGCATGACGTGTTCCTCATTCGAAGTAAGCCAAATGGTTACATGTTTCTGTCACAGGTGATTGCCTAATGTTTTCCCCTTACAGCTTTCCTGCCTCAGGGGATGCCCAGGATGTTCATGTATACTGTGATGCCATGAGGTTTCCGTTACAGGTGTTCCGGCCTAATGTCTAACGTCATGCCCTGATGTATTTTATTGCAGGATTAGTGTGGATGGACTTATTTTTACTATCTTCTAAATCGCAATGATTCCGCTAGGGACCCGATTGGCCCTGCCCTGTATATAATTCCCCCCCCCTGTAAATTTGAACCGAGCGCCAGTTGGCGCAGAGTAGAGATTACCTGACACCTTGTGGTTTTGACAATACAAAAGTTATTTTTACCTAAACTGGTGTAGTGTCTCTTTTTGTAGTGTGCCTTGTGTGTCGCCTGTGTGTACTGCGTGGATGCTTTGCACATTTCCTCCGGAGTTTGGCCCGCCCGCTCTGCACCACGCTACCCGTTTCCAACATTGGTGTTCAGCGGTGGGATAGGACTTGTGTTTGCGCAGTACCGCAGCGACAACGGGTTGCACTGCAAACTGAGCCTTGATGTAATCTCAGGTTTTGGGAATTATTGTTTTTCATGATTGTGATTTCCTCCTAGAAGTGGTGTGTTTTTAAATTGTGTTCCCCTGTTGCACTGTGGGTGGTGTGTCCCGGGTGTACCTTGCCAGGATGGGGTTAACCTACAACGAGGATGATCTTATGGAATACACGGAGCAGAAAGTGATATATTTCTGCAGAGAGAGAGGGATACCCCCAGTAGGCAACACACGCCGGAAGCTATTTCTCTATGAGGCCCTCAAAAGGGGGAAACCCTTAGAGATCGGTGGGGACCTGTCAGATTACCCCTCCGCATATTTAAAGGGTGGATTTAGTGGAGACCCGGGGGAGGACCTCCAGAGAGGGGAGGACTCTGACAGTGAGGGGGCCCCATCCATAACCCAGGAGGGTGGTGACACTGACGAGGAGGAGGAAGATGATCGGGGGGAGACGCCAGTAGCGAGGGAGGACACCAGAGTTAGGGAGTCCCGCGCTGGGTCCAGTCCCGGGGGCACTGCCCCATCCCTTCCCCTGTCCCCAGAAGAGTGGCTAGATAGGAGGGAAGAAAGGGAGCATCAGCTGGCGCTGGGAAGGCTCAAGGTGGAGCTAGCGCGGCTGAGTGTGGAGGAGAGGAGGCTAGAGACGGAGAAGGTCCTAGCGCAGGAAAGGATGGCGGAGGCAGAGAGGGCCTTTGCCAGGGAGAGACCAGCTCGGGAGGGTAGGTTGTCCCCTGAGAGTGGTTTTTGTGGTCTGGATTCACCAGTAAGGGTGGGATCCAGTGGTGGCAGCGAGAGTGGATCCAATGTAGGGTGTCCCATTCCCAGAGCCCAGGAGATGGTGCCTGATCCCCAGGAAGAGGGGGACAGGTTAGAGTTTAGGGGCAGGGGAAAACTGTCCCACCAGTCCTGGGGGGAGTTTGTGGAGGTGTGTGGGACTGCATTGGAGGATTGGGTGGTGAGGAGTGCAGTGAATGAGTGGGAAGGGCTGTACCATGTAGTCATCCGGGAGCAAATGCTCAGGAATTGTTCCCCAAGGTTGCGTCACCACCTAGGACAGTGTGGGTTCTCCGACCCCAGGGAGCTTGCACAGGAGGCAGACCTCTGGGTGAGGGCCAGGGTGTCCGAGGAGGCATTGGGGAGTGACCCTGAAGGGGGTGGTGCAGGGATCTCCCAACCCAGCGAGGTGGGAGAGGTGGCGAATAGCCCAGCTAGGTCCCCGGGAAGAGAGAGGGTTGTAGGGCCTCACGTCCTATCCATAGGAAGGAGTGAGACGGGGAGGTGTCCCGAGGTGCCCCAACCGCAGTCTCAGGGCCTGGAGAGTTCCGTAAGGGAGCCCCAGGTTGGGAGCCTAGGCTGTCCTGATGTGCCGCCCGGTGAGGGGGAGCCCCTAGTGTCAGGAGGACCCGGGGCATCTGTAATCAGAGCTCCTGAGGTTCTGGGGTTGGCCCAGTTGCAGGGTTTAGATCCTGGGCTGGGGTGCCAGGTTCAGGGGTTGCCTGACCTGGCGGGTGGGGCATCTGTTAACAGTGTCCCCCCAGAAGTGACTTCCAGGGGTACTTTTCCAGGTGGGAGGGTGCGGAACTCTGGAAGGGGGTGCAGAGGGAGGAAGGTCTTGCCTCGGGCACTGGCTCAGCCACAGGGCTTAGATCCTGGGTTGGGAGGCCAGGGATGGGTACTGCCTGACCTGGCGGGTGGGACATCTGTTAGCAGTGTCCCCCCAGAAGTGTCTTCCAGGGGTACTTCTCCCGTTGGGAGGGTGCGGAACTCTGGGAGGGGGTGCAGAGGGAGGGAGGACTCGCCCCTGGCACCGGTGCAGCCTAAGGGTTTAGACCCTAGGCTGGGGAACCAGTTGAAGGGTCAAGGCCCTGGACTGGGGAGAGAGTGGTGGTCTGAGGGTGCCTCGCATGGGAGTAGGGTGAGGAACCCCAGAAGGAGAGGTAGGGGGAGGAGAGCCTCGCCCCTGATGGCTGGTCAGCCTGAGGGTGCGGACCCCAGGTGGGAGGACCAGTGGCAGTTTGGGACTGCAAGGAGGAGGAGGAGAGTGGTCAACGGGTACTACGGGCCTGAGGTTACTGCCCCCCACTCTGTGAGACCGCAAGGGCCAGAGACATCTGGATGGCCCAGGGGCCAGTCTTGGCCACAACCAGCTAGGGAACCCCAGGGTGGTGGCTTAGTCGGTCGAGGAAGGTTTGAGAGAGGGAACCCTCGGGTTCAAGAGTGGAGGAGAACCTGCGGGTGCTCCTGCAGTTGCGGGCCTGCGTCCCCCTTTTCTCGCCCCAAGCAGGGAAGCCCATCAAGGCATTGATCGGTCCACCCTGGCTTTTGGCTGGAAGGGGGTTGTGTTGGACTTGGCCCTTTTTCCCCGAAATTTTTCGCTTTTCTGGGAAATCACATGTGTAAATGCAAAGATTGAATGTGTGCAGACTGAGTTTCCCCATTTTAAAAATGTAACTTAAAATGGATGCCAGAGCTGTGTGGTTGTGCCGTTTGACTGAGCTGGGTTAACAGTCTAGTCGTTATTTCCCAGCAACCCCGGCTTTTGGAGGGAAGCCTGGCACCCAGGGTGCTCTACCCCTCCCCCTAGGCCAGTTAGAGCCAGTTTCCCCAGACGCTTCTAGAAGCTTCTGGCACTGTCTGGAAGGTGGGGTGAGGGGTGTATAAAGGGTGGAGCTGGGTTGCCATGTGCTCAGTCAGAGGGTGGACCTGAGAGAGAGGGGACCTGCTGCTAGGGGTTACCGCCACATGGGCCTGTGTGCTGGGCCCTGAGCCTACCTACCCCCCCCTCTACTGTCCCCAGGGCGAGGGAAAGCGATAGTTGGGGCAACGCAGACCTGGAGAAGCCTTCGCAGGAGTTTTAGGCGGTAGAGTTTAGTCAGGGACCTATGCCTCTGAAAGTGACAGGGCTTAGGTGCTGCCTTTCAAGTGAGTGAGGGATGCTGAACTGCCCACTGATCTGGCCCGGCGAGAGGAGAACCCAGGGATGACAGGCAGAGACTAATTAGTCCGCCTGCAGCCACCAACGCAACTCCCCCCCCTCAAGAAACCCTCAACCAAGGGGCAGGAACCAGAGAGCGCTATTTACAAGCTGCCCCTGGAAGGAGAGCGCTATTTACAAGCTGCCTGGAAGGAGAGCACTATATCCAAGCTGCCCCTGGAAGGAGAGCGCTGTATTGGGTGGGCGCTACATTTCTAATGGACGGTGCCCTGCTGGTGAGTGTGGGAATCCCAGCTGCCTGCTACCCAGCGCCTGGGAAGCGCTATATTCACGGCCCCCATAGCGTTGGGGAGGAGAGGAGAACTGATTTATTTGGAAATCCCCGCGTCGCCAGGGAAAGCGGGTGCCCAGCCCGCGGTATTGCCGCCTTGGTGCTGATTTGAAACTCACAGCGGGTGCCTACCCCGCTGCATGCATATTTGTTTAGCGGGTGCCTACCCCGCGCCGTGCACCCTTATCCCGGGTGCCTACCCCGCGTTTGAGTTGCCAGGAGGGCGAGTGTACTCTAACGGAGGGCGGGAGCCCACCCCGCACTTCAAATCCTGGAGGAGCCGCCGCGCTGCCTGCGGTGACCCGGAAGGTCTGTGGAGTGCCTGGCGGGGGCGGACCCGAAGCCGGAAGTGATTGCCCGGTCGAGCGGGGCTTCCGGGCGTCAGGGAGAGCCCCGCGGTGGTGAGGAGAAGTGTGCGGAGGCCGCCGGCTCCATACTGAAGTCCCGGGTCCCAGGAGGGGGCCCGGGTGAAGTCCGGTTTGGAACTGGCATCGGCGGGGGCTCCCGGGAGCGGAGGAGAGCCCCACGTGAATCCTGCACTGCACTGAGCCTCGCAGGCTCCAGAACGAAGTCCCGGGTCCCAGGAGGGGGCCGGGGTGAAGTCGGAGGACACGCTGCTGTGGTCGGGGGCTCCCCGGGGCTGAGGAGAGCCCCGCATGCTGCGCCTACGGCAATAGAGGCCCGAAGCCTGCCCCGGGAGCTGGTGAGTGGGGCTTGGGCTTTACTTGGTGAGGGTGGGTCGGGCACATTGCCGGTGCCCGCCCCAGAGACAGGGACTCCGACGCTTCCCAGCGGCACCACCGAAGCGGACCGCTGCAACGGTGGGCACTGTGATACTCTTGGGGCCCAGAAGGGGGCTCCGCCGTGGCCCGTTTTAGTTCCTGGGACACCACTGCACCGAGGGGGCAAGACGGTTGTTGAGTCCAGGAGAGGGTCTCCTACCTAGGCCATAACTGGTGGACCTTCGTCTGCATGGTTACAATGTTGGGGGGACATGTAAAAGGTGATTCCTGCCTATGGGGTTGTGGCCCCTGCTGTTGTTGTCATGCCCAAGGGGATGCTCTATGTCTATGGCTCCATGCCCATATGTTCCCCTGCTCATACTGCGATGTTGGTTTGATGATGCAGGGATGTTTTCTTTCTAGACCTTAGGTGTAGGTCCCATGCGAATGGTGTGCCCTGTATAGTCATGCTGGGGCTTGCCAAATGTCCTGGATGCTCCGGGATTGTGGGATAGCCTAGATTGATGCCCAGAGGTATTGTTGTGACCCTGGATGGCCCCAAGGCCCATTGTGGGAAGCGTGATAGGTCTCCCCGGCTGCGAATTAGTAACTTATGCTTTTGTGCCTAATGAGATGCATATTGTTTTTATGCCATGATGTCTCCAAAATGCATGTGGTTATAGGGCGAAGGGGTTCTTTTCGCTAGGGCCCCAGCGTTGGTGGTCTGCATGACGTGTTCCTCATTCGAAGTAAGCCAAATGGTTACATGTTTCTGTCACAGGTGATTGCCTAATGTTTTCCCCTTACAGCTTTCCTGCCTCAGTGGATGCCCAGGATGTTCATGTATACTGTGATGCCATGAGGTTTCCGTTACAGGTGTTCCGGCCTAATGTCTAACGTCATGCCCAGATGTATTTTATTGCAGGATTAGTGTGGATGGACTTATTTTTACTATCTTCTAAATCGCAATGATTCCGGCAGGGGCCCGATTGGCCCTGCCCTGTATATAATTCCCCCTCTGTAAATTTGAACCGAGCGCCAGTTGGCGCAGAGTAGAGATTACCTGACACCTTGTGGTTTTGACAATACAAAAGTTATTTTTACCTAAACTGGTGTAGTGTCTCTTTTTGTAGTGTGCCTTGTGTGTCGCCTGTGTGTACTGCGTGGATGCTTTGCACATTTCCTCCGGAGTTTGGCCCGCCCGCTCTGCACCACGCTACCCGTTTCCAACAGGAATACTGATGCTGAATTATGGTCACGAGGGACCACGCTGACTTAATGCGATTCAATTATGGTACGGCCCTGACATCAATAACTGAGTCCATCACACGATGGACATCACTACCCTTGTCAATGACGGGAAGACTGTCCCTGATAAAGATGATGATACTCCCCATGCTGCTGTACCAATTCATAAATGTACCATATACTCCTGGCAGACATTTATTTGCGGCTCTTGAGACACAAATAATCTGCTTAGCATGGGGAGGTAGGAAGCTACGGTTAAAATGGGATGTGCTCACCAGGCCTTTCTCGCAGGGAGGCTTCGAGGTCCCTAATCTAAAACAAGATTACATATGTGCCCAAGCACACTATGGACATACTGGTTACACCCACCCCCTTACATGCCACATTTAGCAGTAGAACAAGGATACATTGACCTGATCCCATTAACAGGAGCAATTACTACCGCTCCCAAACTCCGAGATACAGACCCCACAACAGCGGCATGGACCGTAACAGCTTGGCGACGCATAGCAGAAATGCTAAATGCCCCAATGATATACTCGCCACGGATGCCTCTTAGATATCACCCGGAATTATCAGTGTTACTGGAAATGGGTTGTAGAGAGGTGCTCAGTAAGGCTACAATAAAAAGTTGGGGAGACCTATACACGGATGGAAAATTTCATACACTGGAAAAATTCAACAACATAGGCTCCACACCTATGGATCTATTTCTATATGTGAGAATAAGGCAGGGTACATGGACAATCACGCCCAATTTTGCACATGAACCCAGCGCCCTGCCACCAATGCACACTATACAATCAGAGAGACCCACACACGTTGTCTCCCTGTTATACCGCACTATACAACCCTCATATGCGCTCGAACAGGCCGCTGCACGAGAGCAGTGGGAAATCGAACTAGGGATCGTCCTGACTGATCAGCAGTGGGAATACTGATGCATGCAAACTGTGCAGATAACTGCTAACAGTCGTCTGCGCATAATTAATTTTAAGTTTCTTCATCGCACCTACTGCACACCGGTCAAGATGCATAGATTTGGAATACGAGACAGTGATCGATGTGATAGATGCGGGAGAGAACATTGGGCTTCCTACACTTGGCATGGACATGCGATAAAGTTAATCAATACTGGCATCAGGTTCTTGATGCAATGGTGCAAATGATAACGATGCTGGCGCCGCCTTCCCCATTGATGGTCCTACTGGGTTGCACCCAGCATATAGATGTAGCTTATAGGAAATATGCGGCACTGGGACTACTCTTGGCTAAGCGAAGAATAGCCTGCAGATGGGGACGGGGAAGGGCTCCTAAATTTAAGGAATAGATCAGGGACATGCTGTTCTGGCGGGAACAAACACTACCATATGCGGAGCATCTCCCACCCACATCTCCACCAAAAGACATTTGGGACCTGCTGAGGGCATACCTACTGGCAAATCCCCTGGAGTGGAATCAGTGATTCAGCGATGGCGTGGACGGTGGGGATCCCTCTTCCGTAGCGTCGCACTCGGAACTACGACGACCCTGAATCATTATTAACCTAGATGTGTCTCTATAGGCGAAGCACCATACATTCCCATACATAACTGTAGCCAACATGAGGACCTGGAGGAATATGAGGGGAGAAAGAAGAACTTAAGCGCAGTAATAATGACGTATACACGCCATCAACCAATGAGACCAAAGGAAGAGACTCTTCCGTCCCTCTGGATGATGTGATGCATTTATGATACCTAAATTACTGCACTGTGCATGTACCACTGTTTGGATGTTACGTTTACATTCTTGACATTAAAGAAAATGCTCCAGAATTTTGAAAACCCTCACATTGCTCGAACTAAGTCTACCGAGCCCACTGCCAGACTGAATTAAAGATTCCAAGGCCTTGAAGAACGAAGTGGCTCACAATATGCACAAATTTCTACAGCATCCTTCCTCTTCAACTGAGATATTTAATCTAAAAACCTCTAGGGTAAACTTCAGAAATCAATCTGGCTATCCAGAAGGTAAAAGAAAGACGATTTCTGGGCTAGTCTGGCTTCCTCCCACGGCGCTAGTAGAGGTGGTAGATTACGCCAGGAACATTTTAGACTCTGTAGGGAAGGCATTACTGATAATGTTAGATCTTTCAGTGGCCTTCGATACAGTTCCCCATGTCTCTCTACTGGCCCATCTCAAATACATTGGAAGTGGAGGCTGGCGATGCAAGCACTGGTGTCATCTGGGCTGTATAATGGCATTGACTTATATCTGGGCCCAGGGCCGGCTCTAGGGCGGTGTGACCGGTGCCACCGCACCGGGTGCTGACTTCGCGTGGGGGCCCCTGTTTGCTTGTTTACATTGTTTTTTAAAGCCCCGCTGCTGCGTTCCTGGCCTCCAGCAATTTTCAGCAAACAATAAAAATGTCAAGTGAACTCCGGTGATTAATGTTCTTGGAGAGAGACCGTAGTTTTGTCTAGTGGAATGTTGACTGGTGGAAGTTTTGATTCATCATAAGGTAGTGCAGAATGTTAATATGCCTGCTGCAAAGAATGTGTACCATGCAAATCACAAAGTGAATTTAGCATAAATAGGTAAGTGGGTTACTGCTTTCTACAGAGACTTGACTTTGTTACTTGCAGTTTATAAGTTAAACTCCTAACAGTGAGCTACTAACTGTCATCAAAGAACTGAGATGCAGCCTTCAAGTATAGATTAGAGCGTATTGATTTCTTCCCCCAGACTTTCATTATCCTAATGTTGCACAAAGAGTTCATTTGGGTGGAAATCAATTCTGATTATTAAAGAGAACCCCCGACCATGGTGTTACATTTTAAATTCTGAGTTTTTGCTTCTCCAGACCAAGCCCCCTAAACTATACTGCCCACCGGTATGGATGACATATACATCCTACCCCTTGTAGTCCTCTGTCTTATGTAACGTTTCCTATTTATTAATTTACACACATATGATTGATTGTCTCCGTAATGAGTGTGCAATGTAAAGTGCGCTGACACCCTTCACTTTTATGAGTGACCCCATAAACTAATTAAATGCATTTGAGAGAGAGAGAGGTTATGGAGACTGTTATAGGGTGGTGGTGCGGGAATCCGTTTCTGAGGTGGTCACTGGGGGTGGCGCCAAAAAACATTGTCGCACTGGACGCCACCAGTGCTAAAGCCGCCCTGTCTGGGCCTGCCTGACTACCTTATTAACAAACTGCAGGTGATCCAAAATGCCGCAGTAAGTACTCTCCTCGGTTTGCCCCTGAGAGTATACGTGCCGGCATATCTAAAGACGCTACATTGGCTCCCTATAAAAAAAGAGTCTTATCTAAGACTCTCGTCCTGGTTCATAAAGCCCTTAGGCGGACAGGCGCCGAATATTTCAGGGCACGTTTCAATGTTTGGGCTCCCCCAGATGCCTGCGGGCAGCTTAAGCCTTCTTAGCCAAAATGCCTAAGATGTGGCACACCAGGACTGGCGGTAGATCCTTTTCCTTCTTAAGTCTGTCTTCCCGGAACATGTTTCCTCTGCGATTCGCAGCATTACAGATATGTCTCAGTTCAGAAAAAGACTGACGACTTGGTTGTTCAACCAGGCCTAAATTGACTAGGCCTTCTAGGTAGGGGCAGAGGTTCAGAGTGCTAGCACACTCTTTGGAGTAACAGTGCACTTTACAAATGTCCGTTCATTCATTCATTCTTGTCATCCCACTTTTCTATTGACAATAAACAGGTGATTTTGTTTCCTCCACAGCCACACCTAAAGGATCACCCTGTCTTCTCAGAATCCCTTAATATCCCATAACTGATCTATCAGAGGAATATTTAGGGATTAACATCTCAAAGAACTGGGCAACCTCAACAGAAGATGCTGCAGATTCAAACTGGAGAGCACGCGCAAAAAGAGGGCTCCCGACCCAAATGGGCTTCCGACACCACTCTTCACATCTGATCGCTTGTTTTGGGCTATGGCAATATCACCACTTGCAGGATCCTGCTTGGCAACCAACTGCGTTCCAGACTCCAAGAGAGGATCGATTATTCAGCCAATCGTATCGGGACCTCACAATCACTGCCTCATAGCGCTAATCGACAATGGCGCTAAACTCTTCGCCAGCCTTCTGCTTGATGACCTAACAGCTTTGGCTGATGAACGTCAGATCATCCCCAGAAATCATTGTGACTTCAAAGACAACTGCGGCACGACTACAAATCTGATGGCATTGACCCTAATGCGCGACAAAGCCCTAAGGAGTGGATCTAAGCATCACACCTGCTTTATAGATTTTAAAGCTGCCTTTGACAGCATCCCTAGAGCTTCCTTGTGGTACAAACTGCAGGACAGAGGTATCGTAGCCAACTTACTGAGTCCAATAGAGTAACTCTACTCCAACACCTGGGTGCGGGTCAAGCTAGGGGATAGATCAAAAAAGATAGCAACAAACTTGGGTTTGAAACAAGGATGTGTATTCACATCCCTGCTCTTCAATCTTTACATCACTTAGATAAAGTCAACTGCCATACTCCCAAACTGGGAGGCCAACGTATGACACACATGCTCTGCGCAAACGACCTTGAGCTGCTAAGACAAAGCAAAATTGGTCGTCAGCGTCAACTCTCCACTCACTGACTGAATGAATGAATAAATTCATTTATTAGTTTCAATTAATAAAAATTGTTACAAAACCATTGCATGATCGTGCTAAAATTATCACATTATTAATTACCACATTTCATTTTAATTGGTGCATTTCATAATGCAGCTAAAAGAATCTTAAGACCACCAGTAGGTCTAAGGTTTATATTCCAACTTCAAACTACATGAAGTTTCTTCAATGTTCGTCAGTATGTGCGTGGCTTCCTGTTAATAAGTTTTGAAGCTGACGTGCGAATTTGGCTAGCCGTGCCAATTCCACGGGAGTTTCACAGTTCCATTGTTTCTGTGCAGGTGCGGGTGATATATTTTAAAAACAGAGGTTTTAATAAGGTGCAGCAAGCGTTCATCAAGCTTGGACAGATGTGGAGGAGGCCGAGATTCATCGTTTAAATTACACAGTCTGCAGGCGGTAACTGTCGCCAGGACTTTCCAGTGGGCATTTATATCTTTTATTGGAAGCGGCATGAGACGATTTATTAAAATTTGCTTTAAATGTGGTTTGTTCAGTGCACTATCCTGTAGGAATGAACTAATACCTGAATGTTGTGTTCAGACCTTTCTATGAGTCGCATGTCTTCTTTGCCGGGATCGATGTCTGACTTGGTGCCGCCGCACCGTTTTTAGGATCTCAGGTCGATGGATAAATGTGCTCCAGTTTGTCATATCGAGGTGTAAATTACTGCAGGCAGTCTGCAGCTGCTCTGACCAGGGGTTCAATCAATCAATCAGTCATTTGTAAAGCATACCACATACCCGCGAGGGTCTCAAGGCGCGGGGGGCGGGACCGCTACTGATCGAACAGCCAGGTCTTGAGCATCCTCCTTAAGGTCAGCAGGTCTTGGGTCTGTCGTAGGCTCAGTGGGAGGGTGTTCAATGTCTTGGCGGCGAGGTGTGAGAACGATCTCCCCCCAGTGGTTGTTCTTCGGATGCGCGGGACGGTGGTGAGTGAGAGGTCGGCGGAGCGTAACTGGTGGTTGGGGATGTAGAAGGAGAGTCGTCTGTTGAGGTAGGCTGGGCTGGTCTTGTGGAGTGCCTTGTGTGCGTGGATGAGGAGCTTGAAGGATATTCTCTTGCTGACGGGGAGTCAGTGCAGGTCCCTCAGGTGGGGGGTGATGTGGCCGTGGCGTGGTACGTCGAGAATCAGTCGAGCCGAGGCGTTTTGGATGCGTCATAGTCGTTTGATGAGCTTGTTCGGGGCTCCCGCGTAGAGGGCGTTTCCGTAGTCGAGTCTGCTGCTGACGAGGGCCTGGGTGACTGTCTTACTTGTATCTGTAGGGATCCATCTGTAGATCTTGCGGAGCATGCGGAGGGTGTTGAAGCAGGAGGAGGAGGCGGCGTTGACCTGCTTGGTCATTGAGAGCGTTGAGTTGAGGATGATTCCCAGGTTGTGTGCGTGGTCGGTGGGTGTCGGGCTGCTCCCAGTGCCGTCGGCCACCAGGAGTCGTCCCAGGCTGAAGGGTTGGAGCCGAGGATGAGGACCTCCGTCTAGTACGAGTTCAGCTTCAAACGGCTGGTCTTCATGCAGTCGGCGACAGCCTTCATTCCTTTGTGGAGGTTGGATTTGGCGGTGATGGGGTCCTTGGTGAGGGAGAGGATCAGTTGAGTGTCGTCGGTGTAGGAGATTATGTTGAGGTTGTGCTGTCGGGCAACGTGTGCGAGTGGGGCCATGTAAATGTTGAACAGTGTCAGGCTAAGGGAGGTTCACTGGGGTACGCCGCAGATGATCTCGGAGGTTTCGGACCGGAATGGGGGAGGCGGATGCTCTGGGTTCTTCCGGAGAGGAAGGAGGTGGTCCATTCCAGAGCCTTGTCTCTGATCACTACGGCGTGGAGGCGTGCGCGTAGTGTGCGGTGGCAGACGTGTCGAATGCGGCGGAGAGGTCCAGGAGGATGAGGGCAGGTGTCTCACCGTTGTCCAGCAGGGTCCTGATGTCGTCGGTGGCGGCAATGAGGGTGGTCTCGGTGCTGTGGTTGCTGCGGAATCCTGACTGGGGTTATTCTCTTCAATGAAGATATCCTTCAAGTCTTCCTTTGTGGTATTTGGGGGCGCTGCAAAGATGCTGCGGTTGTATAGCACAATGGAGTCCCAGTTTTCATATGTTTGTTTATTTAATCTGAGCTTCAGTTCTTATCAGTGCTTTCCAGATGTGGCGGGGGATTTCAAAAATCCTTTTAAAAGCCCAACAATGTGCAGTTTCCAAGGTTTTTGCCAGTGCCCCTGGAACGGTCAGTTGTCCATATGAAATTGAGGGGAGTCGTTCGGCTTTGATCACTTTTCGTACTGCCACAGTAGATGGACTGTACCTTTTTCTGTTTAGTTTGCACATGGCGTGTCAGCGCCTTGGCCTATGTTTCCATGGAGGCGATATGATGGTTGGGCCTGCCCTTGCTTGTAAAGCACACGCCCAAATAATTATACTTCACTCCACCCTATACTCATACACAGTCGGGGACAGCCTTGAAATAAACTGCACAAAAACCATGACGGTCACCTTTGGAAGGAAAACAGCAGGATGTGGCAGGTGACACCTCAACGGGGAATGGCTCCAGCGGGGCATTCTGTATAAATACCTGGCATTTACCTGGACAGTCGAGGCTCGTTCAAATCTCGCCTGCTCTGCCTGAAAAACAAGGACACCAGCCTTAGGACTCTTGCCCAGAAACTTCAGGGACCAAGCCTAGACCCTTTACTGCAGGTGCTGAAAGCAAAAGTAGTTCCCAAACTAAAATGCCATTCTGTCACTGTCACGTGTGCTGCTTCATGCACACATTAAAGTCACAAAATGTTATTTTTTTAAAAAGGTTTGTTTATGTACAGAAAGTGTCACCGTCCTGCACATACACAACCAGTGGCAATTTGCTGTTTATATGTGTGCTGCACAAGTCCAGGTTTCCCCTGGTCTTAATTTTGGCACTACATCGTATTTACGCTGCCCTTGTTAATAGGAGGCCGTGGCAAAATCAATGGGTGTTGAGGTGGCACGCCCACCGCAACACATTGCCCTCCTCTTTCACACTGAGTAGAGCCTGAAAGGGGGCCTTATTTACAAGGCAGAGTTAAGCCACGTTAAGTCGCCTAACGCTGCTCTGTACATAAGGCGCACCTCCTATGGCTACCACAATGTCAATATAAGTGACGTTGCGGTGGCAATAGGGGCTTGTACATATGCCCCAAAATATCCGAAAACGTACATTGCTTCAGTTGGTTGTGGAGAAATTGGGACCCACAAATACTTCCTTTGTTGCAGAACTCGGTCCCAAAACCTGCCCTCCTTATTAAACAATCTGCTATCGATCATTGGAGTCAATACACGGATAATCCCTTGCTGCGATGCACTTGGCACTTTCTGCTGCACGAGTCCCCACGAGGAGCGTCATGACATCACTGCTGCAACGCTGCACTCACCCTCTGACACTGGCGGGAATCTGGGGACTGCTTCTGCGCCTTCAGATCTGCATCTTCATGTCAACTCCGCCCACACAATGACTGTTCGATGCTGACTCAGGCCCAGCACCAGGAGGAGCTATGGTTTGACTGCTCGATGTTGACTCAGGACCAGCACCAGGAGGAGCTATGGTTTGACTGCTCGATGCTGACTCAGGACCAGCACCAGGAGGAGCTATGGTTTGACTGCTCGATGCTGACTCAGGACCAGCACCAGGAGGAGCTATGGTTTGCCTGCTAGATGCTGTCTCAGGCTCAGCACCAGGAGGAGCTATGGTTTGACTGCTCGATGCTGACTCAGGACCAGCACCAGGAGGAGCTATGGTTTGACTGCTCGATGCTGACTCAGGCCCAGCACCAGGAGGAGCTATGGTTTGACTGCTCGATGCTGACTCAGGACCAGCACCAGGAGGAGCTATGGTTTGACTGCTCGATGCTGACTCAGGACCAGCACCAGGAGGAGCTATGGTTTGCCTGCTAGATGCTGTCTCAGGCTCAGCACCAGGAGGAGCTATGGTTTGACTGCTCGATGTTGACTCAGGACCAGCACCAGGAGGAGCTATGGTTTGCCTGCTAGATGCTGTCTCAGGCTCAGCACCAGGAGGAGCTATGGTTTGACTGCTCGATGCTGACTCAGGCCCAGCACCAGGAGGAGCTATGGTTTGCCTGCTAGATGCTGTCTCAGGCTCAGCACCAGGAGGAGCTATGGTTTGACTGCTCGATGCTGACTCAGGACCAGCACCAGGAGGAGCTATGGTTTGACTGCTCGATGCTGACTCAGGACCAGCACCAGGAGGAGCTATGGTTTGACTGCTCGATGCTGACTCAGGCCCAGCACCAGGAGGAGCTATGGTTTGACTGCTCGATGCTGACTCAGGCCCAGCACCAGGAGGAGCTATGGTTTGACTGCTCGATGCTGACTCAGGACCAGCACCAGGAGGAGCTATGGTTTGACTGCTCGATGCTGACTCAGGACCAGCACCAGGAGGAGCTATGGTTTGACTGCTCGATGCTTACTCAGGACCAGCACCAGGAGGAGCTATGGTTTGACTGCTCGATGCTGACTCAGGACCAGCACCAGGAGGAGCTATGGTTTGACTGCTCGATGCTGACTCAGGCCCAGCACCAGGAGGAGCTATGGTTTGACTGTTTTATACATTGATGCATTTGGCACATTATACTGCATGAGCTACATGTTGTGAACCTTGCAGCTGCACCACGGCTGTCACACCTCACACTTTGCCAGCATCCTTGGGATGCCATGTGGTGACTTTCATCTGGACCTCTCCTATGGCTCAGGCCACGAAAAGGACACTTGACGTCTGCGAAGAGTCAACATTCACAGCAACTTTGGCCTGAGTGTCTCTCCCTAGATCGGGCCAAAAAGTCGTCTCTTCACTTTGCACTTTTCGGCACTTTGCTTCATCTACTCTGATGCTAAACATCTGTTATACATATTCACTTCTCCAAGGCACTTGGCACTTTCTACCGCACTTTCTACCCCAGCGCCTTGAGACCCTACGGGTGGGTAGTTCCGCTTCACCAACCCCATGATGGATTGATTGATTGATTGATCGAGTTGCCAGGAGGAATATTATGGATTTCACGGGTGCACCGCCGGTACCAGGCCGCAATCTCGGCAGCAACCTTGGGACGACGCGAGCTGACGTCTGTCGCGCCTTCCACGTCGGCTCTGACGTGATACTGACGGCTGATCACCTCCTGGAGCCCTCATCCATAGCAACTTCGGATCTGCTCTTTGTTTATATCTAAGAATGAAGGCTGTGGGAGGCGTCCACAGGCCGTGAAGCCACATTGGCGCTTTGCACTCTTCCTGCACCCTTTGGCACTTTGCACTCTTGGCACTTTGCTTTACTCACCTTCATCTCCTTCGATGCTCAGTGCCTGTCTATTAAGGACCGCTCTTTTGCGGCTAAGTCCCTGCCTATAAATTCTTCGCTCGTTTGTATTATTTTATCTTCTTAATGACGAAACGAACCCCCCTGGGCGTCCAGGGGCCTTTCGCTATTTGTATGTGCTTGAATGGTTGAATGGTGGTTTAAGTGCTGCTCGAAACTGTTGAGTAACTATGTGCTACGAGCTGATCACCTGTGAAGGCTTTAATTAACATTTTACGTACTTACTTATGCATTATAAATTGCAGTCCAACGGATGAATATTAAACCTCAGTGGACTGACTGTTAATCCAAGGAATTTTCCAAATAATATGGCATAAAGAGGGATCCGAAGAGGAGTTGAGACTCTCGTCCTCCATATAAATTAGAAGTAAAATGCAACATTTCCAGGCAGGAGACACAATGGCAACCAGCAGCAGAACCGATGAACTAACGTGTCTCCTACACATCAAGGTTGCCGATAGGTATAAACTAGCTACAAAAAAAGATAACAAAATAAAATAAAAAGCAACTTTGACTATTAAA
Source organism: Triturus cristatus (assembly GCF_964204655.1). Classification (NCBI taxonomy): domain Eukaryota; kingdom Metazoa; phylum Chordata; class Amphibia; order Caudata; family Salamandridae; genus Triturus; species Triturus cristatus. The sequence goes on from NC_140590.1 coordinate 60,442,683, forward strand.
CAGAATTATGAGGGTATAAACCGTGCAATCACCGATGTCCTCGACTGTGCAAAAAAACCGAATATTGTGCTGCGTATAGTAGTCATAGAAGCCAACTCTAAACTCGGTGGCCTTAAAACGTGGAGCCATCTCACTGCCCTTGTCGGTGCACAGAGCTATTAAAGTGCATTCGTATAACACATGGTTTACAGTGTGATGCATCCCTGCCAATGAGAAACCCAGGCAGATACACAGAACCGGTCTGTTGTCAAATGAAAGAGGGAACTTGACTAATATACAAGATTACAAGTAGATAAAAACCAATCAATGCTATACTTGACTGTGTGGACAGCTAGTACAGGGGTACATATGGTAATTATAAAGGCCAGCGCGAGTCTGATGACTTGAAATGTCAATACTTTCCAACAGCCTGGTCTTAGAAACTGGCTAAAAAACTGATCATCTTGAGAAGTGTGCAGGTATGGATGGAATGTGTCTAAGATAGTGAAACGCACCTGGTTGAGAATATATAATCATACGGCAGCCCCGGACAGCGCTGCTGCAGGTACAGGTGCGAATGCCATGTGTATATTAAGAGCCGAAGCACCAAGCAATGGCAGCCAGCGCTTTGCCCAATGAGCGCGCTGCTGTGATCGCTCATCTCTCATCTCTGCTTCTTATCCAATCGCCTGGCTCCCCGCGCAGCGTACATGTAGGTCGCGGAATGGCTCCCACTGAGGTCCACTCTCCAGAGTCAGGTATTTTATCAACAGAGCGCTTTCCCTGGCCTCATGCTCACGCCACGTAAAAGCCCAATACTTCTCTTTCGCCATTTGTAGTGTAGCTTCATTCATCGTTTCTGGATTGCGCCATGGATCTGAGCAGTCTATTAGCGTCAGAATGTGCTCACCATGTCTAAACCAATGTAGTCTGCTGCATTTATGGCTTTTCCTAAGATCTTTGAGGGTCTTCCAGCACTTTACGGGGGAAGAGGTAGACCATACTGGAATCTAGTAACCCATGCGGCCAAAGGCAATAAAGTCCTCCAAAGATGTCATCCCAACTCCGCTCTAAGTACTACCATTGGAGTTCCCGCACCTTGATGTAATATTTCACCTCAAGAAGGAATTTTCCAATTTTTGTAAAGCCTGCACATTTACGTGACCCACAGTTTTGGCGCCATAAGAACTCACCGCCGCTGCTTTTGTTTTATATGTGGTAGGTGCAGGCTTTATTGGGCGATGTTTGCAGTTATTTGCGAATCTCGGTGTTGCTGCAGCCTGTTGAGACAGCATTGCCTTAGACTTAGTCGATCGGGCGCCCAGCGAAGCCGATCATTCATCCGAATGCCCAAATAGTAGCAGGTCTTAACCTGCTCAATTGATTTTCTATAAATCCTGAAGGTCGATTTTAGCTTAGCTTTGGATTTTATTATCATCAATTTTGTTTTCTCTATATTAATAATGAATTTCCTTCTTTTACAGAATAATTCCAAGCCTTCCAGCAGCTGATGTATTGGCAATTCTGTTTGTGCCAGTAATACTGTTATATTCCATATAGGTACCCTATATAGGCGAAGGTAACACTGCAACCTTTCACCTATATCCTTCCCTACATTACATACATAACGGTTCATAGGGACTGACCTTTTACCTAGATACGGCACTGCATTCAGAACGTGGGTTTTTCCCTGGTTCGAAACTCATACATTATGCATGAGGCTTCTTGGAAGCACAGCAGGACGCACAACAGGACAAACATCTTCTGTATAATATCTATGTTAAAGTTCATACCCACCGTCATCCTTAGGCCGGCACAGTAACGCAGCAAGGTAGGACCCCTGGGGAGACCTATGGGTATATATACATCATGTCTTGCTTAGAGACTCAGAGGAGACCGTGACTTCTCGGCTGACACACTGACCAGAGACGCTGAGGTTCCTGCATGCAGACGCTCCAGCTAGCACTGGTCTAACATCCTTCGCCGAGTGTCCAACTGGAGACCAGGACGGGGTCCCATATTCTCTCCTTTCTCAGGTAATGGGGTTGACTAGACCTTAGAGGGATTCTTGGCATAACATCTACACAGATGCTAGGTACATTTAGGTACATCTAGTTAGGGAGGCATCGTAGGAGTACGCACTTTCTTATCATGTGTTTTATGTACTTGTATATATTCATGATTACTGCAAGATGGTAGAACTGTACCATCCCTTTACTTTCATAGTACTGCTAATCATATATCTCTGCTGCTGTCTAATGGTTGTTACAACAAATCTATTTTACCCTAGAATAACAACTGTTCAATAAACCCTTATTGAAATGCCCAGACTGTTTATTCTGTGTATCTCTAAGACCAACTAAATGAGCATGAGAGACTGAGCGAAAAGTAGTATATTGTTTCCACGATTCTGAGGGATCAGGGTTGTCATGTTCTGAGGTTGCCAGAAACTATTCTCTTCCAGCTAAGAGGAGAGTCTAGTGGCACTGTGAGCCAGCTAATGCAAACAGGTTAACATATCCATGGGTGGGGGTGCTCGGAACTAGTCTACCACCAATACCACAGTTTATGTTATCCAAACGCGCAGATCCTGTATAGGATATATAGGAACTACAGGACAATATCGCATCATCTGAAAATATCAAGATCAGAATATGCTTCTTCCCCAGTTTGGGCACATCATGGCCAAGGTCAATGGGAAACTTCCCTATGCCATTAATGTAGATGTTGAATAGGGCCGGCCTAAACGCAACCCTGCCTGAGGCCTGTGTGTCTACCAAACGTGGTCGTGCATTCACTTGTGCTTCCATATCTCAAAGCTGCTGTGTTGCCAGTAAGTAGATTGGTTAACATTCTCATTAGATTATTAGGTCCGGCTAGTTCCTCCAAGATACTCCAAAGAACGGACCGATCAACACTATCAAAAGCAGTCTTAAGTCTATAAAGGCAAGAAAAATGGTAGAGTTTCTCAGAGCTGCATAATTCAAACTGATCACGTACAATCTCAAGACTCGATCTATTGTGCTCTGCCCCTTGCGAAGTTCAGCTTGAAGGAGCGATATATTGCGGCTATCTTTCATCCATGACGCCAGGCGAAAAAAGCAATAACTTGATGAGTATTTTACCTACGCTGTCCAGGAAGGAGCACGGGCAATAGTGGGATCGTCTCTCCTCTCTTTTTGTGAATTGGCACCATGATAGAAGACCTCCAGGAGTCTAGGACCACACCTTCTGTCATGATGACATTAAAAGACACAGTCAAGGGGTCACATGTCTGGATGTTTTTAAACACATCGACTGGCACCATATCTAGACCTGAGGCTTTGCTCGACTTTTAGCGTTGATGGCCTGAGATACTTTCATGTTATTGAATGCATCTTCTGCATGATGGCGGTACCCGAGGGAGGCATACTAGCACGTTGGCTCTTTTGGACTCCATATGGGTCCTTTTCTGTGTTACCCTTTTCAGCCTCTGTAGGATTTTTATACAACGAGGCAAAGTGCTCCACCCATCCTTATAGGGCTTATGTTGGCCTCCGGGTTTCTAGGAGGGCCTTGACAGCCCCTGGCACAGTTTCTCTGTGCTTTTATGTATCCTTTCGACCAATTGCTGCTTGTGGAGCTTAGCAAGCCTGGGTACACTGGTTTTTCTTCTTACATTTCATAAGGTGTTCATAAGCCCTTCTGGCTTCAAGCAATTGCCCCCAGCCCCGTCCTGGATATTCCTTCTATGTTTAAGGGCTGCAATAAGTTCTTCCTTCTTTTCAATGCAATCCTCATCATACCACTCAAGGTAGGAATCTTGCGATGGTATTTCCATGTTTTCTTTATAATCCAATAACACTTGTTTGGTAGCTCTAAGCAAGAGCTGGAAGGATTCCATAATCTCGGGACTTGGTACCTTAGCTTCCACACTCTGGACTGTGTATAGCGCCTTCCACTGCTGATTAGAGAAGAAATCAACTATTTCCCATTTATTTAATTAGTGGCAACTCGGGATAATGTTGTCTTAATTATGATCAGGCTGAGTTTACAGGTCCATACAGGTCGTGTCTGATACCAAATCTCAGTTTGAGTTTCGAAGAAATTGAGCACAAGATGGAGTGGGTTTCCATTCTCTGTTCGACCCGCACATCAATAACCAGGTGCCAGCCCTCCAAGGTAATCATGAAGTAATCATTTGTACTAACTCGCTTTCCTACTCGAAAAGTCTGTTTTGGTGGATTATCAGATGTCGCTCTGCCATTTAATGACCTCAGGCCACATTTAAGATGATCGTGCTCAGTTGCTTCTCTTTCTTTGTTGTTCTGTAACATTTGGGCAGGGGATATGGAAGCCCCATGTGTGATCATCCTCCAATACTGCTTGAGCCTGCAAAACAGAGAGAAGACCAGTGCTTAATTTGAGCCTGTGGTTTCCAGTGCTCAGCATCAGCATTTAATTGGGAACACCGGCACTTATGAGAGTCAACCACATGGTGGCACTGTTTGTCTAATTTAGAGATCCGCATCACAACATTTGTTTATTAATTCAATATACTTTAAAAATGACTAAAACCTGCTCACCAAACTATTCTTGTAGCTTTGGGTGGCCTGCAATAGTCTGAATTGTCGCACTTGTAGGGTGTGATGGTTAGTAGTTGTGTTGGGGCTGTCAGTGGCAGCGCTGGTAGAGACAATTGGTAGTGCAAGCAGCAGTGGCCTCCTGCGAGGGCCCTGGCACTTATGTTTCTTTATAAATTAAGCACTGGTGAAGACTGGTGTTCCAGTCCCCACATGACATTGTTATTCTATTCTGGCCATCAGGATACATGGAGGTAGTACCACTTTCCTGCCACCAGGTGGTAAGTAGCAAGTCAAGAGATTCTAAGAGCATAAAGGTTTCTTCCTTCCCACACGGTGGTAAATAGGCATTGATAAGGTCTATCACACCTTCACCTTGTTCCAGCTTTATCTGTTGGCTATTACTGTTTATAGAGGTAAAGGTTATTTTAACATTATCGGTAAAACTGGCTGTTACCCAGATGTGGAGGCAGCCGTTGCTCTCCCTTTTGGCTGGCTTAGGGTGGGGTGTTGCAGCAGATAAACCTCTAGAGCAATGTTTCCCAAGACCCCTGTTCCTTGCAGACAGCAAATATCTTGCAGCTTCATGTATGCTACCCAATCCTCGTCTTCCATCTTTTTGTCGAACCCTGTTATGTTCCAGTTTATTAGCGAATTAACCGCAGGATGGAGGAATCGTAGTGTTTCCTACAAGTAACCGCTTGGTCGCCGAGAAGTATCAATGATGTGCTTTTGAAAGATTAGGAGTGGGTTTGGGAGGTCTTCTGGATAAACATTGTGGTTCCGGCACTACGCCTCGATTTGTCACCACATGGACCTCAGCTTCTTGAGATCATCTTTCAATGGAAGAGGAAGACAAGGACCTCAGGCTCTACTCAGGAGTGGATGGTTACCGGGACGGGTGTTGGGATTCGGACTTTAGTGCTTTTTAAGCCCACCTCGAACGCAGGAGGGTATGGTTCAGGAGGCGGCTTATCACCCTCTAGTATCCAGATCTTTGGCGTGCTCTATGATGAGGTCCACAGCAGCATTATACGCCACAGTGTTAAAGTCTGTTCCCTTCCCTGAGGATCCAGCTGCGGCACAAGTTTATACAAATCAAATTATTAGATGGTATTTGAAGCGATCCTGATAGTGAAGAAGCCAGTTTGAGGGTGTTACCCCTATTTGGGATGCCATAGTTCCCCCTTGTTTAATACATGGCATGAACACCAGAGCCGCCTTACCACTAGACTCTTCGTTGACCTGGGTAAGATGCCTGACCTCACAGCAACCAGTCATTAGCTGTGGTCGATTATTGGTTGAGCATGGCTCTAAGGCGCTACGTAAGATGCAGCATTCGAAATCTTATCGTCCTTAATGTAACTTGATTATGTTTATGGCGTCTACAAGATGTAGTATCGGTTCGTGGGACAAGTAGGGTCAGTGTGGAGGGGACTGACAATCATCCAAAACCATTGTCGACTTAGACTGCTTTCGCAGCTGTAGATAAGCTGCGTTAGAGTTCAGTGAAGTAATGTCAGATGGAACCTCACGATTGATATCGCTTTTCTGAGCCGCCATGGCTCCCATGCCATCCATCCTCTGAGGTTGGTTGAGTGGTTCCCCATCTTCCTTCACTGCTCTCTTTCCACAGGACTGCTTCTTTAGGTTTCTGGGGCTGTCGCCTGATAAGACCGTTCTAACCCCTCAAGGGGCCCTTGTAGCAACAATACCTCTCCCAGCACACTCCCAGGAGCCCTGTGTAAGGACGCCTTGCTAAACTGGCAGTAGCAGACCTGGGCGTGGGTACGGAGCTGGCTTTCAGTAGGGACAGAAGTTTTAATCCCTCCTGCACTGGACTGCACCAGTAGTAGTACAAACTTGAGGAACAGTCTCTCCACTAGTAAGGTTCTGGCTAGTCACCCAAGTAAGTCTCTGGTCTGTGGGAAATCTGCTCATGTGGGTGTGTATCTTTCACTCTTTATCACATGAAAGTCCAGAAGAAGTAGAGAACGAGTGCTGAGGTGATACATCGGTTGACTGAGGTGACTGCGGGAATCACTGACTATGGTGCCGATTACGATCCGGCAAAAACCGGGTACGAGCCGTCGGACGGAGGCTTTTTTCCGTCCGACTCGTACCCGGTCGTAAAACTTTACAAACATGCAAGTACGATTCGCACGGAAACGCCATTTCCGTACGAGTCGTACAAAACACCGACCGACGAAAAGATACATACAAATGGGATCCGGGGAATGTGCCGACGTTACGTCGGGACGCTCTCAGGCCACGTTTCACGACCCAGGAATTACGATTCGAACCGACAGCAGTCCGGACGGCAATATTTTTACGGCACCCAAAAAGTGCCGGAAAAGCGAAGTACGGCGCGAAACGACCAGAGTAGGTGGCCCGGTAAGCGCCGTACCCCCCCCACCCCCCAGCCCCCGCATGTACGCGCCGTACCGCCCCAGCCCCCGCATGTACGCGCCGTACCCCCCCAGCCCCCGCATGTACGCGCCGTACCCCCCCGTGTATGTACTCCCGAGTACGTGTCGAACCCCCCGTGTATGTACACCCGAGTACGTGTCGAACCCCCCCGTGTATGTACACCCGAGTACGTGTCGAACCCCCCCGTGTATGTACACCCGTGTACGTTCGAGTCGTACCCCCACCCGTGTATGTACGGTGCGTACCCCCAGCGCACGTACTCGGGTGTACATACACGGGGGGGTTCGACACGTACTCGGGTGTACATACACGGGGGGGTACGGCGCGTACATGCGGGGGCTGGGGGGTGTACGGCGGGTACATGCGGGGGCTGGGGGGGTACGGCGCGTACATGCGGGGGCTGGGGGGGGTACGGCGCGTACATGCGGGGGCTGGGGGGGTACGGCGCGTACATGCGGGGGCTGGGGGGGGGGGGGTACGGCGCGTACCGGGCACCTGTTTGGACGTCTCCATGGTTGCTCTTGGAGTTCGGTGCGGACGGTCTTTTAACCATACGGTTGTACATTCGGACGCCCGGGACGGATCGTGATTCCCCGGTCGGACTTCGCTTTTCACGTTTGTACGGTAAATCGTCCGAGGACGTGTCGGACACATTTTCCAACCCGAGGACGTGTGGGGAATAATTCCCAAGGTGGTTCGTATGGACTTTTTACCATGCGAATCGTGATTGCCAGTTTGTACGGCACTTGTACGATTCGTACGGTAAAAAGACCGGATACGAGTCGTACGGGAATTTTTTTTACCGGATCGTAATTGGCACCAAAATATCGAAGGTCAAAAAATCGACCTACAAAAATTTCGGAGCAAAAATATTGATGACAAGAATATCGACATCCTATCTACAACATGGTAAGTACAAAAATATTGAAAATAAAATACAGAATGTGAAAAATATCGTTATTAAAAATATAGAGTATTTTTTAGTTAAATAAAAAAGTAAAATAAACCAAATAATACTTATAAATAAAATAAACATAATTAAATATATTTTATAATGTTTAAAATTAATAGTTAATATATATAATTTAATAAAACATTAATTAAACATATACATATAATATATAATATATATACTTATTTAATAATAAGTTTTAATAATTGTTTTAATAACTTATAACTTGTTAAAAATTATTATAAATTACAAATACATCATACACATAAAACAATAACATGAATAACAATTAATTATATATAACACATTTAAAAAATTACATTTAATTTGAACATTGTTAAAATTAATTATATATTACATTAGCTAAAATATTACAAAAAATATTAAATAGCACCGACAATAAAACTACTACTCCAGCTCCAAAAAAACAACAGTAAGGAAAATGTTGGATAGCGTAGATCTAAAAATTACTATTTCCACTCCAGGGAGTGTAACAATAGGGAAAGTGTTGGATAACGTACAGGTATAAATTACTATACCCACTCCAGGGAGTGCAACAGCAAGGAAAGTGTTGGATAGTGTAGCGGTAAAAATGACTATTCCAACTCCAAAGAGTGCAACAGTAGGGAAAGTGTTGGATAGCGTAGGGGTAAAAATTACTATTCCCACTCCAGAGAGTGCAACAGTAGGGAAAGTGTTGGATAGCGTAGGGGTAAAAATTACTATTCCCACTCCAGAGAGTGCAACAGTAGGGAAAGTGTTGGATAGCGTAGGGAAAAAATTACTATTCCCACTCCAGAGAGTGCAACAGTAGGGAAATTGTTGGATAGTGTAGGGGTAAAAATTACTATTCCAACTCCAGAGAGTGCAACAGTAGGGAAAGTGTTGGATAGCGAAGGGGTAAAAATTACTATTCCCACTCCAGAAAGTGCAACAGTAGGGAAAGTGTTGGATAGCGTAGGGGTTAAAATTACTATTCCAACTCCAGAGAGTGCAACAGTAGGGAAAGTGTTGGATAGCGTAAGGGTCAAAATTACTATTCCAACTCCAGAGAGTGCAACAGTAGGGAAAGTGTTGGATAGCGTAGGGGTAAAAATTACTCTTCCAACTCCAGAGAGTGCAACAGTAGGGAAAGTGTTGGTTAGCGTAGGGGTAAAAATTACTATTCCAACTCCAGAGAGTGCAACAGTAGGGAAAGTGTTGGATAGCGTAGGGGTAAAAATTACTATTCCCACTCCAGAGAGTGCAACAGTAGGGAAAGAATTGGATAGTGTAGGGGTAAAAATTACTATTCCAACTCCAGAGAGTGCAACAGTAGGGAAAGTGTTGGATTGCGAAGGGGTAAAAATTACTATTCCAACTCCAGAGAGTGCAACAGAAGGGAAAGTGTTGGATAGCGTAGGGGTAAAAATTACTATTCCAACTCCAGAGAGTGCAACAGTACGGAAAGTGTTGGATAGCGTAGGGATAAAAATTACTATTCCAACTCCAGAGGGTGCAACAGTAGGGAAAGTGTTGGATAGCGTAGAAGTTAAAAATAACTTACTTATAAATAAAATAATTATTTAAAATAATTAGTGATTTAATTATTAAATAACTCAAAATTATTTACAAATACCAATAAATAATTATTACAAACATAACTACCAAAGAATAATTAATTAACAACACATTAATAATAAATACCAATAAATATTAATTATTAAATATTAAATACCAAATAATAAATATTAAACGATAAAATATTTTTCATAACCGAAAACATATGCATTATTAAAAAGTAAATACCAATTAAAATATATTTAACAATTTTAAAAAATATATACTGCAAAATAATAATTATGAAACATTAATTACCAATTAAAAAATATTGAACTATTAAATATTTTTCATACGCCAAAATAATAAATATTAAACATTAATTACCAATTAATAATTACTTATTAATATATTAATTAGAAATATCAGTGTATAATATTTAATTATATTTAATTCACAATTAATAATTAATCAACAATTATTTTTCATAACCAAAATATTATATTTTAAAATATTTACCAATTAATAATTATTGTCCAATTAATTAATTATCAATACCCAACAACAAATTTAATAATACTTAATTAGATTTCAATTACTTCCAACACTATTCCCCTATAAACGCACGACACACTCCACTAATAAAATAATACACTTAACATAATTATCAATTAATCAACTAATTAAAACGAATTGCCAATTAATAAAAATTAATTACCAATTAATACTTAATTAACAATAATATAATTATCAATACCAATAAATGAAAATAAATCATTAATTAATTACAATTAAATTACTTCCCACCCTATTCCCCTATAAACCCACAACCCGCTACAGAACTTAAACGCAAAAATTAAATAAAATTAATTTATAATTCCTAAAAATGTATAATTAATTCCATATAATTCAATTACTTCCCATCCTATTCCCCTATAAACCCACAACCCTCTACGGTACTAAAACACAAAATTGACTTAAAAAACCATTGTTAACATATAAAAATTGTATACATATATTTTAAAACCAGTAGAACACTTAACAAAAAACATATAACACATACATATTAAATACATAATAAAATACATAACAATAATATAAATATCGATATTAGTAACATCAATATTAGTAACATCGATATATTTGATGTCGATATTACTAACTTCGATATTACTAACATCGATATCAAAATACTTACCTTAGGGTCGATATTCTGTCCATAGATATTATTGACATCGATATTCTGTCCCTTCGATATTTAAAACTCGATATTAGTGTAGCTAGATATATTTTTTTCGATATTTTGGCTGCTCACCGCCTGCGGGTTATTTCCCAAGCTTCTGTGGTGATGGCTGCTTTACCCCCTAATGTGTCAGGTGCAGTAACCAATATAGGATACCGTGGGTTTGTAGATGACTCTGTGAATTCGCAGGCCGCGATGATCTCCCTGCGTGCCCCCGCACTACCTTTGTCCATGTTTTTGCGTTGGATCGCCTTTGCCCTATGTGGCAGCATGAGTTTCCTTCTTGGTCTATTTTTTTAATTTCTAAGTCCTGGGGGTGGTGTTGTTGTTGGCTCCTGGTGTATCCCAATCGTGGGTCTTATTCCTGGCTTTATCGCCTGGATCTTTCATTGGTGGAGACGGATCACATGTTGGGTTTTTGGCTGCCTGGCTGGCTGTCCTAGGGACCTGCCTCTTGCAGTTCCTGAGGATTGTATTTATAGTTTGTGGTACCTCTAGCAGTTCGTTCAGAATAGGGGAGTGTGGATGCCTCGTTTGCAGTTGATGCCTGGGTTCAATTTTTTTTATAACTCCTTCAGTTGCATTCTTCCTTCAGTCAATCCGAGTCTCTGCCTTCAGGACATCTAAGAATTCTCTCAGTACCTGCGTCTGCTCGTCTATTTTTCGGTCTCGCCTTGCAACGCAGTGCATGCGCTGCACGCCATGGCGAGATCTATTGTTGTCGGTTTCTTGGCCGAAGGGGGACACGTACGGACAGGAGATGTGAACGCCTGCAGATCGCCAGTCACTCCCTGTCTCCTGCTCGCTGTGCCAGCGCAGAATGCTCAGGTACTGGAAGTTTCTCCCCGCCAAGCTTGCGTGTTTGTGGGTGTTATCGCAATCCATTCCCTCCTGTGACACGGTCCAAAATGTAATATTGTCCAGGCAGGAGTACGTCTTTAAGGAGGGTGGAAACCTAGAACAGACTCACCCAAAATTGCTTGTGATGCAGGGGAATGGGTTTCTGTAATTGAGAGGGATTTGCGCGTGCGTAAATGTATGTTACCTATATTTGTTTTAAAAAATACCTATATACACACGTGAGAACATTGAGATTTACAAAGAATTCCACAACTGGCCTCACGAAAGTGTGATTGTCATCATGGTTTCCTGGCAGTACTCCTACAATCCTCTGCCAATTCCAAAATTACGGAAATTTACTCCTGGGTGACTTTCCTTCAGAATCGACCCTATATCTGTCGCAACCAGGTCAGCAGAGCCATGGTAGAGCCAGAGAACCACATCAGCAGAGCTACTTCAAAGCCAGAGAACTTGGTCAGCAGAGCTACTCTAGAGCCAGAGAACCAGGTCAACAGAGCTGCTGTTGAGCCAGAGAAACCAGGTCCGCAGAGGTGCTTTAGAGGGAGAGAACCAGGTCAGCAGAGCTGCTTTAGAGCCAGAGAAAGAGTTCAGCAGAGCCGCTGTAGAGCCAGATAACCAGGTTTGCAAAGCCGTTGTAGAGCCAGAGAACCAGGTCAGCAGAGCTGCTCTAGAGCCAAAGACCTAGGTCAGCAGAGCTGCTGTAAAGCCTGAGAACCAGGTTAGCAGAGCCGCTCTAGAGCCAGAGAACCAGGTCAACAGAGCCGCTGTAGAGCCAGAGAACCAGGCCAGCCGAGCTGCTATAGAGCCAGAAAACCAGGTCAGCAGACCTGCTGTAGAGTCAGAACCAGGTCAGCAGAGCTGCTTGAGAGCCAAAGAACCAGGTCAGCAGAGTCGCTGTAGAGCCAGAGAACCAGGCCAGCAGAGTCGCTGTAGACCCAGAGAACCAGGTCAGCAGAGCCGCTGTAGAGCCAGAGAACCAGGTCAGCAGAGCTGGTGTACAGCCAGAGAACAAGGCCAGCAGAGCTGCTGTGGAGCCAGAGAACCAGTTCAGCAGAGCCGGTGTAGAGCCAGAGAACCAGGTCAGCAGAGCTGCTCTAGAGCCAGAGAATTAGGTCAGCATAGCTGCTGTACAGCCAGAGAACAAAGTCAGCAGAGCTGCTATGGAGCCAGAGAACCAGGTCAGCAGAACTGTTGTAGAGCCAGAGAACCAGGTCAGCAGAGCTGCTGTAGAGCCAGAGAACTAGGTCAGCAAAGCCGTTGTAGAGCCAGAGAACCAGGTCAGCATAGCTGCTCTGGAGCCAGAGAACTAGGTCAGCAGAGCTGCTGTAGAGCCATAGAACCAGGTCAGCAGAGTCGCTCTAGAGCCAGAGAACCAGGTCAGCAGAGCTGCTTTAGAGCCAAAGAACCTGGTCAGCAGAGCCGCTGTAGAGCCAGAGAACCAGGTCAGCAGAGCTGCTCTAGACCCAAAGTACTAGGTCAGCAGAGCTGTTGTAGAGCCAGAGAACCAGGTTAGCAGAGCCGCTCTAGAGCCAGAAAACCAGGTCAGCAGAGCCGCTATAGAGCCAGAGAACCAGGTCAGCAGAGCCGCTGTAGAGCCAGAGAACCAGGTCAGCAGAGCTGGCATACAGCCAGAGAACAAGGTCAGCAGAGCTGCTGTGGAGCCAGAGAACCAGGTCAGCAGAGCCGTTGTAGAGCCAGAGAACCAGGTCAGCAGAGCTGCTGTAGAGTCAGAACCAGGTCAGCAGAGCTGCTTGAGAGCCAAAGAACCAGGTCAGCAGAGTCGCTGTAGAGCCAGAGAACCAGGCCAGCAGAGTCGCTGTAGACCCAGAGAACCAGGTCAGCAGAGCCGCAGTAGAGCCAGAGAACCAGGTCAGCAGAGTTGGTGTACAGCCAGAGAACAAGGCCAGCAGAGCTGCTCTAGAGCCAGAGAACTAGGTCAGCAGAGCTGCTGTACAGCCAGAGAACAAAGTCAGCAGAGCTGCTGTGGAGCCAGAGAACCAGGTCAGTGGAACTGTTGTAGAGCCAGAGAACGAGGTCAGCAGAGCTGCTGTAGAGCCAGAGAACCAGGTCAGCAAAGCCGTTGTAGAGCCAGAGAACCAGGTCAGCATAGCTGCTCTGGAGCCAGAGAACTAGGTCAGCAGAGCCGCTGTACAGCCAGAGAACCAAGTCAGCAGAGCTGCTTTAGAGCCAGAGAACCAGGTCAGCAGAGCTGCTCTAGAGCCGGAGAACCAGATCAGCAGAGCCATTGTAGAGCCAGAGAACTAGGTCAGCAGAGCTGCTGTAGAGCCAGAGAACCAGGTCAGCAGAGCTGCTATAGAGCCAGAGAACCACGTCAGCAGAGCTGCTTTAGAGCCAGAGAACCAGGTCAACAGTGCTGCTATGGAGCCAGAGAACTAGGCCAGCAGAGCTGCTGTAGAGCCAGAGAACCAGGTCAGCAGAGCCGCTCTAGAGCCAGAGAACCAGGACAGCAGAGCTGCTTTAGAGCCAGAGAACCAGGTCAACAGAGCCGCTGTAGAGCCAGTGAACCAGGTCAGCAGAGCTGCTTTAGAGCCACAGAACCAGGTCAGCAAAGCCGTTGTAGAGCCAGAGAACCAGGTCAGCATAGCTGGTGTGGAGCCAGAGAACCTGGTCAGCAGAGCCGCTCTACAGCCAGAGAACCAGGTCAGCAGAGCTGCTTTAGAGCCAGAGAACCAGGTCAGCAGAGCTGCTCTAGAGCCTGAGAACCAGGTCAGCAGAACTGTTGTAGAGCCAGAGAACTAGGTCAGCAGAGCTGTTGTAGAGCCAGAGAACCAGGTCAGCAGAGCTGCTGTAGAGCCAGAGAACCAGGTCAGCAGAGCCGTTGCAGAGCCAGAGAACCCGGTCAGCAGAGCCATTGTAGAGCTAGAGAACCAGGTCAGCAGAGCTGCTGCAGAGCCAGAGAACCAGGTCAGCAGAGCTGCTGTAGAGCCAGAGAACCCTGGTTGTAATTAAGTACTAGATGCCGTATATACATTCACACTAGGATTTTTTTCTTTTCTGTTCTTTACTTCTCTTTCTTTTTTCTCAACCTTTCATAAACTTAGATGCCGTATCCCTGGCAGTAAGCATGAATTTAGTTGAATTAATGCGGCATTGTGGTGCGGTCTGGATTTTTAAGGTAACTTTTTCCAACTGTGTATATTTCTTGATTGTGCTACTTCTCGGCTACATTCTGATGAGGCTCTGAGGGTTATTTATGCACCTTGGCTTTAAACTGTTTGCCAACAATGTATGTGCCCTGACTGAGGGATTTCCACTGCCACAGGACATTAAGGCCCAGGGGGCTTTTTTTAATGATATATTAAATTTCTTGGTAATACCAGATGCTTCTGGTTGTAGGTCCAGGTGTCTCGCGGATTCAGCTGCTCCTGGTTTCACAACCGTTTTTCAGTTGGAGGTATTAAAGCTTCACTGGACACCAAAAGTTGGCAACACTGCTTAAGAGCAGGATTTTCTCTGGGATATATGTGTGCGCATAGAGTGAGTGGCAATCGACTAGCATCTTTAAAGCATTCTGCCAACGACATTGGGGCTTATTTACAAGCCTCTTGCGCCGCCGCTGCATCACTTTTTCCACACAAAAATTGAAGCACCGGCGGTGCAAGGGACTTGTAAATAAGCCCCATTGTGTCCATTTGAACGCAATAAAACAGTTATGTAACCTTCACACCATGGAAAAGGTGAAATAAAGCAGCAGTTTCTAAAGTTATTGCTCTTTCCACAGTTACTGGTAACTCAAGTCTCCTGCCTGAGGTCTACTACATTTATTTTAATTTAAAATTTCAGGTATCAAAATGCAAAGTTGTGTGAGCTATTAGCCTTACACTGGCTGAACAACTGCCTCCTACCATGGGACTGTTACGAGTGTCTACAAATCTAAGCTTGTATTTTGGGAAGTAGATGATGCACCTCATGCCTGCAACATAAAACAAGCATTTGCAATGCAATAGTGCTGGCATTACTAAAAGTTTGAGCTATTGGCGTTGCAAATGATAATGTTTGTCAGTTTTTGTATTTTTTTGTTAAAAAATATTCCAGCAGTAGCATAAGTAATGAAATAAAATCCACGTAGACCACCAGTACCACCACCAATACCACCACCACAAGTACCATAACCACCACTACCACCACCGCTACAACCACCACAAGTACCATAACCACCACTTCAATTATTACTATTACTACTCTGTGGTGATAGTAATAATAATAGTGGTAGTTATGGTACTGGTGGAAAATAACTAATATAAATTACAATACCTGTTAATTTTTCAAAAGGCATTGCCATTTACAATACCGATAGCTCTAAAACTCGCAGTTGCGAGACCTATTGCATTGTTCATGCTTGTTGATGACTGAGGTCAGTGCAATAGCAAGTGAGTCTAATGTTCTGCACAAAGCTTTCACAAGTCTTAGAATGGGCTGAGCAGGGGGTGTCTCGAATGCCTTAGGTCGCCCTTCTCTGTTATCAGAATCTGACAGGGAGAAACATTCTAGAAGAATCCCTACAGATCTGTTTGCCTATTGTAACCCTTTCCGCTGCATATCTGAGCCGTTGTTACATTTCATACTCATCGGATCCTCATCGTCTATAAGGAAAGAGTCCACTGAGGTTTTAGAGTCCGGTGAGAGTTGGGATCCGGCGGACTTTCGTCATAAATCAAACCGCTGGTTGGAGGAGCGGAACCCAGGGCACTGGGCTACAATCGACTGCACTGAGGGCAGTCTGCAGGCACACTGGTAAGCAAGCAAGAGAGACGAGAGGTTTAAAAGCAGCCCCCTATGTGAGCAAGCAATGCCAGCCTAACATTGGCCACTTCGGCCCATCGAGGGTTGCTACCTAGTGCCTATGGACGTACCGCTTCTTGCTCCGGCCGCCACTGGTGCTCCGCCCAACTGCACTTAAGGCACTATAATATTCGTCTGTGTTTTCTATTTTTTAAGGGACTGGTTGATTTTATTGTTCGCTATCTGCAATTTGTGCCTGTGTCTTGGTTGGTATTGATTTTGTGTCTGGCAGCTGAGCATCTGGCATTGTGTGGAGATAATGACTGAACTAAACTCAACTCAATGGAGAGACAAGAGAGCGTGCCACAGTTTGGAGGAGTTGCACATGAGGGATCACAAAGCCATCCATTCACAGGCGGCAGTGAGAGGGTTAGATACCCGTGATTGAAGGAGGGCGAGAAGGTAGAACATGAGACGAGAGTGCTGTCTGCATGGAGATGGTGGGCAGTGAGAGGGTTAGATACACGTGATTGAAGGAGGGCGAGAAGGTAGAACATGAGACGAGAGTGCTGTCTGCATGGAGATGGTGGGCAGTGAGAGAGTTAGATACACGTGATTGAAGGAGGGCGAGAAGGTAGAACATGAGACGAGAGTGCTGTCTGCATGGAGATGGTGGGCAGTGAGAGGGTTAGATACATGTGATTGAAGTAGGGCGAGAAGGTAGAACATGAGACGAGAGTGCTGTCTGCATGGAGATGGTGGGCAGTGAGAGAGTTAGATACCCGTGATTTAAGGAGGGCGAGAAGGTAGAACATGAGACGAGAGTGCTGTCTGCACGGAGATGGTGGGCAGTGAGAGGGTTAGATACCCGTGATTGAAGGAGGGCGAGAAGGTAGAACATGAGACGAGAGTGCTGTCTGCATGGAAATGGTGGGCAGTGAGAGAGTTAGATACACGTGATTGAAGGAGGGCTAGAAGGTAGAACATGAGACGAGAGTGCTGTCTGCATGGAGATGGTGGGCAGTGAGAGGGTTAGATACATGTGATTGAAGGAGGGCGAGAAGGTAGAACATGAGACGAGAGTGCTGTCTGCATGGAGATGGTGGGCAGTGAGAGAGTTAGATACCCGTGATTTAAGGAGGGCAAGAAGGTAGAACATGAGACGAGAGTGCTGTCTGCACGGAGATGGTGGGCAGTGAGAGGGTTAGATACCCGTGATTGAAGGAGGGCGAGAAGGTAGAACATGAGACAACAGTGCTGTCTGCATGGAGATGGTGGGCAGTGAGAGAGTTAGATACATGTGATTGAACGAGGGCGAGAAGGTAGAACATGAGACGAGAGTGCGGTCTGCACGGAGATGGTGGGCAGTGAGAGGGTTAGATACACGTGATTGAAGGAGGGCGAGAAGGTAGAACATGAGACGAGAGTGCTGTCTGCATGGAGATGGTGGGCAGTGAGAGAGTTAGATACCCGTGATTTAAGGAGGGCGAGAAGGTAGAACATGAGACGAGAGTGCTGTCTGCACGGAGATGGTGGGCAGTGAGAGGGTTAGATACCCGTGATTGAAGGAGGGCGAGAAGGTAGAACATGAGACGAGAGTGCTGTCTGTATGGAGATGGTGGGCAGTGAGAGGGTTAGATACACGTGATTTAAGGAGGGCGAGAAGGTAGAACATGAGACGAGAGTGCTGTCTGCACGGAGATGGTGGGCAGTGAGAGAGTTAGATACACGTGATTGAAGGAGGGCGAGAAGGTAGAACATGAGACGAGAGTGCTGTCTGCATGGAGATGGTGGGCAGTGAGAGAGTTAGATACCCGTGATTTAAGGAGGGCGAGAAGGTAGAACATGAGACGAGAGTGCTGTCTGCACGGAGATGGTGGGCAGTGAGAGAGTTAGATACACGTGATTGAAGGAGGGCGAGAAGGGAGAAAATGAGACGAGAGTGCTGTCTGCACGGAGATGGTGGGCAGTGAGAGAGTTAGATACACGTGATTGAAGGAGGGCGAGAAGGGAGAACATGAGACGAGAGTGCTGTCTGCATGGAGATGGTGGGCAGTGAGAGAGTTAGATACACGTGATTGAAGGAGGGCGAGGAGGTAGAACATGAGACGAGAGTGCTGTCTGCACGGAGATGGGGGCAGTGAGAGAGTTAGATACACGTGATTGAAGGAGGGCGAGGAGGTAGAACATGAGACGAGAGTGTTGTCTGCATGGAGATGGTTGGGCCACCACTGGAAGGACCAGCAGTGTAGAGACAGAAAGATGATGGCAAAGGACACAGCCTTGACAGGCACCCAACCGGAAGTGAGATGGATCCAGGCCAACCAACCTTCAGAGAAGTAGGAAGTGAGCCTTGGGTGTGCTACCCGTGTGATGGCTGGAGTCGAGGGAGGGTGATCCGCAGTGTTAACGGCTGCCGATAGGATGAACATGGGTGGGCGGAAGGTGATTGTGCTGAGCAAAGCTGGTAAAGTTCTCTGACCCTGAAATTGCGGTTTCGTTCAGTGAAGGGCATCGTA
The DNA here is from genome assembly GCF_964204655.1 of Triturus cristatus. Taxonomy (NCBI): domain Eukaryota; kingdom Metazoa; phylum Chordata; class Amphibia; order Caudata; family Salamandridae; genus Triturus; species Triturus cristatus. The sequence goes on from NC_140590.1 coordinate 60,461,511, forward strand.
CCTGGAAGGAGGAAGGGACTGAGAAGTTTATGTGAGGACAGGTAGAATGTGGGATGGTTGGAAACAAGTGATCCGGAATTTAGGTAAAAGCGAGCGGGAGTGGAGCCATTGACGATAGAGTGACGTAGATGGCGAATCAGCAGAGGTTTCTTTAGAAGAGGTCGATCTACTGTAGATTGGAAGTAGGGACGGCGGGCGTCAGATAGGGTGACCAACCGTCCGTAAATTTCACGGACAGTCCGTAATTTCGGCCGTCTGTCCGTTGTCCGTGAAGGATTCTTTAACGGACGCCATTTGTCCGTAATTTTAACCGGGCACCGGTCGCACCACCCTAAACTGGCACAGCTTCCACCCACCTCCCTTCTTGACTCCGATCCTCTGATGCAGCACCAAAGCTCAGATCCCCAGCAGCATTGGGGAGGCACAGCGTGAAGGCAAAACTCACACCCTCCGCCCTTGATGAGCTGCTAAGAGGTTCTTGAAGGTCACTGAGAGGGAGGGGCTGCAGCTTCAGGGGCATCCATTCAGATGCAAACAACCCGGAATGCGTCAATGTCTCTGCAAATTAGTGGGGCCTCACACATTCCCTTTCTGCCCAGGGCCCCAAACACCCTAGAACCGGCCCTGATTACACCAGGCAGCACGTGGTTCTCTTCACAGAGCATAATTCCTGTCAGTAAATTGTAAGCAAACCTCGGTTCTTCAAACATGCTGTGTATAATGTAATAAAATAAAGAAATGGCACAATCGCAGCAACACTGATTAACAAAGTATGGAGGACAATCAGTTAAGTCAGTTCTCTTCCAGTATCTCTTTTAAGTACTGTACATCACAGTGGGGGTGGCAAAACTAACATTTTAGAAAGAGAGCCTGTCCTCTCGTTGTCTTGTCCAGATGGGGGTGAGGAGCCCTACCCCACCCTGGAAGAGACCAAGATGATACTAGAATACTGCATGCCCACCCCTGTGCCCACCCTGGTGGATCCTGTTCCCCCGCCTGTGATAGCTCCTACCCCCCCCCTCCAGTGATGGCTCCTGTCCCCCCCATGTGGTGGCTCCTGTCCCCCCCCCTCCGCCTGTGATGGCTCCTGTCCCCCCCTGTGGTGGATCCCGTCTCCGCCCTGGGTGGCTTCTGTCCCAGTCCTGGAATGGCTCCTGCAGCGAGGGTGAAGTTCTTGATGGGCCTCTTCTCAAAAAGGCTCAGCTCAAAATTAATATGAAAAGGTGAACGAGTGATTAAGTGAAGGGATGGGTGGATGGCTGGATGAATTAGTGAAAGGGTGAATGGACGAATGAAAGATTGAATAGATGGCTGAGAGAGGATGGATGGATTGATGAGTGAGTGCAAGGATGGATGAGAAAAAAGGTAAATAGCTGGATGTATGGGTGGAAGGGTAGCTGGATGGGCAAAAGGGTGGATGGATGAGTGAAAGGATGGATGAGCGAAAAGGTGGATGATGAGTGAGTGGGTGGATGGATGAGTGAAATGATGGATGGACTGATGAATTGATAAGTGCAAGGGTGAATGGATGGAGGGATGAGTGAAAGGCGGATGTAAGGATGGATGAGTGAGTGAAAGGAAGGGTAGATGGACAAAAGGATGAATAGATGGGTGAAGGAGTGAAAGGATAGATGGATGAGAGAAAGGATGGATGAGTGATAGGGTCAATGGATGGATTCATGAGTGGACGAGTAGATGGATGGGTGGGTGGGTGGGTGGATGGATGGATGGAAGGAAGGATGGCTAAGTAAAAGGGTCGATGGAGAGAGAAAGGGAGGATGGATGGATGACTGAAAGGGTGGATGGGTGGAAGGATGAGTGACTGGGTGGATGGATGAGTAAGTGAAAGGATGTCTGGATGGGTGAAAGGGTAAATGGCTGGATGGATGAGTGGATGGATGGATGGGTAGAAGAGTGGATGGATGAGTGTACAGATGGATAGGGTGAAAGGGTGGATGGATGGATAATGGATGGATGGATGAAGGGATGGATGAGTGTAATGATAGATGGAAGGATACATGATGGATAGGTTTGCAAATGGTTGAATATGTTTGGACATGGCTGGGCTTACTTATATACTATGGCGTGACCTCCTCTGATGTGTCTGTAAAACTTACCTATTGTCCTGACGTTTTGTCCTGAATTTTGACCTCCTGTCCTGAATTTGTGTCCTGAATTTTGACCCTTTGTCCTGAATTTTTACACTCACCGTCCTGAATTTGCACCAATGCCAGTTGGTCACCCTAGCGTCAGATGTGAGCGAGCAGCTAGAGATGCGAGACGGAGGAGCCTTGGCGGTGACAAGTGGAGTGGCTTAATCCATTGTTTCCTGAAAGGATCAGACGCAACACACGACGGACAGCCGATCTGGTACCATGAAGGCATTTGGGGGATGTGTGTGAGTTGGGGTACCAATGGGGTGAGAGCGAGTAGAGGTGCGTGGAGTAGAGAGTCCGTCAAAAGTCTCCCTCATTGAAGAGCTTTGAGGAGAGGTATGGTGTAAGATCAGCTGGTAGAGATCAGCGCATGATGAGAGAGTGTGATGGAGAGAGGAGATCGTTGATAGCGCTGACAAGACAAGGAAGGGGCTGCATGAGGAAACAGGGCATGGAGGTGTGAGGACCAAGTCTTGCCAAGCCTCGAGGTTTGCAGGGGTGTCCCCTCCTCCCATTGCTTCTCTTTGCTCAGCTGCTTCTTCACTTTGTGTTACACCAGAGACCTCAGATGCTGTTCCAGCTTCTTCTGTGATCGCCCTTGCACTGTACACGTCTCACTCAGGTAGGGTGGAGTGGGGTTTCATATCATTTCATATCACCTCTTGGGGGTCGTACAGTTCACGAGGACCCCCACTAGAAGGGGGCTGCTTCCAGGTGAATTCAATCACAGAGGGCACCTCCACCTGGTGGACGACGAAGTCCCCTTTGATAGGATGGTCAGGGGGGCGCTGGCATCGACACTGATAGGATGGCGGGAACCACCCTAACGTTGTTATTGAAGGCGTTCCCTGCACCCCAGTCTCTGAAAGGGACCGTCAAGGCTCTTGGAGTGCATGCTGTCTGTGGCAGCCCTCAGAGGTCATGAGGTTTCTGAAGCTATCTGAGTGAGCACGTGCAGTGGAGGGAGACCCTTTTGGTACACAAGTCCCCTGTCTGTGCCGTGCGCGTGCACGGAGAGTAGACATCAGTGCAAAAGGCATCTGTGCACAGGTGAGGCACCAAGAGCTAGCACGTGCACGGAGAGTACACACCAGTGCAAAAGACATCTGTGCACAAGAGAGGCACCTGGAGCTGCTGTGTGCATGGAGAGTACACACCAGTGCAAAAGACATCTGTGCACAAGTGAGGCACCCGGAGCAGGTGCATGTACAGAGCATAGACACCAATGCAAAAGACATCTGTGCACAGTGAAGCACCTAGAGCTGGCACGTGCACGGAGAGTACACACTAGTGCAAAAGGCAGCTGTGCACAAGTGAGGCAGCTAGAGCTAGCACATGCACGGAGAGTACATACTAGTGCAAAAGACATCTGTGCACAAGTGAGACACCTGGAGCTGTTGCATGCACGAAGCCTAGACACCAGTGCAAAAGACATCTGTGCACAAGTGAGGCACTGAGAGCTGGCACGTGCATGGAGAGTACACACCAGTGCAAAAGGCAGCTTTGCCCAAATGAGGCACCTGGAGCTGGTGCATGCGCAGACACTAGACACCAGTGCAAAAGCCATCTGTGCACAAGTGCGGCACCTGGAGCTGGCGTGTGCACAGAGAGTACACACCAGTGTAAAAGACATCTGTACAGAAGTGAGGCACCTGGAGCTGGTGCATTCAGAGAGCCTAGACACCAGTGCAAAAGACGTCTGTGCACAAGTGAGGCACCTGGAGCTGGCGTGTGCACGGAGAGTACACACCAGTGCAAAATACATCTGTGCACAAGTGAGGCAACTGGAGCTGGCATGTACATGGAGAGTACACACCAGTGCAAAAGGCATCTGTGCACAAGTGAGGCACCCGGAGCTAGTGCATGCACGGTGCCTAGATAGCAGCGCAAAAGACATCTGTGCAGAAGTGAGGCACCTGGAGCTGGTGCATGCACAGAGCCTAGACACCAGTGCAAAAGACATCTGTGCACAAGTGAGGCACTTGGAGCTGGCGTGTGCAGGGGAAAGTACACACCAGTGCAAAAGACATATGTGCACAAGTGAGGCACCTGGAGCTGGTGCGTGCACGGACACTAGACACCAGTGCAAAAGACATTTGTGCACACGTGAGGCACCTGGAGCTGGTGCGTGCACGGACACTAGACACCAGTGCAAAAGACATCTGTGCACAAGTGAAGCACCTGGAGCTGCTGCGTGCATGGACACTAGAGACCAGTGCAAAAGACATCTGTGCACAAGTGAGGCACCTGGAGCTGGCATGTGCACGGAGAGTACACACCAGTGCAAAAGACATCTGTGCACAAGTGAGGCAACTGGAGCTGGCGTGTACACGGAGAGTACACACCAGTGCAAAAGACATCTGTGCACAAGTGAGGCACCCAGAGCTAGTGCATGCACGGAGCCTAGATAGCAGTGCAAAAGACATCTGTGCAGAAGTGAGGCACCTGGAGCTGGTGCATGCACAGAGCTTAGACACCAGTGCAAAAGACATCTGTGCACAAGTGAGGCACCTGGAGCTGGCGTGTGCAGGGGAAAGTACACACCAGTGCAAAAGACATCTGTGCACAAGTGAGGCACCTGGAGCTGGTGCGTGCACGGACACTAGACACCAGTGCTAAAGACATCTGTGCACAAGTGAGGCACCTGGAGCTGGTGCGTGCACGGACACTAGACACCAGTGCAAAAGATATCTGTGCACAAGTGAGGCACCTGGAGCTCACACGATGCCAGCTCCCTTCATGACAGTCCGCAGGAGGAGGAAACCCCAGCCCCCCCCCCCCCCCCCCCCCCCCCACACATACAGGAAGATCTGTGAAAGACACTGCATTGATATGCCAAGAGCTACCCTCGCCCGGCTGAACACTCAGACCACAAGCGTCTTATAAAAGAAGACAAAGAACAAATCGTGCCCAATAAAAGTCTACAATTGGGACCTCTGGCAAGCCAGTGCTGGCTCCACAGTAAATCAAGCATCCTGTAAAGCTCGGTCCCGCAATTAGCATAGGCAGCTTTATTGACCAATAGAGGGGCCTTCCCTCGCCCCGCCCCCAGCCCCTCCCCCCAGCCCTCACATCCTGCAAGGTTGCCAGCTCTCTGGGTCTCGCTTTATAGCGCAGTTTCCGAATAAATTTCCAGCTCCCTCCAAGCGCAGAGGATAAAACTTTGACAGCTTTAGAGAGAAATAAATTCTGCTGGAAATGGATGTCGCGCAGAGAGCAAGGAAGGGAGCATTGCTCAAAAGGGCAGACTTTCTGAAGCAGTTCTAGGTTTCATGATTGCATTTCGGATCAACTTGGAGGCAGGGGAAGTGGAACACAGGCAGGATTTTTAAAGTTTGGAGAAACATCGAGGTGTTTTCACACAGCAGATAGGGGCATATCAACAAGGGCTTTATCTCTGCTTTTTTGGCTTTAAAAGCCAAAAAAGCAGAGATAAAACTAGCGCCCTATCAGCAACAGGGTGCTAACACGCAAATTTGCATGTTAGCACCCTTTTACTCTACGCTTCCCCTTGCATCTCTAATGAGGGGGCGTTCCTTAGTAAAATAATAGGAGAAATGTCGCTAAGCGACATTTCTCCTCTTATCAAGAATGTCGCTAACCCTGTTAGAGACAAAAAAAGCAACGCTAACAGCGGTTAACGCTGCTTTTTTACGTCTGCTAATTTTCAGACTTAGCCATGATATCCTATGGAAGGAGGATATCATGGCTAAGTTTGCCTGTCCCTATCAACAAGGTAACGTGTGATTATCGCTGGGTTTCCAGCGATAATCTCACGTTAGCCTGTTAGCGTGTAGATTTTTATCGCTATTGAGATAAGCGTTGCTAATAGCACGCTATCTCAGCGATAAAAATTCACACTAGCCGGCGATAATTATCCAGGCGCTAAGTGCGCTTTGCGATAATTATCGCCGGTTGTTGTTGATATGCCCCTCAGTGAGTGGCACGTGCCTGTGCAGGGTGCATCTTAATATTTCACACAGGTGTTAGAGACGTGGCTTCTGCACAAAATGTGTCATCCTGTAGAGAGAAGACTAAACTGGGGCAAGGACACATTTTCCGATTTTTGTTTTATGTTTTTTTGCAGTTTTATATAGCGCAAACTCGACCTAAACGTATCAGAGCGCTTTACATGAGCACCAGTTGCATGACAGACAGACACATTCATTTTCCTTTTTTTTTTAGGCACAGGGAGATTAAGGGGCATGTTTACAAGCCCCAATCGCCACAGGAACATCACTTTTTATGACATTCCTGTGGCGATAGGGGCTTTGCCTTATTTACAAGGCAGTGTTAAGCCACATAACACGGCTTAACGCTGCCTTGTAAAGAAGGCCCAATTTCACGCTATGCTTAGGGGTGGGTGCTGCGGTGGACGCTCCACCGCAAAACACATTGATTCTGACGCTGCCCCCTATTTACAAGGGAGGTTTAAATAGGAGGCAGCGCCAGAATTAAGACCAGGGAAAACCTGGTCTTACCCTCGTGCAACGAGGAGAAATGTTTCATTTCTCCTCGTTTTTGCTATTTTCATGTGCGCTGCGTTGTGCAGCACACATGAGAGCAGCAAAATACCAATGATTGTTTATGTACAGGAAGGTGCCCCTTCCTGCACATAAACAATAATTTTTTAATAATGCGTTTTGCAACTTCTATGTGTGCTGCATTAAGCATTAAGTCATGTGATTGCCAAACGCCATTGACAAAGCCAATAGCTTGAGTTTTTAGATCACAAAACTACTCGCTTTGCCAAAGGTCTTTTTACATAATGTAACTCTGTTTAACAAGAGAACAACTAGAAAGACTTGGCTAAAATTATTATGTGTGCATTTTGACACTTCCAGGAGTGAAAATATTTGCGTTTTATTTCTGCCACTTATGAGGGTGGTGTGAAAATAAAGGGTTTACAACTGTAGTTTCTAATTATTTATTATGTTGTGGAGAAACTGGAAGAATTAAAATCGTTCTTGTCTTTATTCTGTCATTGATTCTAAAAATGGCAGAATCCTTTCTGATATTTAGGCATCCATTGTAGGACCCACACGTCAAACACCCCAAGCTGTAATCTTCCACGTGAGGTAGACACCATGTACACAGGAGAGTGGTGAAAGAAGGACACACCACTTTCCACATACCAAAACAGAATTGGAACAATTTCCAAGGTCAACAGCTGATTCGTTGTCATGCGTGGCACTTTCAACCATTCCTAGATGTGTAGTCAATTGTATTTTGCATACTGTTAGAACTGGGGGTCTCTAGTTGGCTGAGGTAGATACCTTAGTCTAAATAGGGACCCTTGCTTCTAGTCAGGGAAAGGAGGGACACACTCTTAGATAACCCCTGCTCACCCTCTGGTAGCTTGGCACGAGCAGCCAGGCTTATCTCCAAGGCAATGTGTAAAGTATTTGCAACCACACTCCCAGTAACACAGTGATAACACCACAAATGGACACCACACTAATTTAGGAAAATAGCGGTATCTTTATCAAGAAGAAATACGATGAGACCAAACGATAAAAATATCCAGCATATGCCTATTCGTAATATTTCACTGGGACGGTTATTTAGGCCAACAATCACTTGTAGGTTCTTGCGGTATTAATGAGCAGTTCACAATGATCTAATGCAGTCCTAATGTAATGCTATGCAGTTCGTAATGCAGTTCGTAATGTAGAAATAAGACAGTCCTTATAGCAAGTACTAATGCGGATCGTCAAACAAGTAATAATGCAGTCCGTAATGCAAGTACTAATGCGGATCGTAAAAGCAAGTAATAATGCAGTTCATAGTGCAAGTACTAAGGCGGATCGTAAAAACAATTCGGCACAGATCCCGGTGCTCGTGAAGGTCTCTATGCCACTCCTGGCTGACTCGTGGTCAGCGGTTACCAAAATATACTTCCAATCCTGTTACGAAGGAAACAAAGTGCAGCTCCTCAATCCGACCCTGGTACTGCCACTCCTTGGTGAGTACGGGCCGCGATACTGACTTGAGCAGAGGCTCGCGCTGCAAAGATGGGAAAGGCCGAGAACGCTCTCTCGTGGCACGTACTCCGCCCTAGGCAGCGACACACGCACGTCCGCTGAGCATTACCTGGGAGGGTGCAGTCTCTCTCTCCTCTCCTCGCAGCTTGGGCGTCATGCTGTGCGGCTTCGGGTTGGCGATGGCTGCTCCTCGCAGTGATAGTTGGGCTACCAGGCGACGGCCTCGCAGCTGATTGGCTCCTGGCGCGACTCCGTTAATCTTGGGCAAAAGATCTCGAACCCACGATGGTGAAGGTTCACAAGTCTCTCCTTAGCAAAGGCAGGCTCAGGCCGGCGGCGGTGATTTCTCACGGCTCCCCCTTGGGACAACTGTCCGGGCCAATGGCAATAACAATCACAGCACTTCTGGTCACCCTGTTGATCGAAGCATAGCGCAAGACTGCTCCGGGGCACACGGTCATGGGTCAATTCTCACGACGGTCTCAGGCTGCAAAAAGCACACGCACACAGCGTCGCTGAGACACACTTGGAAACTTTTATGTTCCTGAGTTTCCACAAAAAGGAGCCAGCTCCTCTTGGGCCCTTGAAGACAAGTTACTTCGGGACACATCACACAGCAAAGTCCTTTCAAGCAGGGGGACACAGCACACAGCAAAGTCCCTTGTCCTCTCCTTAGTCAAATCAGCAAACTGCAGGCCAGCCCCAGAGCACACAGCAAGGGCAGTCCTTCTCTTCAGTCTCTTCAGCTGTTCTTCCTTGGCAGAGATTCCACTTGATCACAAAGTAGTTTCAATCCTTTTTCAAGCTTGTGTTCAGTCTTGAGTTCAGGGGTTTCAGCTCTCACATTTATACCAGCTGCCTTTGAAGTCTTTGTGTTCAGGGGGCTCTGAGTCCAGTCCAAACCCGACCTGGGTGTCTTCCTGCCAGTGCACACCCTCTTCCTTTGATAGTGAGGGTCTGGGCCCCAGACGCTCCGCAGGAGGTGGAGCCATCCTTTGGTGGCAGCAACACAGCCCTCTTCACATCCAGGGGGCTACTCCTCCCCCCACATCAAATGCAGGCCAGCCTGCTGCTGTCTCACCTACTCCTCCCTGGTGTCAGGACACTCTCCAGACCCTGTCACATCCCAACCCAGACAGTCAATACACAACCAGGCAGAGGCACACAGGATGGTTTAAGACAAGAAACCAGCCACTTCTAAAAGCGTGGTTTCTAAACACACAATTTGAAAAACATCTTCACAAAAAGATGTGTTATTAAATTCTGAGTTCAGGCACACTAAACTCCATCTCTCCATCCTATGCCTATGGGAAGATATGCTGGAAACATGGGACACAGCATTCCCCATTCTGTCCTATGGGCAAAATGGCCTTCCAACAGTGAAAAACGAATTTGGCAGTATTTCACTGTCAGGACATGGTAGACACCTCAGTACATGTCCTACCTTTTCCATACACTGCACCCTTTCCAGGGGGGTACTTTGGGCCTACTATAGGGGTGTCTGATGTACATAAAAAGAAAAGGGTGAGGCCTGGCAAGTGGGTGCACTTGTCAGGACAACAAGGCAGATAAACTGCGCGCAGGCACTGCAGTGGCAGGCCTGAGATCTCTTTCTAGGGCTACTTGTGTGGGTGGCACAATTAGTGCTGCAGGCCCACTGGTAGAATTTGCATTACCAGCCCTGGCACACATAGTGCACTTTACTAGGGACTTTACTTATAAGACAAAATTACCAATTATGGACAACCAATTACCATAACACTTTATACAAGGAGCACTTGCACTTTGACACTGATCAGCAGTGGCAAAGTGCCCAAAGCATCTAAGCCAGCAAAACGAAATCCATCACAGCATCAAAAATAGAGGAGGTGGAGGCAGAAAATGTAAGGGGTAACCACACCAAGAAATGCCAGGTCTAACACATACTGTGGTTTATTTAGCCAGTTCATTTTAAAACAACACTACAAGTCCAAGAATGCAACATGATGTTTATTAAAAAGTCAGGACTGGCAGAAAAGTGTAACACTTGTATGTATGACTAGTGACACAGAATTAGCCAGACTTCTTTGTAGACATGTAAAGGTTGTGGAACAGCAGTGGAAGCGCTTAAGTAACCAAGATTCGGGTGTTTATAAATGCTGAGGAATAGTTTAATCTTGTATAACACAGATATTTTACAGATCTGAAAGTACCATGGGGCTTATTTACAAGCCCCTTGCGCCGCCGGTGCATCATTTTTAATATGAGAAAAAGTAACTACCAGCGGCGTAAGGGGCTTATAAAGAGGGTTCTATGTACTTGGCAGGTTTTCTGAGCCCTACCGTGTTGTAAAGATTAATGGGGATTGGGTGAATGACCTCAATACATATCTTTGGACACTGTGGCTAGGAAACCCTAGATATGTTCTATCCTGTAGAGGCTACTGAAGGTGACGTGTCACTGTTCTATCCGATAGACGCTGCTGGAGGTGCTTGTCAATGTTCTATCCTGTAGAGGCTGCTGGAGGTGACTTGTCAATGTTCTATCCAATAGAGGCTGCTGAAGGTGACGTGTCAATGTTCTATCCAATAGAGGCTGCTGAAGGAGATGTGTCAATGTTCTATCCACTAGAGTCTGGCGGAGTTGACGTGTAAATGCTCTATCCAATAGAAGTTGCTGAAGGTGATGTGTCAATGCTCTATCTAATAGAGGCTGTTGATGGTGATGTGTCAATATTCTATCCAATAGATGCAGCTGAAGGTGACGTGTCAATGTTCTATCCAATAGACGCTGCTGGAGGTGCTTGTCAATGTTCTATTCAATAGAAGCTGCGGTAGGTGACGTGTCAATGTTCTATCCAATAGAGGCTGCTGGAGGTGACTTGTCAATGTTCTATCCAATAGAGGCTGCTGAAGGTGTCAATGTTCTATCGAATAGATGCTGCTGGAATTGACGTGTCAATGTTCAGTCCAATAGAGGCTGCTGAAGGTGTAAGGCTCTGTAATGCTCTGTCCAATAGAGGCTGCTAAAGGTGACGTGTCAATGTTCTATCCAATAGAGGCTGCTGAAGGAGACGTGTCAATGTTCTATCCACTAGAGACTGCTGAATTTCCCTGCCTTCCTGGCACTGGCTCCAGACTAACTACAGGGGGGATATGCAGCCCTGTTGAGGCAAGACAAGTAGTGCCCAGCTCCTCCCTCCTATCCTGCCAGTGATGGTAAATATAGGCACACCTAAGCTCCCTATTGTGTGACTGTCTAGGAGGAATACACAAAGCCCAACTGTCTAATACATCCAGTTTTGTGACCAGAGACAGGCTGCAAGCACCAAATGGGTACTAACCAACTCTCTAAAAGAGGTATTTTCAAAATTGTAATTTAAAATCCAATTTCACCATATGTTAGGATTTTTCATTACAATTCCAAAGACACCAATCATAAACTGGTTACCTGTTACCATTTGGAAATTACAGCCTATAAAATGTAATAATGTAACTCCAATGGTATCCTAAAGAGATGTAGGCCTTGAAGTAGTGAAAAACGAATTTAAGACAGTTTCAGTACCAGGACATGTAAAACTTAAAAGTATCATGTCCTACTTTTTAAATACATGGTACCCTGCCCTATGTCTGGGCTGTCTAGGGCCTATCCCAGGGGTGACTTATATGTATTAAAAATGAAGGTTTGGGCCTGGCAAAAGGGTTATTTTTCCAGGCCGAAATGGCAGTTAAGAACTGCCCCACACAGGCCACTGCATCCACACAGGCTGCAATAGCAAGCACGAGGCATGTTTAAAGTGTTACTTAAGTGGGTGGCACAATCAGTGCTGCAGGACTACTAATAGTATTTAAATATGCCAATTGGGTGTAAGGCAGTTGTACCATGTTTTAAGGAGAGAGCACAAGCACTTTCGCACCAGTAAAGTGCGTAGATTCCTAAAGCCAGCATAAGCAACGTCAGCAAAACAGGAGGGTTGAAGGCAAAAGGTTCGGAGATAATTCCACACCAAGGATGCCAGGCCTGACAATATCATATTCTCACCTTGCGAGAAATGTCTATTTTTCCTGAAACTATTGTAGAAGAGGCAGGCATCATACAAAGCACTCTAGTAAATAGTTTCAAATAGTATGCTATCCATTATTAAATGCCATCAGGGAACTAGGATGGTGTGTTGAGATTCATGTTCGAAACAAAATCACAACATTGTCTTTAAATAATTATAATGAGGGTGTATTTGTACCACAGAGTATTCTGAGGTCAAATCCTGTGACCTTGTAACCTGTGTGTATGCTGTAGTCCCAATACTGTGAGGGGCATTGTTCCGTACCAGAGTATTTTGCTATGCAGTAGTTTAAATTAAGAAAATACCAATGATCCCCTGTAGCTATTTCCTTCACCCTCTTCAAATTTCAGACTATCTATTCTCGGGTTTAGCTAATACATTATTGGTTTAATCGCCATTCTGTTTCCGATGTCACGTCTGTGCTATATAAATTTTTAAATCAGAAGACGAATATTCTGCGGGTCATTTTATTTGGGATAGTACAGCTTGTGGGATTTTTAATTCTTGGAACACAGCAGTTATGACACAGAATTTCTTATGATGTTTTTGAGCTGCGCACAGTATTTCTGATGGTCGTTACTCATCTCGTCATTGCATTTGCGATGAATATGTCAAAGGCTGTGGCTCCGCTTTATTCGGGCTAAATGAGTTCTGCTGTTGAACATATTTCTGTAGTGAATTAATGATTCTACACAGTCACAACAAAGCCTTCGGCTCGGGCCTTTAAAGATGGAGCGGGACTTTAGTGGCCTATAGAGCCCGCTGAAGCGGGATCTGAGGCTATAATAAAACCTCTATCAGAAAATCTTTGTTTCTACTTTACTGGTATTTTAAGTAGGTTAAACAAAACCAATAGTTCAGCAAAAGAAGCCTGGACCCGTAGTAGGACATTCTACGGAGCCCTTTCAATCACATACATCTGAAATCCCCGTCAGAACATTTTAAGCTCAAAAGCATGATTAAGACCCGACTCGTCTGAAAATATGGCACGGAAGTTGCCCATCAGAGATTTATTACCATCCTGTGAGAATGTGGATAATGAGTCCACCACAAATAATAATGGCGCTGTCCTTGTAGCGTTCAATAAAGGTTTCAGTAACTTAAACCTCAAGCCTAGAACCTCAAGCTCTGGTAGCTTTGGTACAGAGCAAAAAAGATTAACTTAAGAAAATGTGTAAAGCATTTAAAAGTACCAAGGAGCATATTATCAAGCACGGCGTTAAAATTATGGCTGCTTTAGCGGCAGTAAACTGCAGCTAAAGTGGCGATAATGGGTTTGATAATATGCCGCAGAGAATTCCAATAGAAGCCCATGTTGACACCAGAACATGGGCTTCTATGGGAATTCTCAAGGGCATATTATCAAGCCCATTATCGCCGCTTTAGCGGCAGTTTTCTGCCGCTAAAGAGGCGATAATTTTAACTCCGTTTCTTGATAATATGCCCCCAAATAGTCAAAAACACAATACAATAAAAATCATACTCAGATTTATACAAATATTGAATGTTATAATGATCAAAATGACACCAAAATCCAATAAGGAGAACCAGAGATTTGAATTTTTAGTTTAAAAAAAGCATTTAGTGCCATCTGCTCTCATTTGTTTTTGCTTGACCAGGGCCGAGGCATGATTTCAGGCAGACCACGATGAAGTCATGGTCTAGGTTCATCACAGTTGGAAGTTTTACCTTCTGATTTAGCCTTTGAAATGGACGTCAGAAATCCCCAGTGGGGCAAAGCAGCTGTGTGTGGCTTAGGAAGGCTTTATGAGGAGGCATAGATGTCAGATGAATTTTTGGGAAACTTTTGTTGGGAAAGCTCGGAGTGGGAGAAAGTCAAAATTCTCACCCAAGATAAGTCCCTAACCGACCAGATACTTTTGGCACCTTCACCAAGGGGAGATTTCCAACTTAGGACTTAGCCACTTTCTTTGAGCTCAGATTCCTCCTTTGGGGCACTGCTGCAAGCTGTAGCCAAACTGGGCTCCATGAGGCTGGCTACCTTTGCCTCGGCATCCACTGAAATGGATTTGCTGCTGCAAAAAGCTCCAAGCGGGAGCAACTGGAATCTGACTCAGCAACAATGCACCTTCATCAGATTGACTTAGCAGTGTTTTCCTGGTGTTCCGTTGGCTCTTCCGGGAAAACAATCCTTGAAAAAGCGTTTAGGGTTAGGCAGTAGGAGTACTTTCTGACACATACGTAAGGGCCCCAGGGTGTTAGGGACACAGGACACCACTTAGAAGTAAAAACTCACTCCAGTAGAAGCTATCAGCAGGGTCTAGGGCAGGTCCAGTTGTAACTGGTGATCTTGGCTCTTTAGGAATGTGGGCAGGATTTGTGTCCCTGTAGTTTCAGAGGAGGTCAACCAACTGAACCTTGCAGTCCACGTCTTGGGTCTTTCACAAAATCATCAATGTTCTAAAGGGGGTACTGAGGGTGCCAACTCTATGCCCAGTGCCAGCCTGTGGGTGGGGGGAACTCCTGGCTACTCCCTAACCAATAGGGGTAAACCCCACTTTTGTAGAACGTTCTGTGTGTTTTACTGTAAACTATCCCATTGTACCATATTTAACTTATAGGTAAGTTAAATATGCAAATTAAGAGCAAAGCCAATTTAAACATTCTTTTAGTGGTCAGAACATATGCACTGGGCACTGGACAGCAGTTTCCCAGAGAGTCCCCATAAAATCTAGCAAAAAAAGGAGGTGACCTTGCATATAAATGGAAATATAAATGTCAAATTGTACTACCAGCACTCATTTCTTTAAAAAAATAAAGTGTTTTGGAGACCCACACAAAATCCAGTTAGAGTGGATTTGCTCATATACTACACCGTCGTATTGAGTAGCATAGGGATTTTTTGAATCCCCTATGGTATTAGTACAGTCAGGTCACTGTCCTGCACCCGCTCTGAAAATTGCTCCTTTGTTAGCCAGAATATTGCCAAATATGTGCTCAAAATGCCAGGCATAGCCACTATTATGCCATGTCTTGAAAGAATGTTGCATACAACGCCCATTATATGTCAAGTAGGAGCCGCATTGATGCCAAAAGTAGTTGGAATGTCACCGACAATGCTCCCGGTATGTCAAGCATGGTCGCTGTTATGCCAGGGACAGCCAAAATGATGTCACAAATTACCCAGTAGAGAGCCAAATTATGCCTGGATCACCGATGACCTGGCAGATAACCTCCCTGCCAACCACCATTCAACCATACAACCATACACACAGTCACTCACTGTCACTCACTGATGCTCAGTCCCTCATGCGCACTCATACACACCCTGTTACACAGGACTCTTCTCCACAGTTTGCTTGGCCGATGAACCTGGTGATTTTGCTTCTCAGTAGCTCCACGTCCAGTGACCACTGTCATCCGGTTCAGGGGGCCTTCTGAAGGGGGCAGGTGGGTCTAGGCCTTATAAGGGCTTAGAAGACAGAAAGCTTCTTCATGCAGCTGTCTACCTCCTGTGCCCAGGAAAGCTTATCACCTACAAGGAGTAGTCCAGGTCTTCTAGATGAGGCCTGGGTCAGCCAGGACGAGGTGCAGGGTACAGACTGGGCTCAGATGGAGACCAAATCAGGCATGTATTGGCATGGACGTTGATTTAACAAAATGCCATGGGTAGTGGAAGTGACATCGCACTCTTTAATCCCTCCCCTCAGGACTTCACAGGAAGTGACCTTATATGACCTTTCACTCTGATGATAACACATGAAGTCATGAAATGTAATCTTTGAAACTTGTGATATTATTGTAAGTGACATCACTTAAATTCAAAAACACCTAAAATAAAAGCAAGAGTAACTAACTTTACAGAAAAAATACATGAGCAGATATAGTCTACCTGAGTTACCAACTGTAAATTAAATTGAGGGCTGCAATTATATGCCAGATGCACAAGCATGATGGATGGACCTAGGCAAGGCAATCATAGACCAGCAGTACAGCACTGACATCTGCTCATGCACCCACACACAGTTACAACCGCATCGAAGTATCTATGCAGGCTCACCTCCTCCTCAGAACTAGTCTGTACACATGTTGCATGCCCATGAGCTCACAAAGCATGCCAAATGATGTGGGTTCTGCCCTCACAACTGACTGTGTGCTCGGACACTGGGGTGTCTATTAACCCCGGATGCGGATTTACACAGGGTTGGGAAAAAAACTCTGTGGAACTCTGCTCCGCTCCCTGCCTCCACCCCTCCTAATACAAAATATTAAAACAAATTAAAAAAGAATAAAGGCACTTACCTTTACTGTGGCGTCTCCGGGCTGCCCTCCTCCACGGGGAGCTTTTTTGTTTGTTTGAGGGAGGGCTGGCTAACTTCACTTTGCTGCAAAGTCAGAGTTTTGCCTAAACTCCGCGTTCTGTACGGGGCGCGGAGTAGGCAAAACTCTGCACACTCCACTGGAGGAGCAGAGTTCTCTGCCCGCCATTAGTGTCTATCCTACCGACATCGGGGCATATTATCGAGGAAGAGCGATAAACATCGCTAAGCACACTTAGCGCTTTACTGTTTATTGCCGTCTATTGCAGAATTACATCGCCGTGTTAGCGGCGTATTATCAACGCCTTGCGAATAGGCAATGTAATTCCAGCGATAGACGGCGAGAAACATAAACATCGCCTGAAATCCAGAGATGATAATGGAGATGCTTGCTGATAGTGGAGTGTGGTCGTGACATGGCGATCCGCCTCCCATTATCAGCATAGCTAGGTAAAAGCAAAACCAGACGTTAACTTCATGCGATAACCGCGGTTAGCGCGTTTTTTTACATCGCTGGGGCTGCATTGTTAATAGTGGGAAGTTCTGTTTGCCACGTAAATGAAGCAGACCTTGTTGGGAACGCCCATTTTGCATGTCATTAGCGATAATAATCTCTGACATGCAAAATGGTGAAAAAACGGCGACTGCATCAAGGAAACCCGCATTAGCGTGTCCTTGAAAATAGTGAGATCATTATTTAGCCGCTTTTCGGCCGAAATCGGCTGCTAAAGCGGCGAAAATGGGCTTGATGATATGCCCCATTATTCTTAGGTTAATGACTGTGTTGTGTAGCATAGACGTACAGACAAAACACTCTGATGATCGTAATACTTTGGTTTTACATACACTTAATGTTTGGCACGTGTACACTCGACTCAATATCATTGCATGGATTTAGTAATACTAGTAGTTCTTGATGAGTGAGGTCCTGAGTCTTTTATCTGGGCTATGCAGCTGGGACTGCATGCCTTTTATAAGTTGTCTGCAGCAAGCATTTGGCACGTGGACCCATCACACCTCCTATAACGTCATAGAAATGCCATCAGAAAAGGGTTCTTGGGGCTATAAATGACCTTTTCTGACTCAAATTCATCTAAATCAACATTTATTGGATTCAGCGGCACTGCATGGATTTAAAAGTTAAACTTGCGCTTTGCAAATAGAGGGTGTTTCAGGCCTTATTTTTAGCTTGAAATTAGCGCCCCCTTGTTCCTTTCCAGGAAGTTTGATATATAGACCCCTCGACTGCACAAATAATTGCTCTCCCCACTGTCTGATATTTTTGCTCAGTTTTCTTTGCAATACTCAAATGTTACTGTCCTTGGGGACTTCATTGTGCATATGGACAATCGTGAATGGTCCCAGGCAGAGCAGCTCATGAATCCCCTCCAACGGGTCCTGTCCAGTCCCGCACGCATAAGGAGGGACAAAGGCTTGTTCTGACTCTAACATGTCTGATCCGCAGGCTTCTCTGGCGCACCGTCTCATTTGGTCAGATCACTTCCTAGTCCCCTTCTCCTTTGATGGACTGTTGAATCAGAAGACGGTAGTTAAACCCCCATATCTTTTCAGAGCATGGCCTAAAATCAAGGAGACCTCTTTCACCTAAAGCGATGATCCACCACCCCTTCTCTAACGGGGGACCCTGACAGGGTTGTGGCCAATTTTAACAAACAGATCTTCAATGCCCTTGAATCAGTGACTCCATTAAAACCTCAGTTAGCAAAAAGGGCCAAGCCCTCTACCCATTGGTTCTCTGTCGCGTTGAGGGAAGAGAAGTGCCGCTGTAGAAATCTGGAGCAAAGTTGGAGAACATTCTATTGCCCGGAGCGTAAGGCTCAAAATAAAGAAGGATTAAGAAATGTTCACATATCTTCCTGTGCAGAGAGAGCACTTCTCCTCTTGAATCTTGGCAGCTTCAGATGCTTCACATGAACTATCAGAAAATGTTCATTCTTTTCTCTCTCCTGAGGCAGCGAATAGTAGATTCAATCCTTCCTGTGAGCTTTGCAGCGACCTATCATCATTTGTTCATGAGAAAATTCAGAAAATGTATGCAACCTTTCCTACAAGTATGGCACCTGAGGTGCTAGTAAGTTCTGTGGCAGACCAAAGTCATTTACTTTCTAATTTTCTAACGATTTCTGAGGAAGTTTCTCTGGAAGAACTCGAGAAATATAAATCAGGCTCTCTAGCGGATCTATGCCCCCCCCGACTCTTACCGTTGATTGCCTCTACCACCAACCCAGTGCTCAATAAAATGTTGAACACTTGCCTAGAGGTAGGCCATTTTCCCTCTGATTGGAAACAAACTTTTCTTCGGACCTTATTTAAGAAGCCGACCGCATATTCAGGCCATACTGAGTAATGTTAGAACAATCTCTCTTTCGCAGGTGGCAGACAAAATCTGAGAGAAACTGGTAAATGGCCAGCTTACTCCATTTCTGGAATCTAGTGGCCTGTTTCACAACTCACGATCTGGCTTTTAACAAGGTGTCAGCACTGAAACTGCCTTTGTAGAGGTGACTGAATAAAAACACCTTGACCGAGGACGCTCTACGATGGGGATCCTGTTGGACCTATCTGGAGCGTTCAATACGTCTTCACATGCCACCCTCTTATGTATACTTAGGGCCCGATTCACAGAACTAACTTAAGACAAAATCCTAAACTTACTACCATTTTGGTATTCACAGACGGCACTTACTCATTTTGGTATTCACAGAAGGCACTTACTCATTTCGGTATTCACAGAAGTTAGGAGTCCTAACTTTAGGACTCCTAAATGCCTTCTGTGAATACCGAAAGTCTTAAAATTAGGATTTTTCTCAGTTTAGTAGTAGTATAGTTAGGACTCCTAGCTTTAGGACTCCTAAATGCCTTCTGTGAATACCGAAAGTCTTAAAAATAGGATTTTTCTCAATTTAGTAGTAGTAAAGTTAGGACTCCTAACTTTGGGACTCCTAAATGCCTTCTGTGAATACCGAAAGCCTTAAAATTAGGATTTTTCTCAGTTTAGTAGTAGTATAGTTAGGACTCCTAACTTTAGGACTCCTAAATGCCTTCTGTGATTACCGAAAGTCTTAAAATAAGGATTTTTCTCAATTTAGTAGTAGTAAAGTTAGGACTCCTAACTTTAGGACTCCTAAATGCCTTCTGTGAATACCGAAAGCCTTAAAATTAGGATTTTTCTCAGTTTAGAAGTAATAATCCTAACTTTAGGACTCCTAAACTGAGAAAAATCCTAATTTTAAGACTTTCGGTATTCACAGAAGGCATTTAGGAGTCCTAAAGTTAGGACTCCTAACTTCTGTGAATACCGAAGTGAGTAAGTGTCTTCTGTGAATGCCAAAATGAGTAAGTGCCTTCTGTGAATACTAAAATGGTAGTAAGTTTAGGATTTTGTCTTAAGTTAGTTCTGTGAATCGGGCCCTTAGATTGGCAGGTGTCCAAGGCAGGACCTTCTCTTGGCTGAAGCGTTTTGCAGCAAGTTTATCTTCATCCATTCTTGTCCTCCCCAAGCCTCTTCTGTTTGAAGTTCCTCAGGGCTGAGCTTTGAGTCCTACTCTTTCCAATCTTTTCCTGGCACCACTGGCCAAGATGAGTGAATCTTGGTCTGTGCATGTGGTATCTTATGCAGACGATACCGAGCTTCTATTGTCCTTCCAGAAACACTCGGATTCTGCCCTTACTAAGCCTAAGGGATTCGCTGGCTGGATGGATACCAACTTCCTCAAATAAAATTCTCACAAAACCAAAGTTCTTTTCTTTGGTCCATGTAGTTACCCCGAAGCCTCAGTTGGCCGGAGGAACTTAATCCTCCGCTGGCCCCCACTTCCACAGCTAGGAATTTGGTAATAGTGTTTGATTTAAACCTCTTTTTCTACTCAAAACAAGTGATGGGGAAGGTAAAACAAAATTTTGTATACCTCCTCTAATTTGCATATAATTAATTATGTAATCATTCTAAAATTAATTTACATAATATGTTTGAAGTGGAAGTGATACTAACCAACATCTGCACCTTGGTAAACACAAAATACACGTGGGACTAAATTGCTAATTGCATGGCAGAACAATTAACTAATTAACAATGGTACGCAAACTAACCTTAGAGTGTGTTAAAATAGTAAATTGCATTGTCTATATTGCTTTGCGATTGCATTGTGGCTCCAAGTTACCGTATGGTAAGTATTATCGCTTTAAATGTTGCTACAGCTAGGAAAATACTAATATATATTGGGATTAGTATTAAACATTAGAATCTTAATTTCTATATTTTAATTGTTGTTGTGTCTAATTTTGCTTAAGTTGACTTTCGGGCCTACTAGGCTGCAGTACCCAAGATGGCGTTTACTGAAGCAGATGCCACCATGTGAGCGCGATGATTTCTGGGCATGCCCAGATGGCTCTTGAGATCATGTGGTGACCTGAACTCCTGACATCGTGTTCCCTGCCAAGGCCGAAAGTTGGGGACTTGACCGCAAGCCAATTGTCGATCGTGTGGGAACAACGGAAAAGACAGGAAATGAGCCTGTCAATGGGACCCTTTTACCTTGAGAAGATACATTTACTGTTCTCGCCGGAGAAACAGAGAAAAATAACATTTGATTCGTGACCCCCTGCGCCAAGTCACCCTGGAGAACCAGTTTACTCTGGGAAAATTGTTTTGAACTATTGATAACCCCGAACTGTCCAATCAGAACATTTTCTCTGCCCCTAAAAGTTGCCATATCCGGTAGGAAGTAAGGGAAAAAGGGTATAAAATACCCTCCTCAGTCATTATGTGGTGTGGATGGTTGTACAGGAGTTGGAGCTGTGGTTGCGGTTACGTTACGTTTATCTTTGTGTTAATTTCCATTCAGAAAGAGTTTTGTTGGGTGGATGTTCCTTTTTCACAAATCCTAAATTTTATTCTATGTCACCAGTCTGAGTGTGGAATTAATCTGTACTCTGGATTGATGTATGGACTTTGCTGAATTTCTGATCTTTATTACGCCGCATCCTGTATTTTGTATGACGGTTTGATCCTTTGTCGAGGGTCAGACTGTCTTTTTGAGGGAGTCTTCATTTGAGAAAGCAGATAACTCCCTGCTTGATCTGAAGATATCGTCATCTAACAATGGGTAAATGATTTACTGGATTTTCAAATCTATGTCTAAGAGTATTTTTATGTTTAATTTCTCTTCAATAAATCTAAATCAAATTAATGAGCAGTAGTGAGTAAAAGAGTTTGATAAAATGTTTAGATAAGCAAAATTGAAATAATAGGAAATGAGTCTGTGGTACTTAAATTAATAATTGAAATATCAAATGTTTCTTAGGCTTTAATTGTGTTTTAGCTGGTTCTAATGCACCATCAACCAGTCCAACTAGTTGGTCCATCGACCAAATAGTGGAGTGCCTTGATGTTAAAGTCAGGATCCTGAAGATGTATATAGAATGTGTATATAATGTAAAAGCAAATTAATCCTCATAGTTAATAAGGTACCCACATGTCCAGCGCCCTTTTCATCCAGTGTACAGATTCGAGTGAGATTGATTGAATGACGAGTGTGTTGGTGTTGTGGGCCCCGCCAAATGAGTGAATGAATGAATGAATTTTGAATAAGAATCTGTGACATAGGAAGGATATGTAAATTTTATGATTTGCGTTGGATCACAAGTGTCATCAGTTAAAACTCAAATCTTTGACGAAGTTACTGCATTTGATCACAGAGTATACTCATAAGACGGTGCTCCACACCTTGGTAACCGCCCGTTTCGAATGTGCAAATAGTCTCTATCTGGGTCTTCCTAATTAAAAGATTTCAGATGGTCCGAAATGCGGCAGCTAGACTGAATCGAAAAGTTGTTTATCGGCAGTCAAAAGCGCCTCATTTGAAGAAACTTTATTGGGCTGAGCTGCCAGTCATAAATTTAATTAAATTCAAAGCCCTTACTCTTGCATTTAGGACCTTTTGGGTGAGGTCCCTTCCTATCTGAGAAAAAGACTTTGTCCGTATAAGCAATGCAGAGCCGAATGATCTTCTATTGCTGCAGGTCCCAACATTCACCAAAGCTGGTCAGTGAGGGAGATCCTTCATGGTCCTGACATCCAGGCTGTGGAATCCACTTCGATAACTGAGCTGCCTCTGTTTCGACTTTCACAAAAGAATTGAAAACCTTTCTTTTCGATAACGATTAGCACCCGTGCACTGTACTCGTTTAATGATCAGTCTTCGTTTGAGCGCGGGGGCGCTTCTGGTGATGCAGCTGTGCGTTGTACAAATGCTTTTGATTGATTGATTGATTGATTAAGTGATTTTTTGTTAAAGTGCATAGCTGCCCTAAAATAGATATGTTCATCTGAATGAATGTAAACAACGGGAGGTGTCTATGTGCTTTAAGAAGAATCACCGAGTCGCAGTTGCTTTGCACTGTAGGAAATAGATCGGTTCTCCTCTAGCTGCACCCTGCACCCCCGTCATATGATATTCATGGATAATTCTAAAGATGTTTATAAAAAAGTCAAGTAAATGAGCCAAACTGTGAACACAGGAACACAATTGTACTTCTCGAAATATAGTATATTTGTTTTAATCATCCAGTGCCCAAGCTGAACAAAGACATTTATCATTTGTCAGCTGGAATGTCCACCCTGGCTCTGACTTTAAGAAACATGTTACTACTCTGTTGGTCTCAATATTTTGAGTGTCTACCCAAACAACCCAATGTGTACATTTTTTACTTACTTACTCCCTTTTCATAAATATGTTAAAGCTCATTGGGTCAACTCCAAATACATTATAGTTACATACATTTTCACCTCACCAAGCTGTGGAAGAACAATTGCTATTTAATGGGGGTGAAAATGTAGTAAATTGTCATGTGTCAACTAGCATTACTTTTAACTACCCATCATACAATGTACAATAAATTAATCATTCCAGATTTGTAAAGCATGACTTATCACTCCTAAGGGTATCCAGGTGCTGGGGGCCATCGGGAGATTAAGGGGCATATCAACAAGCAGGCGATAAAAAATTATCGCCGCTTTTGCGGCCGTTTTCGGCCGAAAAGCGGCGATAATTTCATCGCCTAATTAGCAAGGTCACGCTAATGCGTGAAACCTTGCTTTAGCGTGGGGATTCCCAACGTCCAGCTTTGCATCTCTAATGAGATGCAAAGTGGGCGTTCCTGACCTGGCATGACAGGAGTAATGTCGCTAAGTAACATTTCTCCTATCAGCAAGCCTAACGCTATGAAGCATAGCGTCAGGAAAAGTAGCGATAACCCCTGTTATCGCTACTTTCCTTACGCCTGCTTCAGGACTGACTTAGCCATGAAATCCTATGGAAGGTGGATATCATGGCTACGTTTGTGAGTCCCTATCAACTAGCTAATGTGAGATTATCGCTGGGCTTCCAGCGATAATCTCACGTTAGCCAGTTAGCGCTAGGATTTTGATCGCTGATGAGATAAGTATTGCTAATAGCACGCTATCTCAGCGATAAAAATCGGCGCTAGCCAGCGATAATTATCCTAGCTCGAAGTGCGCTCAGCGATAATTATCGCCGGTTGTTGTTGATATGCCCCTAAGTGAGCTATTGCCCAGAGTCACATGATGCTGGGCTGCCGCTGGCGATCGAACCACGAGCCCCGCGCACCAGAGTCAGACGCTCTGGCCACTGTGTCACACCTCTTCCTTGAAGGCACACAGAAAGGCAGAAGAAAGCACGACCAACCTGCTCAAGAAGACCCAGTGGTTTGTCTGTTGAAGTCATTGGCTCAGCCTGACAGCGTAGCTACACTGGCATCTACACAGAGACAACTGTGGCTTTGCCGTCACTGATATTGGCAAAGACAAAGTCACAGGCCATGATATTGCTGCCAGCGGCACTATGTTTAGCTCTTTTCAAAGCACCCACCACTGTTAGTCGCAAACTGCAAGTGCTCCCAGTGCTGGGTCGTGGAAAGCTGGATTTCTTCCTGGGTCACAAGTAGAGAGAGGAAGTAAAAGGACTCTCTTCCAATACATCAGAGAGCCTTCTCTGAGGCAGTACACAAGGTCATTCCTTCCTGGCTGAACGTGTGGCCTTTATCATAATTAGGGGTGGGCGGAATTTGCGTAATCGCGCTACGCAAAGCTCCGCGAAACGGTAAAAAATCTCCGCGAGCATGCAGAAATTACACGAACACGCGGTATTGCATGTTCGCGATGCTTTTTTCCTGTTCGCAAACACTGTTTACATGCTCGGGGGCAATTATCTCGCGAACACGCATTTTGATAACGCGAACAAGCAAAAAATTCCGCGAAGCCGCGGAATGCATAATTGTAGGCAATTCTGTGTTCTCCGCCGAACGCGGAATTACCCAAATTCCGCAAATTCCGCGAGCGGAACAGAATTTACCGCCCAGCCCTATTTATCATTTAACTGCCTTCATCATATCACATTAACACAACTGAAAGCAAGGACAGGCCTGGATTCAAGCAGAGCATAGCTGTAAAGCTCTGTTGTCTGACAAATGAGAGGCAGAGAACAACATTCACAAGGCTTTATTAAGCATTTGAAGCATTAAAGGCAATCTGCTTTGCATTTATTTCATTTTCAAAAAGAAAATATAAATCATTGAGCCCTTTCTGACTGTGATCTGTTGAATCCAGTGGGCGCAAGGGTACTGGCAGGGGTTGCAAAGAGCAAGCCAGGGGTAGGAGCTGCTACCCGTGGCGACCCCCTAATTGCAGTTGTATAGAAATAAAAAAAGTGGTGGGGCGGTTGGGTGGAGAGCGGGGGGGCTAGTAATAAATAAAGCAAGCATTGGTAATGCATCGGTTTTGCCTATGCAATTAATAATAAGCTAAAATCCGATTGGCCGCACTCTGCTAGTCCTACCAGCGTGTTACCCCAAAGAATTGTGGTCCATGAAGTAGCGTCGGCGGGTACGCCTATGCCAAAAGTTTAAAATGAAAATAAGTGTCGCGTTAGCCATCCCTGGACACGTGTTTCGAGGTAGTTGCCTCTCGTCAGCAGGGAGTAGGTATGTGTGTAGGGTTGCTGCGTAGGCTGCCAAAAAATATCCTCTGGTAAAGTACCACTCACGGTGCGCAGGTGCGTAGCCATGGGCTCATCAGCCCCACCGGCTCAAGGGAGCTGACGAGCTACTGGACGACGCACCTGCGTGCCTGTGCGGGCACCGAGGCCCTTGACGGTTGCTTGGCGGCCCTCTCTTCCACCCCTAACTATTTTCTCTACTGAGGAGGGAAGTTATCCCGAAACCCGAGCCATGTCTCGGGCGATATTTTAAAACCCGGGACATGTATCGGGTCTAGAGATCATCAGTTCAACAAGTACTTACTTGCACCCACTGGGGTGAACCACTCAAGAACTCCATCAGAGATCATCAGTTCAACAAGTACTTACTTGCACCCACTGGGGTGAACCACTCAAGAACTTCATGTACCAGCTTCCCTTGGGGCGACCCGGAGGAGGGGCTAGCGGAGTGCGGTCCATTGCGGTTGTTTATAAAAATGGCTCCCTCGAGCTTTGAGCTGACGAGCTCCTGGACGACGCACCTGCGTGCCTGTGCGGGCACCGAGGCCCTTGACGGTTGCTTGGCGGCCCTCTCTTCCACCCCTAACTATTTTCTCTACTGAGGAGGGAAGTTATCCCGAAACCCGAGCCATGTCTCGGGCGATATTTTAAAACCCGGGACATGTATCGGGTCTAGAGATCATCAGTTCAACAAGTACTTACTTGCACCCACTGGGGTGAACCACTCAAGAACTCCATCAGAGATCATCAGTTCAACAAGTACTTACTTGCACCCACTGGGGTGAACCACTCAAGAACTTCATGTACCAGCTTCCCTTGGGGCGACCCGGAGGAGGGGCTAGCGGAGTGCGGTCCATTGCGGTTGTTTATAAAAATGGCTCCCTCGAGCTTTGAGCTGACGAGCTCCTGGACGACGCACCTGCGTGCCTGTGCGGGCACCGAGGCCCTTGACGGTTGCTTGGCGGCCCTCTCTTCCACCCCTAACTATTTTCTCTACTGAGGAGGGAAGTTATCCCGAAACCCGAGCCATGTCTCGGGCGATATTTTAAAACCCGGGACATGTATCGGGTCTAGAGATCATCAGTTCAACAGGTACTTACTTGCACCCACTGGGGTGAACCACTCAAGAACTCCATCAGAGATCATCAGTTCAACAAGTACGTACTTGCACCCACTGGGGTGAACCACTCAAGAACTTCATGTACCAGCTTCCCTTGGGGCGACCCGGAGGAGGGGCTAGCGGAGTGCGGTCCATTGCAGTTGTTAATTAATAATAAGCTGTTTATCAATCACCGACAAAGGAAAGAGCTCCCTTACAAGTATCAGGGCAGTGGAGAGGATGTGGCACAGTGGCCAGAACTGCTGACTCGAGAGCTGGGGATCCCAGCTCGAGTCACGGTGGCCCAACATCCTGTGATTCTGGGCAAATCACTTATTCTCTCCTGGTAATAAGATGCGCTATATGAATCTGCTGCAAGACGAAAAAGCAGATAGAGGCAAAACTTTATGAAAAAATAGTTCCATCAAAGCAGATGTTAACAGTATTTCTGCTATGGGGAAATAATAAGAGAAGCACAGGAGGAACAAGCTTTGGTAAATGCAGAAAAATATACTACAGCCAATAGAAATGGAGGAAAAGTAAGTGTCAAGCTCAGGAACCAGTGAAAAGCCAGCAAAGAGAGGGGATGGGCTGTAAGCCCCTTTTAAGTTTATATTAAAAACAATAGATTTCACAAGCATAACGCAAGCACTATGCAGGTGAAACTTAAAAAAGATTTACCTGCTGCTGCTGGCCGCCTCGCACTTCAGTGCTCTTCTGCTTTCCTGCTACCAGCCTCCCCATCCAATCCAGACGTGGCTCTCTTGCTATACCAAGCAAGAGTACAGTGTGAGGATTGGCCTGAGTGAGCTGGTTTGACGCTCGCTCAGGCACAGGGAGTCTGAGCCGTTCGTCTGCTCGACTGTGCAATACAGCTGCCTTGGAGAAACCTAAGTGCGCATGTCTGTTTGGCCGGCCTAAGATAGCTGGCCAAACAGACATGCGCACTTGTGGCAGTGCCTACCACTCCTTCTCTCAGTGTCAATTAGGATGGCCCAGCCCCGCACTTGAATCAGCATGGCAAGGAGAAATGAAGTGATAATAGCATGTTTTATTTTCATTTTATTTTTCCTTTATTCACTGCTGAGAAAGCAGTGGGGCGATGCTCCTCCGCCCTAACAGGATACACCACTTCCTAATTGGCATTCAGGGGCATTGGTGAGAGCATGTGCATGTTCTGTGCTTCCCAGTGCCCGCCTCCTCCTCTGATTGGCTGGCATTCTGATCAGTAAGCTAATGAGGTCAGGTGTCAAGTATCTGGGCGCTGTGCTGATCTACAGTCCAAGCACAGGGTGGGAGGTTTTCTCCCTGTAAGCCATGGGGAAGTAGTTGCTTGCCCTCGTCACTTCCTCAAAGGCATAAGCCAGACATGTAAGATTGGGGTGAGATTGACTGTGCCCACCTTGCAAACACAGTGGTGCCGATCACGATCCGGTAAAAAATTCCCCCGTGCGACTCGTATCGGGTCTTTTTACCGTACGAATCGTACAAGTGCCGTACGAACTGGCAATCACGATTCGCATGGTAAAAAGTCCATACGAACCGCACCGGGAATCATTCCCCACACGTCCTCGGGTCGGAAAATGTGTCCGACACGTCCTCGGACGATTTACTTTACAAACGTAAAAATCCAAGTCCGACCGAGGAATCACGATCCATCCCGTGCGTCCGAGCCTACAACCGTATGGAAAAAACACCGTCCGCACCGAACACCAATAGCAACCATGGAGACATGTGCCCGCATACGCGCCCAACACTCCCCCCAGCCCCCGTACGTCCGACACGTACCCCCGTATATGTATACCCCCACCCGTCTATGCACACCCCAGTACGTTCCAGTCGCACCCCCACCCCAGTACGTGTCGTACCACCGTCAATGTACACCCCCCCACCCCTGTACGTGTCGTACCACCGTCTATGTACACCCCAGTACGTTCCAGTCGCACCCCCACCCCAGTACGTGTCGTACCCCCGTGTACCTACACCCCAGTACGTTCGAGCCACACCCCCACCCCAGTACGTGTCATAGCCCCGTCTACCTACACCCCAGTACGTTCCAGTCGTACCCCCACCCCAGTACGTGTCGTACCACCGTCAATGTACACCCCCCCACCCCTGTACGTGTCGTACCACCGTCAATGTACACCCCCCCACCCCTGTACGTGTCGTACCACCGTCAATGTACACCCCCCCACCCCTGTACGTGTCGTACCACCGTCAATGTACACCCCCCCCTGTACGTGTCGTACCCCCGTGTACCCCCACCCCTGTACGTGTCGTACCACCGTCTATGTACACCCCCCCACCCCTGTACGTGTCGTACCACCGTCTATGTACACCCCCCCACCCCTGTACGTGTCGTACCACCGTCTATGTACACCCCAGTACGTTCCAGTCGTACCCCCACACCAGTACGTGTCGTACCCCCGTGTACCTACACCCCAGTACGTTCGAGCCACACCCCCACCCCAGTACGTGTCATAGCCCCGTCTACCTACACCCCAGTACGTTCCAGTCGTACCCCCACCACAGTACGTGTCGTACCACCGTCAATGTACACCCCCCCACCCCTGTACGTGTCGTACCACCGTCTATGTACACCCCAGTACGTTCCAGTCGTACCCCCACCCCAGTACGTGTCGTACCCCCCGTGTACCTACACCCCAGTACGTTCGAGCCACACCCCCACCCCAGTACGTGTCATAGCCCCGTCTACCTACACCCCAGTACGTTCCAGTCGTACCCCCACCCCAGTACGTGTCGTACCACCGTCAATGTACACCCCCCCACCCCTGTACGTGTCGTACCACCGTCAATGTACACCCCCCCACCCCTGTACGTGTCGTACCACCGTCAATGTACACCCCCCCACCCCTGTACGTGTCGTACCACCGTCTATGTACACCCCAGTACGTTCCAGTCGTACCCCCACCCCAGTACGTTCCTGGCGCACCCCCAACACAACCTCCTAAGTACGGAGCGCACCCCATGCCCCAACATCACAACCGCATGTACGAGTCGTACAAAGCCACACACAAGGACCAAATCGTACAACCAAATGGCCCATGTACACACCGTACACACGCACAAAACGCACGTACACAACAAGGACAAAACAAAACAACTCAACAATACACCATTCGAAAGGCACACAGCCACTAAACATGGCCAACAACCACTAAAATAACACAATCACTGACCTGCAACTGTCAAAAACAAACAGAGGCCCAATACACCACCACTCCTTATAACACACCCACCCAAAATTCAAACACTGCCACACCCACCCATGGACCAATAAAAAGGGCCCACACACACAAACCATGAGCCTTTGCAACAGACCCACTGCTGCCAGACACCACAGAACCAGACTACAAGCGACACCACATCTTACACTTGCACACCTTCACACGACCACCCTCACAAACACCCTCTCATCACATTCACACACACACACAACCATCCACACCCCCCCCAACATCCACACACCCCCCACACCCACACCATCCCCACCCACACCCCTCACCATGCCCACTACCAAGAATCCAAAGTTCAGTCACCGAGAGTTGGAGGTCCTTGTTGATCAAATCCTCAGAGTCGAGCCACAGATCTTTGGAACATTGGTCAGAAGCACCAGCCAGGCAGCCAAAACAGCCATGTGGCAGACCATCGTTGATGCTGTGAATGCTGTTGCGGACACCAGGAGGACCAAGCAGGATTGCCAGAACAGGTGGTACGATCTGCGGAGGAGGGTCAGAGCCAAGAGACAGGAGGAACACGACCAGGCCAACGCCACCGGAGGAGGGCCCTCCCGCAGACCCGTACAGTACCATCCCTGGGAGGAGAGGGTGATGGCCATACTGCCGGTGGAGGCAGTTGAAGGAGTAGAAGGACTCCGAGACCCGGGTGAGTACACAAACAACGCACCTCACATGGGGGGAACTGCAACCACAACCAAAATTAATAACAGGCACGCAACCACCACAAGCCATCGCATTACTCAACCACACTCCATGAGCAGGCACATGCCACTGCTGCCACCATGCCCCATGCACCCAGCTGGACAATGTCAAGTCACAGGCCACAGAAGACAACAACACATGACACGGTAACCCGGATGGCGGGAGGCTGGGCACCAAAAATCACATAGTGCGACTCCAAAGCAGACAACAATGCCCTCTGCCCATATGGCCTAGGTCACAGCCAGACAAACACTGTGTCCCAACACAGGAATGACTTGCCAGCAAATGGCGGATGCCTTGCATCAACACATGGGGGTGAAGGCACTGTTTTGCACATGCCAGCAGCTAATGAACAGCCAACAGTGTGAAAGAGTGGCAGCACACACCACCACAGCAGCAGCGCACAGACACACAGCAGACAAAATGGGTGCCTGGAGATCAGAAACAAACTCACATCAACAGGCCAAGGGCCACTCAAAGATCTGCTAACAGTGTGTGCCCAGGAAGCTGGGCCAAGGTGACAGAGGGTGACACACGGAGGGAGGGAGAGGGGGACACAGAGGGAGGGAGAGGGGGACTGAGAGGGAGGGAGACGGACAGAGGGAGGAGGCTGACACACAGAGGGAGGGAGAGGGGGACAGAGAGGGAGGGAGAGGGGGACACAGAGGGAGGGAGAGGGGGACTGAGAGGGAGGGAGACGGACATAGGGAGGAGGCTGACACACAGAGGGAGGGAGAGGGGGACAGAGAGGGAGGGAGAGGGGGACAGAGAGGGAGGGAGACACAGGAAGATGGACAGAGGGAGGAGGCTGACACACAGAGGGAGGGAGAGGGGGACACAGAGGGAGGGAGACACAGGAAGATGGACAGAGGGAGGAGGCTGACACACAGAGGGAGGGAGAGGGGGACACAGAGGGAGGGAGAGGGGGACACAGAGGGAGGGAGAGGGGGACACAGAGGGAGGGAGAGGGGGACACAGAGGGAGGGAGAGGGGGACAGAGAGGGAGGGAGAGGGGGACAGAGAAGGAGGGAGACACAGGAAGATGGGACAGAGGGAGGAGGCTGACACACAGAGGGAGGGAGAGGGGGACACAGAGGGAGGGAGAGGGGGACACAGAGGGAGGGAGAGGGGGACACAGAGGGAGGGAGAGGGGGACACAGAGGGAGGGAGAGGGGGACAGAGAGGGAGGGAGAGGGGGACAGAGAAGGAGGGAGACACAGGGAGAGCAAATCAGTCCTGTGGTGTGTGGGAATGTCTGCTCGTCAGCAGGTGGACTGCGTGCATGTAGACAAGGGTGGCCAGTGCCAGAACCCCCCCTCTTCATCATGGCAAAACGCAGGGCCATGTCACAACCTGTACACGAGCACAAGGACAGCCACCTGCATCATATGAGTGTGTGGATCCACTCCATGTGCACATGTACAGTGCTACAAGGAAGGCGCAAATGCATAGCTCGGCACACATGCACACTCCACTGCTGACTGCAGTCACACTTGACGCAGCAAGTAAGACTGTGCCACACATAGTTAAAGGGGCCAAATTGGTGCCCAAGGGACACACACATGCACAAGTGCACTGTGAGTGGAATGCAAGACAGATCCTAATTCCAAGAGGAAATGTGCCAACTTTGTAACGGATGAAACATGGATGTTGCATGGATCAAAATTAACATTTTCTCTCTCACACACAGGTCAACGTCGTGCTGCACCCCCCAACACTGGGGGGGAACACTCACAGGACCCAGATCTGCAGGAGACCGATCCCACCGGCAGCGACCACTCTCACCACTCTGCGGACGACCCCGACCGACCTGGCCCCTCTGGTGTCCAACCACCTGCAGCACCTGCGTCAGGTACAACCGTGCCAACCACCACCCCCACTCCTGCCACTTCCCAGGAGACACCCAGGATCCCTGCCCCAACACCACAATGCAGCCAGGCTCGCCAGGAGGGACACGGTGTCCCGGGCACCCAGGAGGAGGCAGGCGACAACGCCAATGCCACCCCTCAGGGGTCCCGGAGACCCGATGTGCCCACAAGTGCAGGCCAGACGCAAGTGGGCAGGGGTGGTGGGAGTGGAGGACGGCGGAGGCGCGAGCCTGACCAGTTGGCTGGGGATCCGGTATTTTCACATGTCCGTAACATCCTGGACTCATACCGGCAGGACACCACGGGCATGGCCCAGGTTGTGTCCGTCCTCGAGGGGATCAAGGTCCAGCAGGCCCAGCAACATGCGGAGCTAATAGCCTGTCTACAGCTACACCAACGGAGGATGGAGGACAGACAGGCTGAGCAAGTGACGGCGTCCCAGGGGATTCACGCTGAACTCCGTCGGATGGCCGACACCATGGCCGACCCTCCCTGTGCCAGAAGGCGGAGAACATCACCACCCACAGGGAGGGATCATGAGGAGGAGGAGGAAACATCCGACGGAGCATCCCAGACGTCGTCACGGCCTGCTGCTGAGGTTCCCCGCAGGAAGCCGGGTCGTCCACGGAAAGGACCGTGAGGGTGGCTGCTACATCACCATCGCCCAGGACACCTGGCCTGGCACCTGGCCCACTGGAGCAACAGCATCACAGCATCAAGAGACATTCTCTGCCACATGGCCCTGCTGGTCACTGGCTGACCAATGTTGACAAAGACTGTGGCATGGACTCTGAGGATTTCCAATGGCAAGGACACCAACTCCCCTACTGAACTTTGGATTCCCTAATCCCGGAAAGCCCCCCACTTTGTCCCCCCCCCCCCCCCCTAATAAATCACACTATTAAGAGTAGATGCCTGCTGGTAGCATTATTACCTAACATGTGTCTTGTACAGTCTAAACATTCCTGAGTCATCTGTTCACTTCAAACATCCACACCCTGGGGCCTGAGTCTGGCACAGGACACATGGGTCACAGTTTATTAGGCAAGACAGACATGGAGCACCATACACACCCGTGATGTGCAGAACCAGCTGAGGGGGTGGCCGAACAACCGTGCTGACAGACACATTGAGTACAGCAACAGTCATGCGCAGAGGTCAGGGAACCTGGCCCGTGTCCTGGGGGGCACCCAGGTACGTGTAGACAGGTGGCAGAACCATGTCCTGCAAGCTTGAGTCCGGTGGATGCAGAGAATGGGGGCCTGGACAACGTTGGATGCATGGGGATGGCACATGTCACACTACCCACACAGTCATGGACATCATGCCCAATACACAGTCTCAGCACACACACACAGCTTGCATCTTGCCACTCGACACATTGACACATAGCCACAAACTGGGAATACCATGCCAGACATGCAGGATGCACCGTGCCAACACACCAGCCACTTGCATGTGCATTGACTCGACACATGTATGGATGACAACATGCTAGGTCACAATTATGACTGGGGAAATACTACCATCACTGCCACCATCACTCCAGTGACACACCCACACACACCTCTGACTCACGTGCCACACATGCAGGTGGACACACACATCACAACACATGCCACACGGGGACCAAGGCGTGCACACTCAGACACTGGTACTCACCACTAAGCAAAGAAGTCGCGTATGAGCCTAGTCCGGATGTCCTCTTGCGGCTCCACATCCTCCACATCACTAGCCCCATTGCCAAGACCTTCGTCCTCCACGGGTGGATGGTCCTCGTCATGTTGATTCAGGATGAGTGGCACAGCTCTTTCAACTGCCATGTTGTGCAGCATGCAGCAGACCATGAAGATCTTGCAAACCTTTGCCGGGGCATATGGGAGTGCGCCGCCGGTCTTGTGGAGGCACCGGAATCGGCTCTTCAGCATGCCAAACGTCCTCTCTATCACTCGCCTTGTCCGGCCATGGGCGGTGTTGTAGCGGAGCTGGGCCGGCGTGATGGGGTTGCGGAGAGGTGTCAGCAGCCAAGGCATGTTGGGATAGCCAGCGTCCCCTAAATGGAAAGCACATGGATATCGTTAGAACTGGCGAAGCGGTAGTGCTGCTCGGCCAAACAGAATACAGGACAGACAGACTGTACCCACCAACAACACATGCTCGTTCGTTGCGCAGCTGCATCATCATATCAGGCATCCCGCTACGCCTCATGATGTAGGCATCGTGTGCTGATCCTGGGAAACGAGCACAGACATGTGAAATCACCATGTTGGACAGACACACCACAAGGGCATTGATGGAGTGGTAGTGCTTCCGATTGCGGTACGCCACCTCCCGTGCGTGTGGTGGTACCAAACCTACATGTGTCCCATTTATGGACCCAATGACATGGGGCATCCCTCCCAGGGCATAGAAACCACGCTTGACCTCAGTCATCTGTTCAGGGGTTGGGAACTTGATGAAGTCATCCAGGTGAATCAACATGGCCTCCAAGAAATCATGCAGCACACCGCTGAACATGCTCTGGGACATGCCACCAACATGAGCTATGGTATTTTGGAAGGTACCCGTGGCAAGGAAATGTAGGGCAGCCATTACCTTCAGCTGGGGTGTCTGTGCCGTAGGATACCTGTGCTGCGGTTGCAGGTGTGGTGCCAGTCTCGCCGTCAGCTCCAGAATCAACGGTTGGGTGAAGCGGTAGAGCCGGATACTGTCATTCTCCTGCATGGTGGCCAAGTCTGGAATTCTTCGGGCAACAGGAGGCGCTCTGCAGTAATTTGGAAGTGACAAGGAAGAGTGAGTGCACTACGAGAACAACTCATGTCTACTGAGCACATGTAAATCTGGCAATACACACATGCCACATAGGGAGTCAGGCATGTGCTACATGCCCAGGACACGTATGGATGCAAGGTGACACTCCTTCCAAGACCCAGCTACACACGGTGATTGAGAACCTCCCCATGCCACGCCATGGAAATAGCTGTGTCCCAGTGCAAGTGCACTGCCCGACGCAAGACAGGAGTGACATACACCCACACATCAGCAGAAGTGTGATGCCGATTGCAGAGACTGGCAGCGGAACACTTGAGCCACAGGTCACATGACATTACACTAGTCCAGCCCACACACCTTGCCATGAAGGTGCACATGTCATGACTCACCACACATTCCTTGTGAGTTTGCTGACATGGCCTTGTCACGCTACTCCGTGTCCCTTGCATACATGTGCACCTCACATCCGAGAACACATGTGGCATGGTGTTGGGAACAGTGTGCAATGACAATCTACACACAGCCACATGTTGGTTGCTGCAACGGCTGCAGCTTTTGAGGGTGCTACAACATCAACCTGATGTAAATCCCGGACACATATATGGCATAGTCACATTGTGCACTGTGGGTAGTGATAAGTCATGTGTCATGACCCCTGTACCTGGCATCATGGGACACTTCCGTGTGTTGGTGTCGGTGCCATGCCAGTGACGCTCACACCAAGTGCGCAGTCCCACATGCACACATGTCAAAGGAGTCAAGGGCATGCCTGGCACACATTGCACCCTCACACAGTACACATGTACACATCTCATCATACATCTGGTGCCTTCTCCACTCAGGAGGCATGTTCCACATCACAGCCTGTGACACCTGTGCCCCACACATGTGGTAATGCACAGACGATGCCTTGATGTCCATTCCTGGACAAGTATGTCCATCCATGGACAAGTATGTCCGCCCTATTCCTACATGTGTGTCGCCTATCACCACAGTGATGCGTAAAATCCGCCGTACTGCTGCTGAGAGGGCCTGTGCATGTTCCCAAATCACTGTGGGAGTGCTGCCGTATGTGTACCCATCGTGATGGCGAGCGTAGATGCGAGTGTACGGTCCGTGTCACTACGGGTACGCATACGCGTGCAGACCCATAGTGATGGAGAGCGTAAATGTGAGTGTACGGTCCGTACCACTACGGGTACGCATACGCGTGCAGACCCATAGTGATGGAGAGCGTAAATGTGAGTGTACGGTCCGTACCACTACGGGTACGCATACGCGTGCAGACCCATAGTGATAGAGAGCGTAGATGCGAGTGTACGGCCCTATCACTATGGGTCTGCACGCGTATGCGTACCCGTAGTGGTACGGACCGTACACTCGCATCTACGCTCACTATCACTATGGGTCTGCACGCGTATGCGTACCCGTAGTGGTACGGACCGTACACTCGCATCTACGCTCACTATCACTATGGGTCTGCACGCGTATGCGTACCCGTAGTGGTACGGACCGTACACTCGCATCTACGCTCACTATCACTATGGGTCTGCACGCGTATGCGTACCCGTAGTGGTACGGACCGTACACTCGCATCTACGTTCACTGTCACTACGAGTACGCATACGCGTGCAGACCCATATTGATGGAGAGCGTAGATGCGAGTGTACGGTCCGTACCACTACGGGTACGCATACGCGTGCAGACCCATAGTGATGGAGAGGGTAGGCATGCATGTACGGGCCGTTGCCATGCATTTGGGGTGCCCTAGGGCCCCCACACGCACCGTACCTGTGTGTGATGCTCCAAATTACATAGGGGACAAGTATTAAGGCCTACATGCATGCTGGTTGTCATGGAGACCAAGTTCAAAATTCGAAATTGTTCTGGAAGGTGCACAGCAGAAGTCAGTTGGAATTTGTCTACTTTGTTGCAATGTGTTTGTGGGGCTGACATCATGCAGGAGAATGAAACCGATAGAGAACACACAGACTGCTAGGTTTGTAGGGATTGGTGGAAACATAGGATGCAAATGTGAGTGACCAATCTCTCTGTACTCCTGTGCATGAGACTGGGCAGAAGGGCACATATAAGGCAGCTTGGTCCCATGAGGGAGCACTTGCCTGCACATCTTTGCATTCGTCGACCCAGCTGCTGCTACTGATTCCCTGGAACCATGTCAAGGGCTGTGGAGAGGACACAGCCATTCACCCTGGAGGAGAACATGGCTCTGCTGGATGTGATCCTCCCACAGTACCCCATGCTGTATGGGCGACCAGGGTATCAGGTGAGTGCATAGGCCACTGCCACAGACTGTCCCTATGTTGTGACTGTGACTTCGGCCATTGCGTCCAGGTGTAACACACATGCCATGTACTGTTGGGGGGGTCCCAGGGGGGGGGTGCCTGATGTCTCCCAGCAGTGCCCTGAGACAGGAGGGGTGGGGGCCTATCACTCACAGCAGTGCCCTGAGACAGGAGGGGTGGGTACAGAGTGCTCCCAGCAGTGCCCTGAGACAGGAGGGGTGGGTACAGTGTGCTCCCAGCAGTGCCCTGAGACAGGAGGGGTGTGTGCCTATCACTAACAGCAGTGCCCTGAGACAGGAGGGGTGGGTGTGATGCACAGTGTGAGCCTTGATCATTGATTGTGACATTGCCATCATTCCACCTGTGTACCCACTGTGGCACGTAGTGCTTTTTCCCCTCAACAGGGGATGATGTCCCTATGACAAAGGTGCAATGCGTTGGCTGCATGACATGCCTTGTTGTAACCAGCTAATTTGTACCCATATGTCTCTCTGTGACATGTGGCTGGTGTATTGATGTGGTGTCACTTGTTCTACCTCACAGGTGGGCGCCACTGCCAAGGAGCAGATCTGGCTGACCGCCGTCAGTGCCGTGAGGCGTGTGGATGGTCGGAGGCGGAGCCTGCCCCAGGTGAGGAAACGCTGGCAGGATATCCGGTGCTGGACGCGGAGGATTGCACGGCTCCTGCTGGGGGACTCACCTGAGAGCCACAAGAACCGCAACCGCCGCCGTCTGAGCCACCTCCACAGGCGTGTGCTGCCGGTGGTCTTTCCAGACCTGGAGAGGCGCTTACAGGCGATGCAGCAGCCGGAAGGGGGTAGGTACATGTGTGTTTGTTGTGTGTCACCGGCATTTGTAAGGGCACAGTAGCATGAATTCACTGGCAGGGTTTAAAGGTGCTGTGCAGATCCTGTTTGCCCCAGTATAGCGCTGTGCCCCTGCCACCCTTCCCCTCCTTGCAATGTGTTCCCTGGTCTGTGTGTAGTCACTCCTCCACAGGGTAATGTAGGCTGGCGCTTTGTCCACGGGAACAATGTCTGTAGCATCATGTGTGGGGGTGGTGTGTAACAGGTTGTGGGACATTGCCTGTGCACTGTCAAGTTCACTGCATGTGGGTTCCATATCAGTTGGCACTGATGCTGACTCCAGACATGGGAGTTGGTCTCTCATGTGTCATGCCTTACAGCGCGCATGTCCCATGTAGTGGCCTGTGACATGATGTGCATGAGTGTGCGATACACATAGTGCAGGGATGGTGACGTGTGTTGCAGTCATTACCATTCAGTAGCATGTAGTTGCGTGCCCACTACTGTCCCCTGGGGCACCTTTTCCTGAGTGGTGTATGTGTCATCATACACGTGGCCACTGTCAGTGTCTACAGCGTAGGTTGTGCTCTGTGCCATTGTCCCCTGTCACCATGTATATAGACGTGCTATTTTGTACAGGTGTCCACTGTGCAGCCTGACCTGATTGTCCTTCTTCA
Source organism: Triturus cristatus (assembly GCF_964204655.1). NCBI lineage: Eukaryota > Metazoa > Chordata > Amphibia > Caudata > Salamandridae > Triturus > Triturus cristatus. The sequence continues at coordinate 60,500,498 of NC_140590.1, forward strand.
TACTCACAGTTGCCAGTGCCTGTGTGTCTTGCTATACTCATCTGAGGATGGGCACTGGTACCACATTATTTGTACAGGCGCACCTTGGCTGTTTGGCGTTCAATCTCGCTTTTTGCCTGCCCCTGTGTGTATCACCCAGACTATGAGATGTTGGTGCCACCTGTGTCTCAACAATTTGCCTCGTGTAGGGTCTTGTTGGGGCGGGCAATGCCTATGTGTTAAATCCTGATTACCACTTGCTGGGTCTGGGCAGTGTGTGATGTGTCTGGACACACACGCAATGTGCAGTGACAGAGTCATGTTGTGCATGTTTTCAGCATTACCTATGCAGCATGTGTCTCAAGTTCATGGATATGGTCCCTGGTCATCGGTATTTTCGCCAACGCTGTGTGGTGCAGATGCAGTGCTGGATTGTCCCCAGGGCCTGGGTGCTATGTCAGACTCCTTTTCCTGTGTTTAGCTATTGTCTCATGCTCTCCATGGTATTTCAGTGGCATGGTGGCTCAACCAACTGTGTGTTTCATGCCCTACATCGGTACCCTGTTCAGTAGATGTTAGGGATCTTCTTTTTCAGGCCATGCAATGTTACCTATGTGGATTGGACTCATGTGACAGATGTGTACAGATGTCTGATTATTTCTGTCTCTCCACCCTGCCCACAGCATCGTCGGGGGACACAGAGGGAGACATGGACACAGACCAGGCGGAGGGACCGAGCACCAGTGCCAGCCGTGACATCGGGTCTGGCACATCGAGTGGTACAGAGGCGGAGGAGAGTGTGGCCGAGGACCTGTCGACTGGCACATCAGACTACGAAGCTGATAGGTCCGGGGACGATGTCTCCGAGTGGGCGGAGGCTGCACCAGCAGCTGACAGCGGAACAACACCTCGCACCGCCCCCTCAGTTTCCACCAGCCGCCTCCCACTTGCTCGTGTCCCTTCCCAGCGTGCCCGGTCACAGCATGTCTCCTTCCTGCCAGGCACCGCACCCCCTGCCCCTGTCTCCACTGCTGCCGCCAATGCAGAGTCTGTGGACATCCAGCGGCAACTGCAGGTTGGTCAGGCTGCGATCCTTAATGTCCTCCATGCCCACGGCAAAACCCTCACCAACATCGAGGCTTTCTTGGAGGGCATTCATTCATCGCAGGCTGACCAACGCAACTTGCTGAGGTCCATCGACTCCACACTGACTGCAGCAGTGGGTCTCCTGCAGCGCGACCTCCCCCCACCTACCCCTGCCCCATCCACACTTCCCACTCCCATGCCTGTCACACGTACACCCAGACGTCGGCATGCACCCACATCAACAGACACGGGCACCACACCAGCAGGGAAGGTCCACCGCACTCCTCCTGACACGCACACACAGGGTGAGGTAGGCACACCCACTGGGTCGGGGGGCAAACGTGTGACACGCAGCCATAGTGGGAGTCCGCATTCCACCCAGTCCACTCCCTCCAAATCCCCTCCCCTCAGCTCTCCTGGCCACATCTCCCCCAAGGACACCTTCATGGCCGCTCTGTCCCTGAGCCCCACAGTTACACCACCACGCAAGCGGTCAAGGAGGTCCCCGGTCAGGGTGGTTGAGTCTCCCCCCCTGTCTCCACCCTCCCCCGGTGGCGCTGCGACCCATCCCTCTGATCCCCCCCCCTCCTTGGGGCCTGAGGTCCCTTCGGGTGCAGGGGACTCCCTGGAGGACCTTGCAAAGGTGTGTAGTGCCATCCTGGCCTCCGCCTTTGGCACTGACCCACCTCCTGTGGTGGAGTCCTCCATCCCTGCACCCACAACGCCTCCCCTTTGCCCTGATGTCCCTGCGGTGCCTGTTGCTTCCCCCCCCCCTGATGCCCTCACCAGTGTGGAAGACGATGCCATTTGACTGTGCAGGCAATGTAGGGGACACGCATCCCACTGTGTCCCCCATCCAGCTGAGAATCATTGACTGCCCTATGGGCTTTGTGAAGATTGAACTGCCTGCGATCCACGGACATTGTGCTCATGCTGAATAAAGCTTAATTTTGTTTTCATTATCACACTACTGCTATGCTGGTATTGGTGTTGGTGGGGCTGCTACATGGTTTTTGGTGGTGTGTAAGGGTTTGGGTGTGTGGGATGTGTAGTAGTGTACTGCTCATTGGTGGGACCCTGTGATCTGTGTGCCATCACAAGGTGTTGGCTAACTTTCTTTGTTCATGTAAGCAGTTACTGCATGGTGCACTTGTCCCAGGGTGTATTCCTTCCTCTGTGTACCCAGCTTTCTTCCCTGCAGGGTGTTCCCAATGTTTAGCGCAGAGCTGTGTCTACATGAGCTGTGTGTGTGACGGAGCCCTTCTACTTTGGCCATGCATGCAGGGCCATGTCTCCACCTGCGACAATCGTGGCATCCTTGGTGATCACTGTACTTGTGTGTGGAGTCTGTTGACATGAGTTCATGGGGACATGTTCCCTTGTAGCCAGTATGCATGTGGATGATTCTGGCCTCACACACATGTGTTACACCCCTCCTGTATCAGGGCACTGCTGGGAGTGATGGGCACCCACCCCTCCTGTCTCAGGGCACTGCTGGGAGGACTCCACACCCACCCCTCCTGTCTCAGGGCACTGCTGGGAGGACTCTGCACCCACCCCTCCTGTCTCAGGGCACTGCTGGGAGGACTCCACACCCACCCCTCCTGTCTCAGGGCACTGCTGGGAGGACTCCACACCCACCCCTCCTGTCTCAGGGCACTGCTGGGAGGACTCTGCACCCACCCCTCCTGTCTCAGGGCACTGCTGGGAGGACTCTGCACACACCCCTCCTGGGTCTGGACACTGCTGGGGGGACTCTGCACACACCCCTCCTGGGTCTGGACACTGCTGGGAGGACTCTGCACCCACCCCTCCTGTCTCAGGGCACTGCTGGGAGGACTCTGCACACACCCTCCTGTCTCTGGGCACTGCTGGGAGGACTCTGCACACACACCTCCAATTTCTGGATATGTACGCTTGGGACATACACGGTGTGGGTGCGCTCCATGCATTCGAGGTGAGGGTACGGGTCGTACTTACACTGTTGGGGTGGGGGGTACGCTCCATGCATACGCGGGTGAGGGTTCGTGTAGTACCCACACTGTTGGCATGGGGGGTACGCTCCATGCATACGCGGGTGGGGGTACGGGTCGTACTTACACTGGTGGGGGTGGGGGTACGGTCCGTACGTCCGCGGGTGAGGGTTCGAGTCGTACTTACACTGTTGGCATGGGGGGTACGCTCCATGCATACGCGGGTGGGGGTACGGGTCGTACTTACACTGGTGGGGGTGGGGGTACGGTCCGTACGTCCGCGGGTGAGGGTTCGAGTCGTACTTACACTGTTGGGGTGGGGGGTACGCTCCTTGCATACGCGGGTGGGGGTACGGGTCGTACTTACACTGGTGGGGGTGGGGGTATGGTCCGTACGTCCGCGGGTGAGGGTTCGAGTCGTACTTACACTGGTGGGGGTGGGGGTACGGTCCGTACGTCCGCGGGTGAGGGTTCGAGTCGTACTTACACTGTTGGCATGGGGGGTACGCTCCATGCATACGCGGGTGGGGGTACGGGTCGTACTTACACTGGTGGGGGTGGGGGTACGGTCCGTACGTCCGCGGGTGAGGGTTCGAGTCGTACTTACACTGTTGGGGTGGGGGGTACGCTCCTTGCATACGCGGGTGGGGGTACGGGTCGTACTTACACTGGTGGGGGTGGGGGTATGGTCCGTACGTCCGCGGGTGAGGGTTCGAGTCGTACTTACACTGTTGGGGTGGGGGTTACGCTCCATGCATACGCGGGTGGGGGTACGGGTCGTACTTACACTGTTGGCATGGGGATTACGCTCCATGCATACGCGGGTGAGGGTACGGGTCGTACTTACACTGTTGGCATGGGGGTTACGCTCCATGCATACGCGGGTGAGGGTACGGGTCGTACTTACACTGTTGGCATGGGGGGTACGCTCCATGCATACGCGGGTGGGGGTACGGGTCGTACTTACACTGGTGGGGGTGGGGGTACGGTCCGTACGTCCGCGGGTGAGGGTTCGAGTCGTACTTACACTGTTGGGGTGGGGGGTACGCTCCATGCATACGCGGGTGGGGGTACGGGTCGTACTTACACTGGTGGGGGTGGGGGTACGGTCCGTACGTCCGCGGGTGAGGGTTCGAGTCGTACTTACACTGTTGGGGTGGGGGGTACGCTCCATGCATACGCGGGTGGGGGTACGGGTCGTACTTACACTGTTGGGGTGGGGGGTACGCTCCATGCATACGCGGGTGGGGGTACGGGTCGTACTGACACTGTTGGCATGGGGGGGACGCTCCATGCATACGCGGGTGGGGGTACGGGTCGTACTTACACTGTTGGCATGGGGGGTACGCTCCATGCATACGCGGGTGGGGGTACGGGTCGTACTTCCACTGTTGGCATGGGGGGTACGGTCCGTACGTCCGCGGGTGAGGGTTCGAGTCGTACTTACACTGTTGGGGTGGGGGTACGCTCCATGCATACGCGGGTGGGGGTAGGGTCCGTACATATCCGTCCCCACGCTATGTGATGCTTGTGCGGCCCGTACCCAGGCCTTTGCCACGTGGGTACGATCCGTCCCGCCATTGTTGGGGTGACGTGTGTGTGGGCGTGGTACGACTCGTACCCACGCTCTTGAGGCGTGGGTACGGGACGTACCTGTCTGGTTGTGTTGCCGGTTCGCGTGGTGACGGACTTCCGTTGTGGCGGTCGCTGGCTTATCAGGACACACCCCCACCCCCTCGTGGTGACCAGGGCATGGGAGTCAGGTATGTCCAGGCCATGTGTGACTTATGTGGTTGTTTTGTGGTCTGCCCTGGTCGTGCCACCCCCACCCCACCCCACTTTCCCCCCTCCCTTAGTTATTCTGACCTTCTGCGGCGTCTGCGTCGGTGCCTGTAGAGCAGGTGGACTGCTATGAGGGCAGGGATGACTCGTAGGTTCGGGTCCATGTCTGTCCGTCGCGTACTGGTACTCCAATCGCGTCGTCCTGTCGCGTACGGGTCCTCCTTGGTGGCGTCGTCCTGTGTGTCCGTCACGTACTGGTCCTCCTTGTTCGCGTCGTCGTCTGTCCGTCGCGTACTGGTGGTCCTTGTTCGCGTCGTCCTGATTTCCCGGCAGTTTTTGGCTGCCGCAAAATATTCACCGTGCGGGGTGACGTCGGTGCGAATCGTGATTCCTGGGTCGTGAATGGCTGGCTGCGAGCGTCCCGACGTCAGGTCGGCACTTTCCCGGATCGCATTGGTAGGTGTTTTTTTGTTCGGTCGGACTTTTTTACGAATCGTACGGTCATGGTGTACCCGTACGAATCGTAATTCCTTGTTTGTAGAAATTGACGACGGGGTACGCGTCGGACGGAGAATATGCTCCGTCCGACGGTTCGTACCCGGTTTTTACCGGATCGTGATCGGCACCAGTGTGTACACAACTCTCCTGTCAGATAGACAGCAGGAGCACGGCATGCCAGTCTTATCAGGGGCTGAAAGAGCTCGCGAGCGAGGCACCCCTGGTTACACCCACCTTCAAAAATGGGTCACAAAGGCGTTTCCTGTGGCAGCAGGTATCCTCAGTCTGCCTGCATTCACATTCCTGCATTTTGACCAATTTCAAGTATTGAGTTGACAACATTTGAGGAGCGCACTACAGTTTAACGTCTCTAGGCACTTAACGCACAGGCCATCATTCACAGTACAGTTGTAATTCCAAAATGCAGTAAGATTGAAAATACCACCAGAAATGCTTTTAGACACAATATTAAAGACTGATGACTTGCCTGAGGTGTGTTTTTACCCTACGCAGAGTAAGGCCGCATGTAGTAAATCCCCCTACGCAGGGTAAGGCCCCATGAAGTAAATTCGCCATATTGTAAGTTGCTCAAGAAAAATTTAAACCCCCCAAAATACCTCATCAATACCCCCATCCAAAAGCAGACACTTTCCTCGTATGACGTACTGATGGCAAAGTCCACCACGATGTCCGAAGCACAGTTGTGTTAGACAATTAGTGACGTGTCTTGATTTTCAGGTGATGGTGCAAGAAAGAGCTTTAGTATTGTAGAATAGTAAATCACACCACAGGCAGGGCTTTAAGTGGGAAAAAAAACTGGGGGTGCTCTAAAAGGGGCGTGGCAAATTTCTTAAAGGGGCGTGGCCTATCTGAGTAGGGGCGTGGTCTAAATCAAGATAACTAGCATTGTGTGCTTAAGAAAATCATGAAGTCGCATCCGGCAAAGGATAATAAAATAGGCAAAAATGTTTATTTATTAAGTATAAGCCATAAAATACCAAACACTTTAAAAAACATGTAAAAATTATTTACATTACTTAGAAATCTATTGCAGGATTTCCCAAAACCCTTGAAGATATTCACTGTGTGTATTTTGCTGGGGTTTCTCACAGCATTTTTCTTCAGCAGACCTTCTACCTATTGCCAGCCAACTCTTTACATACGGCTTTGCGTCAAATGTTTCAAATGGAGGACCATTGAGTTTTACCCAAAAGCTCGAAGAAATGGTCTCGACAAGAAGAGAGGCCCTTGTTGGACAAGCAATTAAGTTAATTGCGCTGAAACCTCTCTCGCAATCCGCATTACCTGCTGGCAGGGTTTCCATGCAAACTACTAACTTTTTTAATGCTTCATGGGTTTTCTTTCCACCAAAATCTTTGAAAAGTCTAAAAGCTTGGATAGTATCTCTTGCTGGCAGCTGAAGCCCTGAACACAGTTTCTGGATATCTGTTTCACCATAGAGAATGCATTCATCACCAGAAGGCAAGTTGCCTGCATCTAGCACACTGAAGCTGGCTATAAGTGCTTTCTCAGAATCCGGGGCACATCGTTTATTGATATTTACAGACAGACTTTGGTAAAACTGATTTTGATTAAGGGCAACAGAGTTACTTCTACCATGGAAAAGAGGAACATTCTTGAATTTGCCCTGGTCAACTGCTCTCTGAGCCGCAGAAGCAAATTTCCCTGGTGAGTCCTTCATTGCTCTAAATATGCGTACTTGACTAACCAAAAGTCTGTGGGCATTAACAATTGTGATGTCCCTCCTCTGTACGGAGAGTGATAAGTCTTTGAGCTCTTGAAGTGCATCACAAATCTCTGATAAAAGAATAGGATGTAAGCTTCTTCAAGAGACCTTCATACTTACTCCGGTCTCTTATGGGTCTGGATGGGTCTTTAGAAGCACAAGGCAGGGAAGCAGTTCCAAACAGCTTTCACAGATTTGTAACTGGATGCTACCCATCGAGTATCAAGCATTTTCCCTATCTTCTGAAGCTGTACACATAGCTCGCTGGCGGACAGATATAGCTCTCTCTGGTTTTTTCGTGGCATGCTGTACGTGGCATACAATGAGTCCATGAAAGTCTTGAAGTGATTGACCCCGGCACCCTCATCAACTGTATCTGCCACAGCAAGTTCCAGTCTGTGAGCCAAACAGTGCCATGTCAGTACAAGATTTGGAAATTCTGATTTCAGCAATGCTGCCACTCCTCCTTTTTTACCAAACATTACTGCAGCTCCATCTGAACATACTGCAATCAAGATATTATTTAGAAGACTTTTTGTAAATCCAACTTTTTCGAAGTAGCTTAGGATAGCTGTCTTTACGCCAAGGGCATTTGTTCCTGCCAGCTCCAGAAGGCCGAAATAGATGGTCACTGGGGTACTTTCATTTCCAAAAATGCCACGGAGGTAGATGATTAATGCAGAAGCATTGCTAATAGAAGTGCTCTCATCAATTAATACTGTGATCTTTGGTTTGTGTTGTCTGATATAACAGACCAATCTTTGTTGCATTTCCAGTGCAATGTGTTTGATTATTTCAGTTGCAGTCACATTGCTGTGCAAAACACGGCCCACTGCACTGCCATTCTATGGCCTGAAGGAGAATCAGATCAGGGGGGTCCGTGAAAGGGCGATCTTTTCTTGCCAAGTAGTAGGCAGTGTCAAATACCCTGCATGTGCTCTCCATATGTTTTGCATTACATTCGTGTACTGCCACCACCAATGTGTTTTCCTGCTGAGCTGTAAGAATGTCTTCAGCTGCCAAGTGACCAGCGATCACCTTATGCTTCATAATCTTCTGCCTGAGCTGTTTCTGCCTGGAAGCTTTTCCGTCACCGGAAGGACCAACCTCCCCACCTGCCCACTCTTTACTTATGCGCATGCCCTGGCTGTTATTGTGCACTGAAAGACCTGTTGATTGAGCCTGTTTGCAGGAAGAACATCCAATATTGCCGGACTTAAGATACAACCATTTATATTCCTCTTGAAAGTAATACCACTGTTTAGTGTTCTAGCAGTCGGGGAGTTTGATGGTTTCTTTCTCTGGCACACGTTGAAGTCTTTGTAAAGGTGGACTGTCCTTGTTAGACTCTTGCTGAGTTTTACTAACATCATCACTAGCTGGTTGCACTGGACAAGACTCCCCTGTAGCACGCTGGCGCTTCAGTGACGGTGGGAAGTCAATCATTGAAGACTGCATAGATGCGCTTCAGAGCAGAAGCAGATAAAAAACTCGTAGCCATGGTAAAATGTAGAACTTCCTTCTTGAAGGCTGGACTGGTATATCTGAAAAAGAAAAGAAAATCTTCCTCTGCTGATTTTGGTTTCCAGGTGATAAGGCCCTGCGTCATGCAACGAGAATATTAAGCCTCTTATCTGCAACAAAAATTGAATAGTTTACTCCAGTGATCAACAATGTTTAATTGGAGTGCCATTTGGCAGGCAGATGTTACTCTTCATTTTGTGCTGCTCCTGAAAGGATCTCTCACTGAGAAACCCAAGTGTAATGGATTTGTCAAATCACGAGTCGAAGCGAAGTTGCACATCAGCCTTATACCTGGTATCAGTCAGTGTGATTGTTTATTCCCCATCTGTGCAGAGTGTCACTGTTAGATCTGGGGGTCTCTAGTTGTCAGAGGTGAGTACCTTTGTCCAAATAGGGACCCTTACTTCTAGTCACGGTAAGGGAGTATACACTGTAGATAACCTCTGCTCACCCCCTTGGTAGCTTGGCACGAGCAGACAGGCTTATACCCATGGCAATGTGTAAAGTATTTGTACCAGCACTCACAGTAACATAGCGCAACACCACAAATGGACACTACACCAAGTATTTATAAAAATATAAATTACTTTATATAGATTAGGCAGATCAAAACGTCATAAACAGCACATACACAATCACTCTTGTTTTAGAAAATGTTCTCTTGAAAAATGTTCACTTGGGCAATGTTCTCTTATAAATGCTCACTTGGATAATGTTCTCTTAAAAATGCTCACTTGGATAATGTTCCCTTGAACCTGGTGAATAATGAAATTGACTGAGCCCTTCGGCTTGGAGGACTCCTGCTCCTCGCGTGTGGAACGTTATTTCAAAACGAATGTGACTGAGATGTTTTTCAAAGGTGCCCCCGCTGCACTCGTGGAGTCAGAGAATCACCCAAAGTAGTGTTTTCCCATTTGCACAACTGTAAAACACCTTCCTATTACACTACAACGGATTAGTTGGGGCAACTAATGTGTAATTAGAGATTGGCTAATGTGTAGGCGATAAGAAATTTTGTATATTTCCCTTCATATAAATGCGATGAAAATGCAATTAACTGTAAGCTGTAAAACAACATCGTCATTTGCTTACATGACTGCCATACTATGAATAAATTGTATTGTTAACTATTAAAATGCAAAATAAAGTTTTTTTTTAAAAAGTCGAGTTTTCCCAATCACAATAATAGCGCTTTCTCAAATCACAAAAATAGCGCTTTCTCAAATCACCCCGGTGATTGCCATAGTCAAGTCACCAAGCTTTAATCACCCCTGCTGCGGCGGCCCGCTGGTAGCGCGTGTGATCACAATCTCCCCCCCCCCCCCCGTGCAAACTCCGGTCACGTGTTGGAGCCGGTGACCTTAGGATGTGAAGGGGGCTCTGCGGTCCGAGCTGATCTCCGGTGAAGCCGCTTTTGCCGGTGGGACGCGCCTCAGCCTCAGGTTCAGCTCCTTTCCTCGATGACGAGCGCGAGGGAACCCCGGTCACTAGGGGATGCCTCGCGCCTCTCCAGACTCAATGTAGCTCCACCTGACGAACCTCTGCGTTGCTGGGGGAAACCCTTGTTGCTGTGACCAGTCCGAGCATGGATCAGAAATGACGATTCCGGGCCGGCGGTGGTATATACCGGCATGGTGTTTTCAAGGCTCCTTCTCAGAGCGGCGAACTCGGCTTCGGGCACACAACACAGCTCGAGGGGTGGCGGTGGAGTCAATGCACACACCGCGTGCGGGGGCAAAGAAGGCGCTCCAAAGTTCCTCAACGGTGCGTTAATCCGCACAGAGTGTGACGGACACGATCCTGGGGCAGATCACGCTTGAGGCAGAGCAGGCCTCATGACCTTACGCCCCAGCTATGTGCAGATGAGCACACCGAGACAGATTTCACACAGGGGCAGCTTCACGAAGGCACAGGCTTTGCACAGAGACACACACACAGTAGCTGGAAGGGTGGATTTTGGAGAGCCTTTGTATCCCTGAGTTCCCAACAGGAGGCCAGCTCTTCTCAGGCACTTGAAGATAGGCAGGCTTCAGAGGGATTCCTTCTTGATCACAAAGTTTCCTAATTTAATTTTACTGGGGCTCCAGCCCTACTTTTATATCCCAAAAGTCTTTGTTCTTCTTGTGTGAGGGGTCCTGGACCCAGTCTAAACCAGTTCTGGGTGCACTCTGCCAGTGCACCTCTTCATCCTTTGTGAGTGGGGCCAGGGCCATCAGACACGCCGCAGGAGGTGGAGCCAGCATTATGGAAGGCAGGCACAGCCCTATTGAGACCCAGGTGCTACTCCTCCCACCACTCTACATGTAGGTGGGGCTATTCAGCCTAGTGCTGACTCACCCAGCCTCCTGGAGCCACCCCCAGCCCCTGTCACTCACAAACCAGACAGTCAATATATCAACTCCCTTCCTAATGCATCTAGAGTTATTATATTCAGTGGCTGGGTGGTTTATTGGTATTTTCCGGCGCTGGCACAAGTCCTTCTGAAGGCTCACAAGCTCACCGGCGCTAGAGTGTATGCCAACGTCAGTATGTATTTCATGTGTTATTGTTCATCCTATGTGTGATTTGACATGTGTGGTTCCACGTTATCACATATGTGTTACTGTAAACGTTATTTATTAGGCGATCAGTAAACAGAAGCAGAGACCTGGACGGACTAACACACAGAAGGGAATTTAATGTAAATGAAACGACCCATGGATGGATAAACTGACTAATGGCTGGACGCTCGGTTGGTTAGACAAAAGATGGGCTGGTATGTATCTAGAGAAAGCAGACAGGTTTTTGAGGCATAGAGATGACGGGCCGACAGGGGCAGGGCTGCACTGGTAGTGGTAGTGTCACTGCTGCTGGACTCTGTTGTAGACCCTCGTCCCTCGCTTGCTTTAAGGCAGAGCAGGGTCACACTGGTTGCTGGAGAAATGTTGCTGCAGGCCGTAAAAGCAGGGTCGTACCGGTTCTAACCAGCTGTTGTTGTGCCAATGATTAGCACGATGACGTAGGTGGCGCTGCTGTTCAAAGAGAAAGGAAATCCCGAGAGAAAGTGTCTCTCTTCAAAGGATTTCCCTTCCTGCTACAATGATGTCACGTCTTAAGCAGTGCGCGCGCATGCTCACCCGAAACACCAAACAAAAACCGGGACGTCTGGCCACCCTACCTTTGAGGCCCGAAAATAGAGACCCCTTTCGAGGCCTCCCAAAAAAACAGGGGGTGCTCAGACCCCCACAGACCCCCCCCCACTTAAAGCCCTGACCACAGGCACTAACACTGGGTACCACAACCCTGGTACTGACACATTGGCAGGCTGCTCTGCCATGTACGTCATCGAGTACTAGTACCTTTCGCCACTGGGGCGTGCAAACGCGTGTGCAAGCATTCAATTACACAGCAAGAAAAAACAATTGGTCCATTTAACAAACATTAACGCCGTCTGGGCAAACGTGATGCATGATTTGTAGCACTTTTGTACCTTAATACAGCAATCAGCAACTAAATGGGCCCAGTCAATGTTGCAGAGGGCCTGCCCAGCACTTTTGGGTTTCTGTTTTTCGGTAACTTTTTAGCAGTTTCAGCTAAAAACAACATTTTGTTGAAATCTGCAAATTCCTCAAGATACGGTGGTTTAGGTGACAAATGAGGTAAATCCATAATTATGCGGAAAACGCCGCGGCTGCAGAATCGTATAACTCTAGGGGGCCGGGGTTTTCTTCTTGGAAGTAACACCAGAGGCCAGAGTGCGGGGAAATACTTGCTGTACGCCATCGCCATCTAGCGGCACTGGCTAGAAATACACTGGCGTGGTTTTCAGTGATTTCATACTGAGTGGTTTCCCGCACCAATATTGTAAAAGCACAAATCATTTTCAATAAAAAGGTTTATGAGCCTTGTTTTATTGTCCCTGCATTTTAGCATTAACGTCGCATCGGACCGTGGTTATCTCGCCCACGGAACAGAAACTGCAGCGATGTAATCTATGATCAGCGTTTGTATAGCGTCGCATGCTAATAGGATGGCATCGTAGCGCTTTGGATAAACAGTGATGTGTGCGCTCTAAGCATGCTGCCGACCGCTAAACAAGAAACAAGTTTGCAACAGGTACAGTCCGCGCATTACTTAAATCTATATTTTTGAAGCACTTTATATCTCCCAGCGAAATCTCTTTACGCGTTTTGTGGGAAGCTATCTTATACTGTGTTTAATGCAAGTTTAAAATAATAATGGCTTGCTTATTCGCAGCGCTTACTTCTGTCAGAGGCTGTGACCTTGTTACGCTAAATTACACAAGTCACTTCTCCCCACTGCACCAACTAGGACCGAATTCTGTGATTCTCTGGTTACGTGGACACCTGCAGTTATTCACATTAAGCAATACAAGTTTCTGAGCATAAAATAGTGCATTTCCCACTGATTATTTTACGGTGGATATATATGCATTGAAAGTGTATAGTATTTTATATGCCGTTAGCTGAAGGTAAAAGACCAGCAATAGATTGTTAAACAGTATTTTATTCTTTTTAGCCATTGATTTGACCCCGCCCCTTGCTCACTGACTCTGCCCGATTCATCTCAGGGTTACAGTTCCAATTCGTTTTGAATGCACTTCGACGGCTGCCTCTGTGATTGGTACATGCACAAGGGGTTAAAGTGCATAAAACAGAACTGTGACCCAGAGTGCAATGTAGGTGGGGTCAGTGGGTCTGGGGCCGGGCTTGAGATGAAGCTAAAATAACACAATTTCTACTACTAACATATAAAAGGTGGCGCACACACGTTCAATGAAAGAGAAATGTAAATTAAAGTAATCAGAAGGTATTGCACTCTTTTGCATTATGAAAGCTCAGTTGGTTAAAGCGATCACTGCAGACAACTGTGTGCATCTGTAGGTAACCAGTCAAGGGACCTGGTTGGCACAGTGGGGATCAGTGACTTGTGAATCAATAGTGCTATAAGGTCCCAGCCTGTGGCTATGAGCACAGTGAACACGCGTCATTACCTCTCAAAAAGAGTATACATTAGTCACCATGAAGCCTCAAGGGACTTCAGCAATTAAAGCCACATGCTGGCTCCTAAGCAACCTTATACTAAGTAATCAATTGCACATATGCACATTTTTCTTTCACATCCTGGCAAGAAGGTCTGTTCCTTCTATCTCTATCTGCCTCTCCCTTGCCTCCTCAGAACAGGAGCCCCACTCCCTTCCTTTTCAGCCAGAGGTCAGCAATATTCATTCAGCTATGGTTGTTTCTAACACAAAGAAAGAGAACTTGTTATCAACACCTGCACACGAGGGCACAGTCGCACATGCTACTTTCAGATGTTTTCCTCTGGAATGCAATTCCATGCCTTTTTCCGGTCGAGCCTAACAGCACACATGCGCTGCTAAGCGAGGCATGTTGTATCTCCTCTGTGGGCTTTTGGCATGTCCATCTATTGCCATTGGCTCTTTGTTGTGCCAAATGGAAATGCTGCCTTTTTAGGTCTCGCCTAGCTATTGCGTTTACGCAATCGCAAGGCAAGACTCTAGTGAGAGGGGCATTTCAAAGTGCTCCCAAAAGTGGATTGCATGGCGAGCACGCGCCCAATCACGTGCATCGTGTCGCCATGCAATCCGTTTGGGGAAGCGCTTCAGCCCACTGGCACGTGCACGTGATAGAGATCAGGGTGTATATAATATCCCTACTTCCACGGATAGAGTAATCTCACAGTTACACGCACATACATTCTTCATACACTAGGGCCCATTTCATTAACATACGCTCAAATACTCTACCAGCAATAACCTGTGGAAAGAAAAACTCCTAAACACCCTGCATCTATATCGAGGTCGATAAGATCTAGTTATTGTGACTGCCCTTATACATAATCTAAACAATCTATACAATAATAATCAAAATATAATACTCAATAATTGACAAGAAATAATAACCAACACCATATTCAAAATTATATTGCTTTATCTAAAATTAGTCAAAGGAAATCAATCAGAATAAATCATTTTTCTCATAGTTACCTATTCTAGCTAAATGTCAGAACGGGTCAGGACAAGTCTCTCGGCAAAGTCTCTCAAGACGAAGTCCTCTCAGCAACGATCCTCACCAACGCAGATTCGGAACGCGGCAAAAGGCAAATGGCAAGTGGCAAAAACCCTCTCTAGGCTAACAATTCTTATAGTGAATTAAACAAAGGAAAGACACATTTTGTATTGACTTCTTCCGTCGAACCTCTGAGCAAAGCGAGAAGGAAAGGATGTAGCATCGCTACATTTGAAAATCTCCGCTCAGGAAAAATCACAAAATAAACATAACGGAACAGGAACCAAAAAAATACAACTGTATCTTGTAGTTTCCACATCTCCTCGGCAATGAGATCATAGTTCAGAGTCTTTCTTTAAAGCTCCTTTGTTTCCCAAAGCTGCCAAGGACGTTTCATTTCATTTGGAGATCGCCCAAAACTGCTGCTGTCCTCACGGAAAGTTTTAACCAGGCAAAGCAAGGACTGTGGTCAGCTGACTTCAGGACCATATTCAGCAAGGCTCTCTCTCGTCACAGTTTTCTACTCGAGGCCAGGCTCTACATGTCGGCCATCTTTACTTAGGCCACAATAGGCCACAATAGACCATCTTAATTAAAAGAGACAAAAACAACGTTACCACAGCATAGTGATTGAACAGTGTTAACCCCACTAATACCCTTATGTGTATGTAATTATCTAGCTCTTGCAACATAGAAAAGCATTAATTCAAAAAGCATTTTGTGCTTAAAAATAAACAGCACACAGCAATCTTTAAACATGTAAACACGCACATTATTATTAAACAGCACACTTATGCGTCCCCACGTGTAATTCTCTCTTGTTAAAACAAACGAGTTGATTAATATAAACACTTACACAAGACAAATAATTAATAATTAATAATTAATAAATTAATATAACAAATAGACATGCCAGAGCTTCAAAACCCAGTTAATTTTCAAACTGAAAACTCTGCTCTAGCAATCCCCCCTTTGGTGATTTTATCACCAAATAAACCCCCCCAAAAAAAAAAATTAGTGAAAATTTAGTCCCATTTTAGGAGAAATCAGAAATGTCTTTTTCTCCTTACACAACACTACACACCAGTCACTCTTTCATCATCCCTCTTTGTTTCTAAATAAACACTCTCCCTCAATTCTTCTAATTCAATTTCTTGTGGTTCTCTTTTCAACCTTTTGTTTTTCTTCTCTTTATTTAATTTCTTTCTCCCTCTCCTGTTTTTACAACACACACACACTAATCTCAGTATCAATAAAGCAACAATTATACAAGTTAAAGGAAACAATATTCTACCTATAATAGTACTACCTATTTTTGCAATAAAATCTTTAACAACTATCACCTTGTTAGCTATTTTAGTCCATAAACTCTCAGCTTCAAGTGGTACTAATTCTTCATGCAAATCAGTAATATTTTTGATATAGACCTTCAGGTCTTTGCTTTCGTCTGGAATGTAAGTGCAACAATGTTGAACTTTCAGCATTCCACAAACTCCACCCTCCTTGGCCAATAGAATATCAAGGGCAAGTCGATTTTGCATTGACATGGCACGTACGGCACTTAATTCCGTATTCACTAAAAGAAACCCTCCAGCGGTATTTGTCGATAAGCGATCCACCACTGTTGACAGTTTCCGAATTCCATAAGCATTTAAAGAAATTCCCACTGCTGGAATTAAAACCCCAAAAATATCACCCACTATTTCAGACCATGTTTCTCTCTTGAAACGCATTAGTAAATTAATATGTTCTACATCTCTTATTTTATCTATATGGAAAATCTTTGGAAAGACCAGGCCCACATAACACGTGCCATACCAATGGTCAGGCAACTTGTAATAAGCCTTGTTCCCACAAACATAGTACACTCCTGGGAAAACTGTATCTTCTCCACCTCTGAAACCCCAACCTGTTGCAATGAAGTATGTATCATGGCACTCACTAGTCCCAACACAATATGTATCATATTGGGATTTCCTCCTTGTAATGCATAGCTTACCCTTCTGTGGTGCATCTAGAGCTAAAGTTGGACTAGCCCCATTTCTCAATTCTTTTCCCATCTCAATGTCCCAAATTGTCTCACTTACTTTATGTTTCCCTGCTTTCTCATGCATGTTCAATCTCCTTTCCTCTACCATATCCAGGAAAGCTTTCTCCTCTTCTTTCAGACTGCAAGTTAAATTATTCTTAAAAATGTAATCTAATGTTAATCCTTTCTCTTCAATAAAAATTTCACCAAAAGTGTTAGCTTCTTTAGCTGGATTCAGCTCTTTGTTCATTGGCAAATGCCCAAAAATACTATCTCTGTTAGACATCTTATAATCTATCTTCCCTAACAAATAGAAAACACTACTTAATATACTACATGAAATACCATATGTAGCTGGCAAATGATGATAAGTAACACCCTCTGAAACGGATGCAGGTAATTGCATACAAACGTAGCAATCCCTAACTTCCATTGTTTTCACATATTCGTATAACAACTTCGAAAAAACATTACTAGAAAAATTATTAATTGACCTATCTTTGTGTATGTAAGTATTACTAATTCTAGTCGGAACTACTTTTTGCGAATTCTTCTCTATATCTGTCATATTTTCTGTATGCATCTCAAATGTAACTTTAAAAGTAACTAATAAAACTAAAACTCCCCATAGTAGCATTAATAATCCAGTACAGCAGCAGCACATTCTACACCATCTTTTAAAGAAGGCACATCTACTTTGATTATCCTCTATGTTAGCCATTTTACTACTTTGACCTTGTCTTTTGACTTAGCCTCTACTACTCCACTACTGTAATTTCCCAACTTTGGATTACTTCAGACAACTGAATTTCAGACTTTCTCCTTTCACTTTTTTCTCCAAGTGATTTCTCAGTTCACTCAATTTGGATATTCATCAGTTTTCACTCCTTCTTCTTCAGTAACATCAAATTGTATCAGATCATCAACAACATCCTGTGCATCTGACTCTTCTCCAATGTCAGTCAGGATAACTTTTAAGATTCCAACAGATTCTTCCTTTTCCTCAACCACTTTTCTCAAGATCCCCTCCGGATTATCTCGAGTCACTGTTTCTTCTTCTCCTTCTTCAGACAGTGCCACATAAGACCATTCCGGTGATCTGTACTTTTGGTTGGGTCTTCTTATTCTTTTTATTTCCTCAGGTTCTCTTGATTCTTCTTGCTCCTTTCTTTTTACTTCATTTTGACTCGATACTTCATTCACTTGTTCAGCTTTTAATGTATTTGCTCTTATTACTCTGTATCTCAATCTCTTTACTCTGTTGTTAGGCCAACGATCTCCTTTTATCACCTTTTTCGGCCTAATTTCTTTATTATTTCTTTCTCCAGTCCAAGTTCTCTTTCTCAGAACTCGACCCTCTGTTTGTTCATTCTCACTCTCATCCAATTCTGTTTCAAGTGCCTTCTGTTTTCGTTTTCTAGCAGTTTTCTTTTCCTCCACAGTTTCTTTCACCACTGTTTGAGACTTCCCTACTCCTGTCCCTCCTCGGGTCTCCGACACGCAATCTTCTTGCTGTCTACTTGTCCCTTCACCTAGCTTGTCAAGAATGTTCCCTACACCTCCTCGGGGGTCTTCCGCAATCTGTCCCTCTCTATCTTCTTCTGACCCTACTTCAGGTATAATCTCAAGTGGTTCTTCAGTCTCCTCCTCTTCTGATTCAGGAGTAATCTCTGTGGAATTGCTCTTTTCTTTTCTTTTTTCTTCACTGCTTTTTAAAACTTCAGGCTCTCTTTCAGAATCAGATCTCCTTTCTGAGACTCCCAATGGTTCTCTTGAAGCCTTTTCTGCTTCTTTTCTCACTTGTTCTGTATCTTCATCATCACTGGAATCCGATTCTTCAAAGTACTCTTTACCAGTTCCCTCTTTTGGGTTTGGAACTCTCAGAGTATGACTTGCATGTATCCAGTTTTTCACACCAGCACACTTTACTGCAGTTGTTGTAGTCAGAATAACTTGTCTCGGCCTTCCCCACCTTGGAACCAAGCAATTTCTTCTTCTGTGCACCTTAATCCTCACCCAGTCTCCTGGACTCAGATCATGGGCTTGCTTCTTCTCAAGTGTGGTAGCTTCTTCTCCAACCTGGTGAAACACAGAATGAACTGCGTCAGCCAGGCCTTTACAGTAATCCAAAATCATGTCATCAGTTATTGTCATCAACTTATTGACAGGTACAAATGCATGGCGCATTGCACGTCCCATGATTATTTTGTGCGGACTTAAACCAGTAGTTCTATCTGGAGTAGATCTAATAGTCATTAGCACTAGAGTCAAGACGTCTGGCAATTTCATTCCAGTAGCTAAGCACATTTTACCAATCCTGTTCTTGATTGTGCCGTTTATCTGCTCAACCACACCAGAAGCCTCTGGTCTGTATGCACAATGTAGCTTCTGCTGTATGCTTAATGCTTCACAAATCAAACTCATGAGTTCATTATAGAAGTGTCCACCTCTATCAGACTCAATCGTTACTGGAAACCAGTACCTAGGAATCAACTCCCTTAACAGTAACTTTGCCACTGTTATTCCATCATTTCTCCTAGTCGGATAAGCTTCCACCCATCTTGAAAACAAACAAACTACCACTAGAACATACCTCAGTCTGTTCACTTGGGGCATTTCAATGAAATCAATCTGCATTCTTATAAAAGGACCTCCTTCTCTGCCTATTGTTCCCAGACTCACCACTGTCTTTTTCCCAGTGTTAAATTGCTGACAAATCAAACACCTTTGACAGATGCTCTCTGCAATTGTCCTAAACTTTGCATTGTACCAGGTCTGCTTGAACGACCTGATCATTGCATCCCTCCCCAAATGTCCCTGGCCATGATACATTGTCGAGGTACCGACGGAGAGGTGAGCGATCTAGAGTTCAAAACTTTGAAACTCTTATTCTTTGTAACAGATGCGGCGCAATTGAGCACTGCGTGTTCCACCGGTGCCCTAGTTTTTACGCGTCTGCATAGTCTATCATTTTAGTTGTGGTTCTGTTTTCTTGAGTGAAGTCACCTCAGCGTTCAAAGCTGAGCATACAACGGACATTCAGAAGAATGTCTCAAATTATAGATTTTGAACCATCGTATCTCATGGTTCATTGTACTGAATTTTCCCCACATCTTATTCAATTTTGTAGGGCGGGGCCTCCTTCTAACCTGAGTCTTTACCGGGTGAGGTGAGGCTCACTTCTCGTGCTGATCAGGTAAGCACTTGAGATTAAGGCACAGCGTTTCAAGCGAAAATTTGTCAGATAGTTTCACTGACTGTGTTGTTTTTGTGATTCTCTTTTCGTATTTCCACAGATGTTCATAAACACACTGACAATACGAAGAAGTTGTACACCATAATAAGGTTGTATTTTTTAACACTGTCTCACAATTTATAATTTTCTCACTCACTTTTGCTGCAGTAGCGATAATAAAATGAAGGTCCTGACGAAAGCCATTTGACCCTCCAGGCAAGCAGGCTGAAACATGTCGACCCTATTGTCAAACAGCCTATTTGTTAGAAGCTGTTTCTGCACCATTTTTAGTTAAGGACTGGCAGGAATATTTTTCAATAAACTTTCTTTTTTCCTCCTTATCCTTTTTTAACATTTCACCTCACTGCACTGCACCACTTATATATCATTTTTTGGTATATATATCATATCTTGCCCTGACTAGTGGCTTGGCTGTCCTTCTCCCCTTCTCTCCTACCCTTTCCATGGGCCTCATAAAAATGTGCTCCGGTTACTAACTAACCACGAATGAAACTCCAAGATGGAGTGAATCACAGTGGTGGGAAGGAGTGGATATCCAGATGATGATATACACCAATCACTGGTTTTTGATGGAAATCCTAATGAATCCTACAGCACTCTGAGGCTCCCTTTTCAAACTCTTCGCTTATTCTAAACTTCCTAGCGACTGTGCCCTTGGTTCTCAGACTGACAGATTCCTTGTTGTATTAGTATATTGGATGGGGGATTGAGTCTGTCTTGGTCTTTAAATTTTCCCTCGGACCCTCCCCTTTTTGGTTATTATTACTGTGCAGCTGATGGCTGCGGGTCCCGTTTTTAACCCATACTTGATGGTTTGTTGAACTGACAGTTCACCACCATACAAGTAATTGCACTGTTTGTTCTGCTGGTGACTTCCTCTTTTTAACAAGACATATAACTCATTCTCTGCATGATGGCAGAATTTAGTGGTTTATCCTATGATGATTCCACTCTCCAATCTATATTAGACAGTACACCTAGTATATTAGACACTACATTTACCTTACCAGGCACCAATATTGATGATTGGAGTAAGATAATTACATTAAAGAAATCACACACACGCACAATAATACACGGTGCGATTATGGCTGAATACTTACGAGGCAACTGTGCCCCCACAGGCCTAATAGTTACCAACGCACCTCGTTTATTTTTGCAAGATAAAAGATTTCTAAAAGATTGGTCCCTCATAGCGTGGCGCTGCACGCGTGATTGGCTTATTTTGATCATCAGTACATCTAAACGCATTGCAGACACCATCCTCCTAGAGATACAGACTTTGGAAGCCCAAATCAAAGTCACAGTCACTGCTACAATTTTCAAAAAGAACCAGGATGAAGCCAATAAAAGTAATAAAGATTTAAAAGACGCTATACTGGTCTCCAAAATAGAAAAATTCAAAAAAGACCTTGCCAAATTTAAACACGAGGTGATATATCCTTACACCAGCGATTCCTACGTAGCACCCGAGTTCAACAACAAAGGGCGCAGATATGGGTCCAATTACTCAGGGAGCAGTTCGGATGATGACAACTACGAGTATGAGAATGGAGGTCCACAACCCAACAGACCACAATACAGAGGTCGAGGGAATAGAAGAAACTGGAGAGGACAATATACTCCGCATTTCCAACAATGGTGGCCTCCGACACCGTGGGGATATCCCCCACCACCCCAGGCTTTCCAGCCTTTCCAACCAAACCAATTCTCAATACACCAGCAGGACCCTAATTTCCAGCCTTTTTTAGGGTCGGGCCGAGGGAGGCCCAGGGCAAAAAGAAGAGGTCAGCAACCACAGGTGCATTGGAACCTGCCCCCACAAGTGCCCCAACAAATGAACACCCGCAGCCAAACCAAGAGAGGACAACCACAACCAGGAACGAGTACCGAGACGATCTAGTACTGAACCTGAGCAACAAGATCTTGACAGCTGATGAGACATCGATACTCAACAAAGGCCTTGGCTTTGTGACCACCACTCATGGAGATGATTTTGAAGTACGATGTGACCTGGCAAAATTTTTTCGCAAAATAAGGCTACACTATTTCTTTAAGAACAAAGAGACGACCCAAGGTACTTCGAGTGAACTTAACACCGGTCTGAAAAACAAATCCACCTTTAATCCCCCTCTACATGAGGTACCACCGCAGGTGTTATCCTTTGAACAAGCGGTAACCGAGGAAATCACCACCTTATGTAAGAACAAAACAAGATCAGATCACTACTGCAATCTACCTAAGAAAGAACGCTTGGCCTTGAAAGCCCTTATGGAAGACCGAACCATCATAATAAAGCCAGCCGACAAAGGCGGAGCAGTGGTCATCCAAGATATTGAAATATATCGCCAAGAGTGCCTCAGACAACTGGCGGATGGAAGATTTTACAAACCTCTTCAACAAGATCCCACCAAGAGGATTCAGAAAATTATCACTGAAGCAGTAGAGGAAGCATCATCTAATGGATGGATCACTTCACAGGAAGCATCGTTTCTCAATACCCCCCATCCTGTGATGCCTTACTTTTACACCCTTCCCAAAGTCCATAAGGCCCAACGGCCCCCACTAGGGAGACCTATTATATCAGGACAAGGATCACTACTAGAACCTCTATCTACTTTTGTTGATCACTTCTTAAGACCTCTAGTAAAAGAGATGCCTACTTACCTGCAGGACACGAAAGATATTCTACGTCTTTTGCCCACAGTTGACTTTGATCCCGATAGAGACATTCTAGTATCATTTGATGTGGAATCATTATATACCTCTATTCCTCAGGATGAGACCCTTGAAACCATCTTTTCCATCCTGAACAATGCAGATCTGGATACCATCACTCCCGTTCATTTCATCATGACCCTTGCACATTTGGCTATGAAAGAAAATTTTTTCAAATTTGAAGACACCATTTACCTGCAGGTCTCCGGGACCAGCATGGGGAGCATTTTTGCTCCTAGCTTAGCCAATCTCTATGTGCATTCATTCGAACAAACACATGTGCTCAACGATGACAACCCTTTCAGTGACTCGATCCGACTATGGAAGCGCTATATTGACGACATCCTGGTAATCTGGCGCGGTGATTTGTCGTCAGTATCACCCTTCCTAGATTGGTTGAACACCAGAAACAACTTTTTGAGGTTCACAGTGGAAGCTCACAAAGAGAGATTAGCCTTTCTTGATCTCTCTATCTTCAGCACTATAACTGGCCTTGAAAGTGAACTGTATAAGAAACCAATGTCCCGTAACTCTCTCTTGAGATATGATAGTCAACATCCAAAATCATTGAGAGATAATCTTCCTTACGGACAGTTTTTGCGTGTAAGACGCAACTGTTCCACATCGGAAAAATACCAGGTGCATGCAAAGAATCTCACTGAACAACTTATTGTTAAACAATATCCGAGATCTCTGATCAAGAAAGCGTTTAAACGCGCCTCCAATAACAACAGAGAAGCACTAATAGAGCCACCTATTGCAAAACCACCATTGGAGCGGCTCACCTTCGTCCACACATTCAGCACGCTCACTAATGGAATTCAAAAGAGTGTGAAGAAGCATTGGCGCATTCTGAACTCATGCAAAGAGAAAATACCTCTGCCTTTGTTCTCTCTCAAACGAGGAAGCAACCTTAGAGACAAAGTGGTTCATACACGACCTCGTGAAGCAAGACCACGTCCCATTGGGACTCTATGGGACCTACCCGCAGTACAAGGACACCACCCATGTGGGACGTGTTCAATATGCCCGCAGACTAGCCATTCCACAACGTTGGACATAGGCACAAACAAACCATGGGAGCAAAGATCTTTTACCAACTGCAACAGTGAAGATTTAATCTATATGATTGAATGCCCCTGTAAACTCCGGTATATAGGGATGACCACTCGGAAAGTCAGACAGCGAATGCTAGAACACAAGAGCACCTTTCGCTGCAACAAGACCAATACGAGACTGACACGCCACTTCCATGAAGTGAAGCACCAAGCCAATGATTTTTGGTGGACAGTCTTAGAGAAACCCTTTATTCCATCACATGTAAGTGACACATCTCGCTTCTTGTTTTTAAAGGAACAACGCTGGGTGTTTAAAATTGGTACTTTTCAAACAGGATTGAACGATGATATTCCGTGGAGCTCATTATAACTCTCCACTGATCTAGGTTCATCCAGAGATAGTGATCAAAGATTGGGACTACCTCGTCTAGATATGCACTTATTGCTAAACCCATTCTATCCTTCATATGGAAGTATGTTTGCGTCCCACTGATTGATAAAGCTTTATCCGATACACGGAACTACACCTTCCTTACACGCTGATGTCATTCAGTAGTCATTCTCTAGTCTCGCGTGACCTCGAGTTTTCCTCGACCCCATTGGAACTACACCTTCCTGACACGCTGACATCACTTTGTAGTTTTTCTCGAAATCCCGCGTGACCTCGGGCTTTTCCAGGGCCCAATCAGAGACCATACCTAATCAAACACAGTAACCCATTGGCCCAGCGTTGACGAATCAGGTCGTCGCTTAACCAAAGGGCATGCTTTTTAACACCTCTCACCTGTGCTGCCGGTTACCTCCCAAACGGCTCAGATTCCACATCGAGGTACCGACGGAGAGGTGAGCGATCTAGAGTTCAAAACTTTGAAACTCTTATTCTTTGTAACAGATGCGGCGCAATTGAGCACTGCGTGTTCCACCGGTGCCCTAGTTTTTACGCGTCTGCATAGTCTATCATTTTAGTTGTGGTTCTGTTTTCTTGAGTGAAGTCACCTCAGCGTTCAAAGCTGAGCATACAACGGACATTCAGAAGAATGTCTCAAATTATAGATTTTGAACCATCGTATCTCATGGTTCATTGTACTGAATTTTCCCCACATCTTATTCAATTTTGTAGGGCGGGGCCTCCTTCTAACCTGAGTCTTTACCGGGTGAGGTGAGGCTCACTTCTCGTGCTGATCAGGTAAGCACTTGAGATTAAGGCACAGCGTTTCAAGCGAAAATTTGTCAGATAGTTTCACTGACTGTGTTGTTTTTGTGATTCTCTTTTCGTATTTCCACAGATGTTCATAAACATACTGACAATACGAAGAAGTTGTACACCATAATAAGGTTGTATTTTTTAACACTGTCTCACAATTTATAATTTTCTCACTCACTTTTGCTGCAGTAGCGATAATAAAATGAAGGTCCTGACGAAAGCCATTTGACCCTCCAGGCAAGCAGGCTGAAACATGTCGACCCTATTGTCAAACAGCCTATTTGTTAGAAGCTGTTTCTGCACCATTTTTAGTTAAGGACTGGCAGGAATATTTTTCAATAAACTTTCTTTTTTCCTCCTTATCCTTTTTTAACATTTCACCTCACTGCACTGCACCACTTATATATCATTTTTTGGTATATATATCATATCTTGCCCTGACTAGTGGCTTGGCTGTCCTTCTCCCCTTCTCTCCTACCCTTTCCATGGGCCTCATAAAAATGTGCTCCGGTTACTAACTAACCACGAATGAAACTCCAAGATGGAGTGAATCACAGTGGTGGGAAGGAGTGGATATCCAGATGATGATATACACCAATCACTGGTTTTTGATGGAAATCCTAATGAATCCTACAGCACTCTGAGGCTCCCTTTTCAAACTCTTCGCTTATTCTAAACTTCCTAGCGACTGTGCCCTTGGTTCTCAGACTGACAGATTCCTTGTTGTATTAGTATATTGGATGGGGGATTGAGTCTGTCTTGGTCTTTAAATTTTCCCTCGGACCCTCCCCTTTTTGGTTATCATGATACATTCTTGCCATTGACGACAAAATGGAGTTGGGCATTACTGGTCTGCCATCCCTATAGACCCAAACATGGTCTGTTTCTCTTGGAGCACATCCTGCCTTAATCCAATCTTTTTTCTCTTCCTCTCCTGCCTCATCCTGCAACTGCTTCACTTCATCCCATGTCTCTAAGACATTAGTAAACATCACAGAGCAAAAAGACATTTCACCCTCTCGTTCCCGATTAATAGACTGATTCGATTTTGCACAGTATTGAGCAATGTCATTGGCATAACGGTTTCCAACCGTTACAAAATCCTCCCCTTGTCCATGGGCAGCACACATTACAACTGCTAACTCCTTAGGCAGCTGTATCGCCTCAAGTAATTTCCCAATCACTTCAGCATTCTTTATTGGAGTTCCACTCGATGTCAAGAAACCTCTTTGTAGCCAAAGCTGGCCAAAATCATGCACAACTCCAAATCCATACTGACTATCAGTCATCACAGTCGTCCTCAAATCTTTCCCAATTTCACAAGCTCTTGTCAATGCCACCAATTCAGCAACTTGTGCAGATTTCACTCCTTTCAATGGTGATGCTTCCATAACCTCTGAAACTTTGCACACCGCATATGCTGCACTCAGCACACCCTCATCATTCCTCAGACATGATCCATCCACAAACAGCACATGATCACTCTCAAGTAAGGGAAGATCCCTTATGTCTGGTCTCGGTTTTGTACAGTAATCAAGCACATCCAAACAATCGTGATCATCTTCTGTCTTCACACCCACATTTTCAATATCCGGCAAAAGTGTCGCTGGATTCACATTTACACATCTCTCAAGAGTCACATTCGATGCTCCTAGAATCACTTTCTCATATTTAGTCAGCCGACTATGTGACATGTACTGAGTTCTGCTTCTTGTCAAAAGAATTGCCACATTGTGAGGTACAAATACCCTTACAGGATATCCCATTATGATCCCCTCACTTTGTTCCAGACTCCTGCATGTTGCAGCCACAGATTTCAGACAACCTGGTAAACCCACAGCTACAGGGTCAAGTGTCGATGAGAAGTACGCAATAGGCCTTCTCAGTAATCCATGCTTCTGAATTAACACTGAAAGTGCACATCAATTTCTCTCACTGCAGTACAATTCAAACTCCTTTTCGTAGTCAGGCATACCCAAAGCTGGAGCCTCACACATTCTATTTTTGAGCTCTTCAAATGCTGCCATTTGTTCTCCATCTAGTTCCAATGGGTCTGTCATCTCACTTTTTGTCAGTTTAATCAGTGGCTTTGCTATCAGCGAAAAATTAATTATCCACTGACGACAATAACCCCCCATACCCAGAAACATTCTCACTTCCCTCTGGGTCTTTGGGGCTTTCATTTCCCTGATGATTCTGATTCTGTCATCAGTCACTTTTCTCAGACCTTTTTCAATATTGTGTCCAAGATAATGCACCTCTTTCTTGCAAAATTGCAATTTGGCTGGAGATACCTTTAACCCTCCATCTGCCAGATGATTCAGTAAAGCTATGGTATCTACTTCACAAGCTTCACGTGTCTTTGATGCCACAAGTAGGTCATCAATATATTGTACTAGTACTGAGTTTTCAGGCATGATCAAACTCTCCAACGATTTTTTCAACAACTGATTGAATATCGAAGGACTCTCTGTATACCCCTGTGGGATACGACACCATGCTAAAATACGCTGGCCAAACCTAAATGCAAAAATCGGCTGGCTGTCATGATGCAATGGAATTGAAAAGAACGCATGACACAAATCAATCACTGTATACCACTCAGCATCATGTGGAATCTGATACAGGATCACTGATGGATTTGGCACGATAGGACAACATGCCACCACAATTTGATTAACTTTTCTCAGATCCTGTACGATCCTAAATTTCCCATTAGGCTTCTTTAGCCCCATTATCGGTGAATTACACGGACTACTCAGTAGTTCTCTCAGGACTCCCTGCTGAATCATTTTCTCAATTATAGGAGTTATTCCTTCAATTATTTCTGGTGTCATTTTGTACTGAGGAATGTTAGGATATGTAATTCCCTCTTTCACTGCAATTTTCACTGGATCTACATTATTCATCAATCCCACATCCTCTCCAGTAAAATCCCAAACTGTTCTTTTCACTGTGTCCCTCAGCTCTCGAGGCAAATCCTCTGGATCAAACACAGCAAATGCACCAATTAACTCACTTTCCCTATTTTCTAGAGTCACTCGGTACAAAACATCCTCATCTGGTGTTTCAAAAGCTATTCCATCCGGTGTACAGAAAATTGTGCAGTTCATCTTGCACAACAGGTCCCTACTTAACAGGTTCACTGGACTCGTGTCACAGACAATAAATCTGTGCATGTCTGAAAATTTCCCTATCTGTACTCTTACTGGTTCCGTAAGACGTGTCCTGATTTGTGTATTGGCTACACCAACTACTTGGATTGCTTCATCCGAGAGAGGAAGATTTCTAACACCTGTTGACCTGACAGTTGATCTCGTCGCACCTGTGTCTACCAAAAAAGTAACACTCTCTTCATTTATTTTCCCATCTACAAATGGTCCTGCCTGGTCTATTTCTAGAGTTGCACCAAGTATGCACTCTTCCTCCTCTCCTCGGCACCGTCAATAATCACCCTCAGATTCACTCCCTTCATTCTTTAACAAGTACTGTTGTACCTGATTAGAACGCCTTGGTTTGTTTACCTGTTCATCATTGTAGAATCCTGAATCCTGATTATACTTTTGTGACCCTCTATTTTGGGGCAAGGGCAGTTTTGGCTCTTGACTCTGCTGTCTCACAACTTTCTGTTGTTGCTGCTGTTGATTACTTCCTTCACTCTGCACCTGTTGATTTAAGGGTTTATTCTCATTACTCGCTAATGGTGGATTAGTACATTCCGATCTCCAATGTCCCAGTTGGCCACAGTTGTGACATGGGAACTTCTTCTTTGATTCCTCAAGATTCCCCTTTCCTTTCCCTGCATATCTAGGTCTATTCCCTGCATTATTTCCTGGATTATTCGCCTGTTCCATCAACTGTGCTTCCTGTCTTTCTGCAACTTTCACTTGTGCCCACATTGCTTTCTCTTTCAGCTTTCTTTGTTTTGCTTCAATTTCATCACTGAAGTATTTCGCATGTCTCAAAATCTCATCTATTTTCTTACTCTGCCAATCCACTGTGTGCTCACGAATTCTCTCACCAATTTCAGGTCTCAGGCCATATACAAATCTGTATGCAAAATGACTCAAATCTTTGTCACCCAGGTGTTCATCTCCACTGAATTGTTTAAACGCCAGTATCAGCCTCTCGTAAAAAGCATGAACTGATTCTTTTGCTTCCTGTTGTGTTCTATCTATTTTTACCCAGTCTGTCTCTTTTGCAGGTACTTTACTCTTCAGGTATACCATCACCTGATCATACTTTCTCATTACCTCTGGATCTGGTGCTCCTGTTCTTGGATCTCTTGGATATTCCTCAGTAGGCCACCTCACAACTATTTTACACTCAGTCCACAAGTCTGCTGGAACAATTATATCAAACAGACTATTCAGGTCAATCCACAGCACTTTTGACAATTTCACAAACCTATCTACCTGCCTATACTACTCGACGGGCTTTTCTCTCAATCGAGGGAAATCATTCGTAAATGATAAAATATCCTGTCTGGTCCATGGAACATGTACATATCCTCCTCCAGGTATTTCTCTCATAGGATAATTATCCACTGGTTTCTCTTTTTCTCTCACTGGAAATGCTGAATAAGTTGTTCTGTCTTCAGATTCCTCTCTTTTCTTATACCACCTATCCTTCCATTTTTCTACATCTCCCCATCTTCGCAATAACGCAACCATTTCTTTAATCTGTCCTGTTCTACCAGTTGCATTCAAATTTTCAATATCCTTTTCTGTAAAATCCATCCTGTAGGTTTTTTGCAAAGCTTTCACTTTATCAATGTCAACTCCCTGCTCATTCGCTATTGCTCTTAACCTGTCCTGTGTATTTCTCGCTCTCCAGGTAATATTTTTGCACATGAATATTAATTCACCATCATGATGACTCTTAAGAATTTCTGTTGGAACTGTCCCTGTAACAAGCTCTTCTAATTCTACACGTAACCTAGCCACATCAATTGCTTGTGAATCTTTATCCTTTTTCTGAAGAACTTTCATCCAATCATTCAAATCTTCAGCTGTTATTCCAGTAGTTTTTCTCACTGGAACCACTCTCTTTTGCGGTTCTAAAATTGGCATCCCTGAACAACAAGCTTCACTAGCATCCAATATTTCACTACATGTGTCATGTCTGGATTGTCTCAGGTCACTACTTCCTGTCCTTTTTCCTGAATCTCCTGAAGGACCAACTGAACTTATCAAATTATTCCCAACATATGGAATCACCAAACCATTTTCACCTATCCTCTGCTTGTCAAACACAGGCATAACCGGACCTATGGTTACAGGCACCGTAACAGCTTCCAGATTCTTCGTTAACTCCCTAATCTTTTCGGTCAGCTCTGTTGTAGTTCTGGCTAGTTCTCTTGCATTTTCGTCACCACTTCGATTCCCTCTCTCCCTGAAAGAATCACCACTTCTTAATTCAGGTGTCACATTTTCTGTCTCAATGATACAAACTGTATCTCTTATCGGAGAAACAACTGGTGTACTCTCATCTGGTTCTGGTCTATATGGAGGTGGTCTTTTGTAAATCATGTCATTCAAGACCTCATCCTCATATTCATTAACTCCATATCTTCTCATTTCTGACTCAGGAACCCTCTCTGTTCCCCCTTCAACTGTTCTCATCGGATATAATCCCTCTGACATACTAGCATCTCGCCACCTTTTCATTCGATCATGATGAGTCTCACGATCATGTCTCCTCCCAAGCATGTACCTGTACTGTCCTCCAGATCTCTGTTTTTCTCGCTCATGTACTTCCTCTTCCCATTCCACTAAAGCCTCAAACTGTGTAGGTCTTGGTTTCGGGTCTAGACATAACATCTTTTCCCGTAAATTTCTCAACACGGCCAGATTAAATGAACCATGTTCTGGAAATGCTAGAACACCATCCTCTTTGGTATACCTAACCCAATTCTCCAACCATATACAGGTATGATACCCATATTTTGCAGCCATGTAGGATGCATGTGTTTTCGTTGGAGGTAACAATTCACCCTCTCTCGTCTTAACATCTTTATCCTTGTTAAACCACTTTTTAATTTTTCCAAAGAATGTTTTCTTCTTTTTCTCTTCTTGGTAATACATTTTAGCTTTTACCAAAACTTCTACTCTTTTCCCGTATTACAAATATACAATACGAATTTTCAACCAATAACAGCGCGACTCACACTAACGCACCAATCCTGGAGCGTCTACGTCACTAGAATAGCTCTTCCAATCCTTGCGCGGCTCACACCAACGCACCAATCCCAGCGCGAACACTATTCTGATCTACTATCCAATCAGAGCGCGGTCTTCCTGATGTCAGCAGTCGCTGCAGTCGCTTGTCTCCTGTCTCCTGTCACTCGTCTACCCCTCCTTTACAAAATCTTTTCAGTAGACTTCGTGTCAAAATTTCTACAAAATCTATTAGTTACAACATATAAACATCTCCATTGTCTGCTTCGCTAACCACAGAATAGTAAAGGAAATCTATTTCACAAGAACCATCAAACTTTCATACATCTCTTAACTGTTTCCTCCAGGACTTATCCAAAGATTCTTACAATCAATTAAATGTATATGCATTCACGCACATTCATACAAGAAAATATAGTACATACACACAGAATCCTGCTTCCCGAGAACAGCGAACAATCTGTTCCACTACAGAATTATAACACACGTTAACCAAGCAGCTTACCCCTGCCCAGTTCCTCAAACAAGCTCAGAGAATACCTATTACTCCTCCCGCGATAAGCTTTAACGGTGAACCTTACGGATCCCTGGGACTTAAGACCAGAGTTTCACAGATAACCTTCACTACCATACACACTCCTTATATACCAGAAATATATTCTAATAGTAACATACAATAATGTCACTGATTCCGAACTCAGACAATGTGACGCGCAACTTCAATTGTCACACGTTTTTCCTTACAATTCCGTATTTCCCGAGAGCAGCATATACTTCCCTCTGCCCTACTACGGAACTGCTACCAGCTTCCAAGTTCCAGAAGCACTACATATAACTCAACATGACAACTCCAACATATAATATTAGTACATATACCAACATCAATAATCAATAATCAATATGTAATCTAATCAGATCAAAACAATCATCAATAACCATCCTCTGCTACCAGGAAATTGATAGAGATCAGGGTGTATATAATATCCCTACTTCCACGGATAGAGTAATCTCACAGTTACACGCACATACATTCTTCATACACTAGGGCCCATTTCATTAACATACACTCAAATACTCTACCAGCAATAACCTGTGGAAAGAAAAACTCCTAAACACCCTGCATCTATATCGAGGTCGATAAGATCTAGTTATTGTGACTGCCCTTATACATAATCTAAACAATCTATACAATAATAATCAAAATATAATACTCAATAATTGACAAGAAATAATAACCAACACCATATTCAAAATTATATTGCTTTATCTAAAATTAGTCAAAGGAAATCAATCAGAATAAATCATTTTTCTCATAGTTACCTATTCTAGCTAAATGTCAGAACGGGTCAGGACAAGTCTCTCGGCAAAGTCTCTCAAGACGAAGTCCTCTCAGCAACGATCCTCACCAACGCAGATTCGGAACGCGGCAAAAGGCAAATGGCAAGTGGCAAAAACCTTCTCTAGGCTAACAATTCTTATAGTGAATTAAACAAAGGAAAGACACATTTTGCATTGACTTCTTCCGTCGAACCTCTGAGCAAAGCGAGAAGGAAAGGATGTAGCATCGCTACATTTGAAAATCTCCGCTCAGGAAAAATCACAAAATAAACATAACGGAACAGGAACCAAAAAAATACAACTGTATCTTGTAGTTTCCACATCTCCTCGGCAATGAGATCATAGTTCAGAGTCTTTCTTTAAAGCTCCTTTGTTTCCCAAAGCTGCCAAGGACGTTTCATTTCATTTGGAGATCGCCCAAAACTGCTGCTGTCCTCACGGAAAGTTTTAACCAGGCAAAGCAAGGACTGTGGTCAGCTGACTTCAGGACCATATTCAGCAAGGCTCTCTCTCGTCACAGTTTTCTACTCGAGGCCAGGCTCTACATGTCGGCCATCTTTACTTAGGCCACAATAGGCCACAATAGACCATCTTAATTAAAAGAGACAAAAACAACGTTACCACAGCATAGTGATTGAACAGTGTTAACCCCACTAATACCCTTATGTGTATGTAATTATCTAGCTCTTGCAACATAGAAAAGCATTAATTCAAAAAGCATTTTGTGCTTAAAAATAAACAGCACACAGCAATCTTTAAACATGTAAACACGCACATTATTATTAAACAGCACACTTATGCGTCCCCACGTGTAATTCTCTCTTGTTAAAACAAACGAGTTGATTAATATAAACACTTACACAAGACAAATAATTAATAATTAATAATTAATAAATTAATATAACAAATAGACATGCCAGAGCTTCAAAACCCAGTTAATTTTCAAACTGAAAACTCTGCTCTAGCACACGTGTAGCCACAGCCTCGGCATCATACTTCAAAGGGTCCGCTCCCCCACCTGGAATGCGCTCCCCCGCCCACGCCACAGCATGCCGAGAGATTGTTTCCTCATGGCGCCTCTCACAACTGTCCCTCCCCCACCACAGAGTTAGTTTGTCATGGCTCATTCCTCCCGGCACCCTTTCCTTTCCCTTGCTCTCCCTAGCGCCTTGGTCTGCCCCTCTCCACCACAGAGCGCGTCCCGCAATCACGATTACTTTCGCTTTTGCGGCCGCGTTACTTCCACGGCCGCGTTGCCAATGCTTGTTAGAAGTAGACTACCTTACAGCGCTTAATCATTCGCCCGCTGGACCTGCATGTTAGTTAACAGACTTTACAGACTGAGTTATTATGTCAGGCCAAACTACGCTTTATTGCATAAATGCATATTGAATATTTAACCGCTGAGCAGCCTGGCACTTGAAGTGCACACGCAGCAACAACCTATTTTCTCTACAAGGCTGTTCACTCATCCTCCCCGAGCACCATGCGGCTGCTGCTTTTGTTTTCACGAGCGCTGGTCGACTTCCTTATTCTCACATTTGTCAGCTCCGTGTAGTGGTTGCCTTTGTTCATGTTGAGTGCCTGCAGCGCTTTGCAGTTGTTAATACGCCCCTGCCTACCTACTTTCTGCTATTGTTCTGCACGGACAGCTTTTGAATTATTTCAAGACGCTTACAATTCCAGGATTCAAATGTTGCGTTCAGTGAACGTGTATTTGCGAGACTGTTAGAAACAACATTTTAAAATCTTACCAGCAAGTTAATGACTTATCTCGCATCCAGCTACTTCTCAAATTCTTCCTTGATATCTCTACTCAACAAGCATTGAAAATGCAATACGTCTCGCCTTTTATTAAGTTAAAGCCATTTGCTTTGCTAATGGTATTGTATAGCAAAGCAAATGGCTTTAACTTAATTAAAGGCGAAACCGATTGCATTTTTAATGCTTGTTATTGGTGCATTCATTGTAATTGTCCTGCCTTTGTGTGCTTGGTTCCCTCCCAGTCGAGTTCACTCATTGTTCATTTTGATTGTCCATTGCAAGGCGTTCACACTCCTAGCACAGCGCACGATGGCCCCTCCTCCTGTGTTTCTCCCGGTCGGCCATCGCGCACAACAGGAGTAGTGTTTCAATCATTGTTCCTTCTTTTTTTTTCTGGCAGCGCTTTAACCTGTCCCAGTTTATTATTGTTCAGCACCCGTTTCACGCTGTCCATCCTTGCAGGTTATTTAAATTGACATTTTCTTGATATTTCATAGTAAGCCCTGAGCACTACAAAATGACGACTTTCTTCATCTGCATCTTGGCGTGACTTAACCAGGTCATCGTTTGTCAAGGCAGCCACCGAAGAATGCTGCTGCATTATTTAATGCAGGCTTCGAAAGCATCCTTTCCTGCGCAACGATAGCCAAAAATCCTATTGTAGTGTAGTTCCTATATCCCTGATATGCTCTGCGCATTGGAATAATATACACTATAGATTTGACATAGGACTGAGGTCAGTATGTCTCTATCGAGTACATTAAACTTAATTACTTGTGTGTGCCAGCTAACTCAGAGGTCACTAGAAACTTCTTGAATATACAAGAAGGAATTAGTTTCTGACAACCGCATAAACATGACAACTTTGTTTTCCTTAGAGTCGGAACAATCTCAGAACCGTGGAAACAATAGATAACAGTCTCTTCCAGCACAGACATCGACTTCAGCCACGCCACAGAGCTTCAATGGACGGACCACAGCTGCGTCCACTTCACCTTCAAGAGAACGACGACCCACCACCACCAGCAACAGGCCGCCCGCAGAAGCTGGAACAAGATCACAGCAGACCAGCTCGCCACCTCCCTGAGCCAGCACCCTCCTGCCAGCTCAGCGAACCCCAGCCAGGCCGCCGACAACCTCACGAAGTGGATCAGCATCTGCGCGGACGAGCTCGCCCCGCTGAGGACCCCGCCCAGCAGACCCGGCAGCAAGAAAGCCCCGTGGTTCACCGACGAACTCAAGAGCTCCAAGAAGAACTGCCGAGCCCTCGAGAAAGTCTGGAGAAGGGAACCTACACCGGACAACAGGACCTCCTTCAAGCTTGCCACCCGGAAGCACCACCAGCTGATCCGCGCCGCCAAGAAAACAGCATTCAAGGAACGGTTGGACAACAACGCACACAACTGCAAGGAACTCTTCAACATCGTGAAAGAGCTTTCCAACCCCAGCGCAGGAAACAACGACATCACCCCATCGCAAGACCTCTGCAACTCCCTCGCTTCATACTTCCACAACAAGATCGCGGACATACACAACAGCTTCAACAACCAACCAACGCACACCATGACCGAACAATCACCCCCCACCACCACCCTCCACGCCTGGACCCCGATCAGCACCGAAGACACCATCCGCACGATGAACTCCATCCACTCCGGATCACCGACCGACCCCTGCCCTCACCACGTCTTCAACAAGGCCGACGCTGTCATCGCACCCCACCTGCGAGACATCATCAACACATCTTTCGACACCGCCACCTTCCCTGAGAGCTGGAAACACGCCGAACTCAGCGCTCTACTCAAGAAACCAACAGCGGACCCCACCGAACTCAAGAACTACCGCCCCATCTCGCTCCTCCCGTTTCCAGCCAAAGTCATCGAGAAGACCGTCAACAAGCAGATGGCCGCCTTCCTCGAGACGAACGGATCCCTCGACCCCTCACAGTCCGGCTTCCGAGCCAATCACAGCACCGAGACCGCCCTCATCGCCGCCACCGATGACATCCGAGCCCTGATGGACAATGGAGAAACAGCGGCCCTCATCCTCCTAGACCTCTCCGCGGCATTCGACACGGTCTGCCACCACACCCTAGTACAGCGCCTCAGCAACATCGGAATCCAGGACAAGGCACTGGAATGGATCATCTCCTTCCTCGACGGAAGAACACAGAGAGTCCGCCTACCACCGTACAAGTCAGAGGCCTCCGAAGTCATCTGCGGCGTCCCTCAAGGATCATCTCTGAGCCCCACCCTCTTCAACGTCTACATGAGCCCCCTCGCGGCCATCGTACGCAAACACAACCTCAGCATAATCTCCTACGCCGACGACACCCAGCTGATCCTCTCCCTGACCAACGACCCCGCCTCCGCCAGAGCCAACCTGCACGAAGGGATGAAAGAGGTAGCCGAGTGGATGACAACCAGCCGCCTGAAACTGAACTCTGACAAGACGGAGGTCCTCATCCTGGGCTCTTCCCCCTCCGCCTGGGACGACTCCTGGTGGCCTCCCGCCCTGGGCACCGCACCCAAACCGACAGACCATGCACGCAACCTGGGCTTCATCCTGGACTCCTCCCTCTCCATGACCAGGCAAGTCAACAACGTCTCCTCGGCGTGCTTCAACATCCTACGCATGCTACGGAAGATCTTCCGGTGGATCCCCACCGAGACCAGGAAGACCGTCACCCAGGCCCTCGTCACCAGCCGACTGGACTACGGCAACGCCCTCTACGCCGGCACCACCGCCAAGCTCCAGAAGAGACTCCAGCGGATCCAGAACGCCTCAGCCAGACTCATCCTCGACATCCCACGAACCAGCCACATCACCGGACATCTGAGAGACCTTCACTGGCTCCCCGTCAACAAAAGAATCACCTTCCGCCTCCTCACCCACGCACACAAAGCCCTACACAACCAAGGCCCGAGCTACCTCAACAGCCGGATCAACTTCTACGCTCCCAAACGCCACCTCCGATCAGCCAACCACGCCCTCGCCGCCGTCCCCCGCATCCGAAGAGCGACTACAGGAGGAAGATCCTTCTCCTACCTGGCCGCCAAGACCTGGAACTCCCTCCCGACCGACCTGCGCCTGACCCAAGACCACCTCTCCTTCAGGAAGAAGCTGAAGACCTGGCTGTTCGAGCAGTAGCGGCACCCCCCCCCCCACCCCCAGCGCCTTGTGACCCTACGGGTATGTAGCGCGCTCTATAAGTGTCACTGATTGATTGATTCACTCAGTCAATCGTGCATGCTTCGTTTCCACAGAGTTGCACAGAAATAGATAGACGGGCGTTTCAATA
Organism: Triturus cristatus; assembly: GCF_964204655.1. Taxonomy (NCBI): domain Eukaryota; kingdom Metazoa; phylum Chordata; class Amphibia; order Caudata; family Salamandridae; genus Triturus; species Triturus cristatus. The sequence goes on from NC_140590.1 coordinate 60,537,966, forward strand.
AAAGGGTTTATTGAACAGTCTTATTTCTCATGCAAGAGATATGAACTGCTACAATCGTAAGACAGGATGCGAAGTACAATACGTACAGAGTTAGCAGTAAGATAAAATAATACTGCAATGGCATGGTTTGTAGCTATGACATATATTAATAAAATACATACATAAATAACACGGGCTAAAATGTGAATACTCATCTGATGCTTCTAAATAGTTCTACCCCAGTGTACCTAACCTAAGTGTAGTATGAGGTAAGAAGTAGGTGTTGTTTTCTAAAGTATAGCTAGCTATAGCTATAGTTTTAGTTTTACCAAGAGTTGCCAAACGTTTCTCTAAGTTCTAGTCTGCTCCATACCTTAGAATGTGTGAGGTTGGAATCTTTTTCTGGGACTCGATATCTAACACCCCGCAAGGGGAGTCAGAAACACTGGAGCTGGATTCTCTGCGAGGAGGATGACAGCGTCTAGTCAGAGCATCAGGCGGGAACTCGATCTCCCTCCGAACTTGCTGTGGCAAACCGCAAGTAGGCAGTCGAACTGGACCGTACCGGAACCGTGGTTTGCCAAGGCAAGTGCAGGTATATTTATACCTTGAAGGTGTTTAGGAATGCCTGTATTGACGTAAAAGTCGGGCATCGGAACGTCATCAATGAACCCCTAAGGAATAGATGTTCATGCATACTAAATGAGTTCTTGGAGAAATCAATATCCAAGCAAGGGAAATTCCCAAAGGCTTAAGAGTCTGGTTTTCCAAGAACTCGTTGTGACGTGGATGGACGGATGAAGGAGACCATGCCTGTATTTGGTCAGCATGGACAATGCCTAAATAAGGGATGGATTTTCTATGCCTACATAAGGGCAATATGAATTGTACCTATATTAGGGCATAAATCAGGAAACCTATATACAGAATCTAAATCTACACACAACACCCACTTCAGTTTCGTATGAACGACATTACTAAATCCTAAACATACTAAGCATGTCTAAAAGAGAGTATCGCATGGTAATCGAAAACATGCTAAACATATCTAAAAACATATGTCCTAAAAATGCATTAAAAACCCATTGCTATGCATAAGGTGCTGTACATATTAAAAAGCAATGTTTCATTCTAAGTATGTGCGTGCATTGAAAATGCCGACAAGAATGAACCAGAAATATATACACATGATGAAATGGCTCGTTGATACAGTAGAAAAAGGGCCGAAACCATTTCATATCAGGATAACACAAATCAATTGTTGATGTGACAAGGTGGCATAATGTCCCTGGAAGATTTTCAAAGAATTCTATTCTCTATGAATAGTTCTACTATAAGCAAATTACTGTGCCAAAAAATGAAAAAATACAATATTGGAAAAATGAATTAATCATAGGAAAAAAGTTCCAAAGTTAGTCACCTGTCTGAAAAGAACGAAGGCCAAATTCAGAGTCTCATCGGAACACTGTGTGCCTGAATCAAAAGTCAGTGTGTGGATCTGGAGAAAACATGAAATCTTATAATCCTGTAGACAAAAAGTCATCTACCGTTGTAGGAGAAAGTTGGAATACCTCGTTTAGAAGATTAACTGCACATAGTTGTGAACTATCGCCTTCAACACTGGTTGCATCAGCAATGTTCGAATCGGATGTTACCTGCGTGCCTGTTGTTTCCTCTCGTACCTCAGCAGTAGCAATTTGCATCTGTGAGATCTCAACGAATGCCGTTGCTGGAGCAGAGTTTTCATTTAGAAAATTCAGGGGCTTTTGAAGCTCTAGTATGTCTATGCGTTTTATTAATTATTAATGAATAACAATTAATTATTTGTCTTGTGCAAGTGTGTTTTTTATTAATCAATCCGTTTGTCTTAACATAAGAGAAAGTTACACAAGGGTTAGCATACGTGTGCTGTTTCTGTTTTCAAAAAAATAACGTGCAAGTTTTTATGTTTAAACGTTGCTGTGTGCTGTTTATTTTGAGCACAAAACGCTGTCCGAATTAATGCTTTCTTATGTCGCAAGAGCTAGATAAATGCATACACATAAGGGTATTAGTGGGGTTAACACTGTTTAATCATTATGCTGTAGTAACGTTGTTTTTATTTCTTTTAATTGAGATGGTCTATTGTGGCCTATGGAGGCCTAGTCCATGATGACTGATTTTGTGAGCCTGGCCTCGAGTGAATATGTGAAAGACGTGACGAGGGAGACCCCTGCTGGAAATGGTCTTGAAGTTGACTGACCATGGTCCTTCTATAAAACTTTCCATGAGGACAGCAGCAGTTTTTGGGAGTTCTCCAAGAGAAGTGAAAGTGTCCTTGGCAATCTTGAAAAACAAAGGAGCCTTAGAGGGAAACTCTGAACTGTGGCTCGATGGCCGAGGAGAAGCCGGATTATTGTGATACATGTTTTATTTTCTTGGTTCCTGTTCCGTAGTCTTCGCTATGTGTATTTTTCCTGAGCGGAGGTTCACAAATGTTGCAATGTTGCATCCTTTCCTTCTCGCTCTGCTCAGTGATTCAGTGTATTTTGCAAACTTAATGTGTGTTTCCATTGTAATTTTTACTATAAAAACTGTTAGCCTAGAGAGGGTTTTTGCCACCCTTTTGCCACTTGCCATTTTACCTTTGCCGCGTGAGTTTGCGTTGCTGAGGATCGATGCTGAGGACTTCGTCTTGAAAGACTTTACCGAGAGACTTGTCCAGACCCGTTCTGACCCTTAGTTAGAATAGGTAACTATGAGAAATGATTTATTCTGATTGATTTACTTTGACTAATTTTAGATAAAGCAATATAATTTTAAACATGGTGTTGAATTTCCTTTCTTGTCAATTATTGGGTTTATATTTTTGATCATTATTGTATATGTTGTGTAGATTATGTTATTGATTAGGGCAGTCACAAAACCAGATCTGATCGACCTGATATTGATGCAGGGTGTTTAGGTGTTTTCTTTCCACAGGTTTATTGTTGGTAGAGTATTTGAGCGTGTGTTAGTGAAATGGGCCCTAGCGTATGATGAATGTATGTGCGTGCAACTGTGTGATTACTCTATCCGTGGTAGTGGGCATATTTTAGATACCCTGATCTCTATCAATTTCCTGGTAGCAGAGATAGGATGGTTTTGATGGTTGTCTTGATCTGATAAGATTGCTTGTACATTAGCTTATTGATTATTGATTTTATTTTGTTGATATTGGTATATGTACTAATATTATTTGTTGAAGTCGTCATGTTGAGTTATATGTAGTGCTTCTGGAATTTGGAAGCTGTGGTAGCAGTTCCGTAGTAGGGCAGAGGAAGGTATATGCTGCTCTCGGGAAAGACGGGATTGTAAGGAATAACGTGTGACAATTGAAGTTGCGCGTTCACATTGTCTGGGTTCGGAATCAGTGACATTGTTGTATGTTACTATTAGAATATATTTCTGGTATATAAGGAGTGTGTATCATAGTGAAGGTTATCTTTGAAACTCTGGTCTTAAGTCCCAGGGATCCGTAGAGGATTTTCGTTAAAGCTTATCGCGGGAGGAGTAATAGGTATTCTCTGAGCTTGTTTGAGGAACTGGGCGAAGTTGCTTAGTTAATGTATGTTATAATTCTGTAGTGGAGCAGATTGTGCGCTGTTCTCGGGAAACAGGATTCTGTGTGCATGTACTATATTTTTCTTGCATGAATGTGCGTGAATGTATATACATTTATTGATTGTAAGACTCTTTGGATAAGTCCTAGAGGAAACAGTTATGAGATGTATGAAAGTTTGTTGACTTTTGAAAAATAGACTCTCTTTTACTATTCTGTGGTTAGCGAAGCAGACAATGGAGATGTTTTTATGTTGTAACTAATAGATTTTGTAGAAATCTTGACACGAAGTCTACTGAGAGATTTTGTAAAGGAGGGGTAGACGAGTGACAGAAGACAGAGCAGAATCTGCAGTCAGCGACTGTTGACGTCAGAAAGTTCGCGCTCTGATTGGATAGTAGATCAGAATAGGGTTCGCGCTAGGATTGGTGCGTTAGTGTGAGTCGCGCAGGGATTGGAAGAGCTGTTTAGTGACGTAAACGCTCCAGGATTGGTGCGTTAGTGTGAGTCGCGCTGCTATTGGTTGAGAAGCTCGTATTGTATATTTATAATACGGAGAGAGTAGAGAGTTTTGGTAAGCGCTAAAATGTATTATCAAGAGGAGAAAAAGAAAAAAACATTCTTTGGGAAAGTTAAAAAGTGGTTTAGCAAGGATAAAGAGGTTAAAACGAGAGAGGGTGAGTTGCTACCTCCAGCGAAAACACCTGCATCCTTCATGGTTGCGAAATATGGATTACATACCTGTATATGGTTGCAGAATTGGGTTAGGTATACTAAAGAAGATGGTGTTTTAGCATTTCCAGAACATGGTTCATTTAATTTGGCCGTGTTGAGAAATTTACGGGAAAAGATGGTACGTCTGGACCCGAAGCCGAGACCTACGCAGTTCGAGGCTTTAGTGGAATGGGAAGAGGAAGTTCATGAGCGAGAAAAGCAAAGATCTGGAGGGTATTACAGGAATATGTTTGGGAGGAGACATGATCGTGAAACACATCATGATCGGATGAAAAGGTGGCGAGATGTTAATATGTCAGAGGGATTATATCCTATGAGAACAATTGAAGAAGGAGCAGTTGGAGTTAATGAGTATGATGATGAGGTCTTAAATGACATGATTTACAAGAGACCACCTCCATATAGACCAGAACCAGATGAGAGTACACCAGTTGTTTCTCCGATAAGAGATACAGTCTGTATTATTGAGAAAGAAAAAGTGACACCTGAATCAAGAAGTAGTAGTTCTTTCAGGGAGAGAGAGAATCGAAGTAATGAGGAAAATGCCAGAAAATTAGCAAAAACGACAACAGAACTGACTGAGAAAATTAAGGAGTTAACGAAGAATCTAGAAGCTGTTACGGTGCCTGTAACTATAGGTCCGGTTATGCCTGTGTTTGACAAACAGAGAGCAGGTGAGAATGGACTCTGTGATTCCATATGTTGGGAATAATCTGACAAATTCAGTTGGTCCTTCAGGAGATTCAGATAAAAGAGTAGAAAGAAGTGACCTGAGACAAACGAGACATGACACATGTAGTGAACTACTGGATGCTAGTGAACCTAGTTGTTCAGGGATGCCAATTTTAGAACCGCAGAAAAGAGTGGTTCCAGTGAGAAAAACTGCTGAAATAACAGTTGATGATTTGAATGATTGGATGAAGGTTCTTCAGAAAAATGATAAGGATTCACAAGTTATTGATGTGGCTAGGTTACGTATAGAATTAGAAGAGCTTGTGACAGGAACAGTTCCAATAGAAATCCTGAAGAGTCATCATGATGGTGAGCTGTTGTTTATGTGCAAAAGTGTTACCTGGAGAGCAAGGAATACACATGACAGGCTAAGAACAATAGCAAATGAACAGGGAGTTGACATTGGTAAAGTGAAAGCTTTACAGAAAACTTACAGGATGGATTTTACAGAGAAGGACATTGAAAATTTGAATGCTTCTGGTAGAACAGGACAGATTAAAGAAATGGTAGCATTACTGCGAAGATGGGGTGATGTTGAAAAGTGGAAGGATAGGTGGTATAAGAAAAGAGAGGAATCTGTAGATAGAACAACTTATTCAGCATTTCCAGTAATAGAAAAGGAGAAACCAGTGGATAATTATCCTATGAGAGAAATACCTGGAGGAGGATATGTACATGTTCCATGGACCAGACAGGATATTTTATCATTTACGAATGATTTCCCTCGATTGAGAGAAAAACCCGTCGAGTGGTATAGGCAGGTAGATAGATTTGTGAAATTGTCAAAAGTGCTGTGGGTTGACCTGAATAGTCTGTTTGATATAATTGTTCCAGCAGACTTGTGGACTGAGTGTAAAATAGTTGTGAGTTGGCCTACTGAGGAATATCCAAGAGATTCAAGAACAGGGGCACCAGATCCAGAGGTAATGAGGAAGTATGATCAGGTGATGGTATACCTGAAGAGTAAAGTTCCTCCAAAAGAGACAGACTGGGTTAAGATAGATCGAACACAACAGGAAGCAAAAGAATCAGTTCATGCTTTTTACGAGAGGCTGATACTGGCTTTTAACCCCTTCGACACGCATGACGGAGCGGTTCCGTCATACACGTCGGTTGCGCTGTGCGCATGACGGAACCGTTCCGTCATGGCCCCGCCCGCGCACGGAACCTTCAGCGTGGCGCGGAAATCCGCGCCGCGCTGAAGGGGTTAAACAATTCAGTGGAGATGAACACCTGGGTGACAAAGATTTGAGTCACTTTGTATACAGATTTGTATATGGTCTAAGACCTGAAATTGGTGAGAGAATTCGTGAACACACAGTGGATTGGCAGAGTAAAAAAGTAGATGAGATTCTGAGACATGCAAAATACTTTAGTGATGAAATTGAAGCAAAACAAAGAAAGCTGAAAGAGAAAGCAATGTGGGCACAGGTGAAAGTTGCAGAAAGACAGGAAGCACAGTTAGTGGAACAGGCGAATAATCCAGGAAATAATGCAGGAAATAGACCCAGATATGCAGGAAAAGGAAAAGGAAGTCTTGAGGAAGCGAAAAAAAAGTTCCCTTGTCACAACTGTGGCCAACTGGGACATTGGAGATCTGAATGTCCTAATCCACCATTAGTGAGTAATGAGAGTAAACCTTTAAATCAACAGGTGCAGAACCAGAACGAAGGGAATAATCAACAGCAACAACAGAAAGTTGTGAGACAGCAGAGTCAAGAGCCAAAACCGCCCTTGCCGCAGAATAGAGGGTTACAAAAGTATAATCAGGATTCAGGATTCTACAATGATGAGCAGGTAAACAAACCAAGACGTTCTAACAAAGTACAGCAGTACTTGTTAAAGAGTGAAGGGAGTGAGTCTGAGGGTGATTATTGACGGTGCCGAAGAGAGGAGGAAGAGTGCATACTTGGTGCAACTCTAGAAATAGACCAGGCAGGACCATTTGTGGATGGGAAAATAAATGAGGAGAGTGTTACTTTTTTGGTAGACACAGGTGCGACAAGATCAACTGTCAGGTCAACAGATGTTAGAAATCTTCCTCTCTCGGATGAAGCAATCCAAGTAGTTGGTGTAGCTAATACACAAATCAGAACACGTCTTACTGAACCAGTAAAGGTACAGATAGGGAAATTTTCAGACATGCACAGATTTATTGTCTGTGACACGAGTCCAGTGAACCTGTTAGGTAGGGGCCTATTGTGTAAGATGAACTGCACAATCTTTTGTACACCAGATGGAATAGCTTTTGAAACACCAGATGATGATGTTTTCTATCGAATGACTCTAGAAAATAGAGAAAGTGAGTTAATTGGTGCATTTGCTGTGTTTAATCCGGAGGATTTGCCTCAAGAGCTGAGAGACACAGTGAAAAGAGCAGTTTGGGATTTTACAGGAGAGGATGTGGGATTGATGAATAATGTAGATCCAGTGAAAATTGCAGTGAAAGAGGGAATTACATATCCTAACATTCCTCAGTACAAAATGACACCAGAAATAATTGAAGGGATAACTCCTATAATTGAGAAAATGATTCAGCAAGGAGTTCTAAGAGAACTACTGAGTAGTCCGTGTAATTCACCGATAATGGGACTGAAAAAGCCTAATGGGAAATTTAGGATCGTACAGGATCTGAGAAAAGTTAATCAAATTGTGGTGGCATGTTGTCCTATTGTGCCAAATCCATCAGTGATTCTGTATCAAATTCCACATGATGCTGAGTGGTATACAGTGATTGATTTGTGTCATGCGTTCTTTTCAATTCCATTGCATCATGACAGCCAGCCAATTTTTGCATTTAGGTTTGGCCAGCGTATTTTAGCATGGTGTCGTATCCCACAGGGGTATACGGAGAGTCCTTCGATATTCAATCAGTTATTGAAAAGATCGTTGGAAAGTCTGATCATGCCTGAGAGTTCAGTGCTAGTACAATATATTGATGACCTATTGGTGGCATCAAAGACACGTGAAGCTTGTGAAGTGGATACCATAGCTTTACTGAATCATCTGGCAGATGGAGGGTTAAAGGTATCTCCAGCCAAATTGCAATTTTGCAAGAAAGAGGTGCATTATCTTGGACACAATATTGAAAAGGGTCTGAGAAAAGTGACTACTGACAGGATCAGAATAATCAGAGAAATGAAAGCTCCAAAGACCCAGAGAGAAGTGAGAATGTTCCTGGGTATGGTGGGATATTGTCGTCAGTGGATAATTAATTTTTCTCTGATAGCAAAGCCACTGATTAAATTGACAAAAAGTGAAATGACGGATCCATTGGATCTGGATGCAGAACAAATGGCAGCATTTGAAGAGCTCAAAAGTAAAATGTGTGAGGCTCCAGCTTTGGGTATGCCTGACTATGAAAAAGAATTCGAGTTGTACTGCAGTGAGAGAAATGGATGTGCACTTTCAGTGTTAATCCAGAAACATGGACAATTGAGAAGGCCTATTGCGTACTTCTCATCAACACTTGACCCTGTAGCTGTGGGTTTACCAGGTTGTCTGAAATCTGTGGCTACAACATGCAGGAGTCTGGAACAGAGTGAGGGAATCATAATGGGATATCCTGTAAGGGTATTCGTACCTCACAATGTGGCAATTCTTTTGACAAGAAGTAGAACTCAGTACATGTCACATAGTCGGTTGACTAAGTACGAAAAAGTGATTCTGGGAGCATCAAATGTGACTCTTGAGAGATGTGTGAATGTGAATCCAGCGACACTCTTGCCGGATATTGAAAATGTGGGTATAAAGATGGAAGATGATCATGATTGTTTGGATGTGCTTGAGTACTGTACGAAACCAAGACCAGACATAAGGGATATTCCCTTACCTGAGAATGATCATGTGTTGTTTGTGGATGGCTCATGCTTGAAGAATGATGATGGTGTGCTATGTGCAGCATATGCGGTGTGCAAAGTTTCAGAGGTCATGGAAGCATCACCATTGAAAGGAGTGAAATCTGCGCAAGTTGCTGAATTAATAGCATTGACAAAAGCTTGCGAAATTGGGAAAGATTTGAGGACGACTGTGTTGACTGATAGTCAGTATGGATTTGGAGTGGTGCATGATTTTGGCCAACTTTGGCTACATAGAGGTTTCTTGACATCGAGTGGAACTCCAATAAAGAATGCTGAAATGATTGGAAAATTGCTTGAGGCAATACAGCTGCCTAAAGAGTTAGCAGTTGTAAAATGTGCTGCCCATGGTCAGGGGGAGGATTTTATAACGATTGGAAACAGGTACGCCAATGATGTTGCGCAGTACTGTGCCAAGACAAATCAGTCCATTAACAAGGACAGAGAAGGGGAAATGTCTTTTCTTTCTGTGATGTTTACTAATGTCCTAGAGACCTGGGATGAAGTGAAGCAGTTACAAGATGAGGCAGGAGATGAAGAGAAACAGGATTGGATTAAGGCAGGATGTGCTCCAAGAGAAACAGACCATGTTTGGGTCTACAGAGATGGCAGACCAGTGATGCCTAACTCAATCTTGTCGTCAATGGCAAGGATGTATCATGGCCAGGGACATTTGGGGAGAGACGCGATGGTTAGGTCGTTTAAACAGACCTGGTACAATGCAAAATTCAGGACAATTGCAGAGAGCATCTGTCAGAGGTGTTTAGTTTGTCAGCAATTTAACACTGGGAAAAAGACAGTGGTGAGTCTGGGAACAATAGGCAGAGAAGGAGGTCCTTTTACAAGAATGCAGATTGATTTCATTGAAATGCCCCAAGTAAACAGACTGAGGTATGTTCTAGTGGTAGTCTGTTTATTTTCAAGGTGGGTGGAAGCTTACCCAACTAGAAGAAATGATGGATTAACAGTGGCAAAGTTACTGTTGAGGGAGTTGATTCCTAGGTACGGGTTTCCAGTTACAGTTGAGTCTGATAGAGGTGGACACTTTCAGAATGAGCTCATGGGTTTGATTTGTGAAGCATTGAAAATACAGCAGAAGCTACATTGTGCATACCGACCAGAGGCTTCTGGTGTGGTTGAGCAGATTAATGGCACGATCAAGAATAGGATTGGAAAGATGTGCTTAGCCACTGGCATGAAATGGCCAGATGTTTTGCCTCTAGTTCTGATGACAATGAGATCTACTCCAGATAGAACTACTGGTTTGAGTCCGCATGAAATAATCATGGGACGTGCTATGCGCCATGCATTCGTGCCTGTCAATAAGTTGGTGACAATAACTGATGACATGATTTTGGATTACTGTAAAGGCCTGGCTGACGCAGTTCATTCTGTGTTTCACCAGGTTGGAGAAGAAGCTACCACACTTGAGAAGAAGCAAGCCCATGATCTGAGTCCAGGAGACTGGGTGAGGATTAAGGTGCACAGAAGAAGAAATTGCTTGATTCCAAGGTGGGGAAGGCCGAGACAAGTTATTCTGACTACGACGACTGCAGTAAAGTGTGCTGGAGTGAAGCACTGGGTACATGCAAGTCATACTCTGAGAGTTCCAAACCCAAAAGAAGGGACTGGTAAAGAGTATTTTGAAGAGTCAGATTCCAGTGATGATGAAGATACTGAAGATACGGAATCAGTGAGAAAAGAAGCAGAGAGAGCTTCAAGAGAATCACTGCGAGTATCAGAGAGAAGATCAAATTCTGTAAGAGAGCCTGAGGTTTCAAACAGCAGCGAAGGGAAAAGAAAAGAAAAGAGAAATCACACAGAGACTACTCTTGAATCAGAAGAGGAGGAGATTGAAGAACCACTTGAGATTATACTTGAAGAAGTAGGGTCAGAAGAAGATAGAGAGGGACAGATTGCGGAAGACCCCCGAGGAGGTGTAGGGAACATTCTTGATGAGTCAGGTGAAGGGACAAGTAGACAGCAAGAGGATTGCGTGTCGGAGACCCGAGGAGGGACAGGAGTAGGGAAGTCTCAAACAGTGGTGAAAAAATCTGTGGAGAAGAAGAAAGCTGCTGGAAAACGGAAACAAGAGGCACTTGAAACAGATGATGAGGATGAACAAACAGAGGGTCGAGTTCTGAGAAAGAGAACTTGAATTGGAGAAAGGAGTAATAAAGAAATAAAACCGAAAAAGGTGTTAAGAGGAGACCGTTGGCCTAACAACAGAGTTAAGAGGCTAAGATACAGAGTAATAAGAGCAAATTCATCGAAAGCTGAACAAGTGAATGAAGTTTCGAGTCAGAGTTCAAAAGCTGAAGGAGAAGAATTAAAGGAGTCAAACGAACCAGTGGAAATAAAAAGAGTAAGAAGACCCAACCAAAAGTACAGATCACCGGAATGGTCTTATGTGGCACTGTCTGAAGGAGGAGAAGAAGAAACAGTGACTCGAGATAATCCGGAAGTGGTCTTGAGAGAAGTGGTTGAGGAAGATACTGGTGAAATTCTGAAAGTACTCTTGACTGACATTGGAGAAGAGTCGAGTACTGAGGATCTTGACGTTGGAGATCTAATACAATTTGATGTTGAAGAAATTGAAGTGAAGAATGACAAGTATCCAAACTGAGTGAAAGAAAGATTCACTTGGATCAAGTGAACGAAGAGATCATTTGGATAAACTGAAAGTTGAAGAATTGCTGAAGAATTGAAGAAGTTCAAACAGTAGTGGAGTAGTAGAGGCTAAACTAAAATGGCTAACATAGAGGATAATAGAAATAGATGTGCCTTCTTTAAGAGGTGGTGTAGAATGTGCTGCTGTTGTACTGGATTATTAATGCTTCTATGGGGTGTTTTAGTTTTATTAGTTACTTTTAGAGTAGAGTTTGGAATGAATATAGAAAATGTGACTAATGTAGAGAAGAATTCACAAAAAGTAGTTCCAATTAGAAGTAGTAGTTACATACACAAAGATAGGTCAATTAATACTTTTTCTAGTAATGTTTTTTCTAAACTGTTATATGAATATGTGAAGACAATGGAAGTAAGGGATTGCTACGTTTGTATGCAATTACCTGCATCCGTCTCAGAGGGTGTTACTTATCACCATTTACCAGCTACATATGGTATTTCCTGTAGTATTTTAAGTAGTGTTTTTTATTTGTTAGGGAAAGTAGATTATAAGATGTCTAACAGAGATAGTATTTTTGGGCACTTGCCAATGAATAAAGAGCTGAATCCAGCTAAAGAAGCTAACACGTTTGGTGAGATTTTTATTGAAGAAAAAGGATTAACATTAGATTACATTTTTAAGAATAATTTAACTTGCAGTTTGAAAGAAGAGGAGAGGGCTTTCCTGGATATGGTAGAAGAAAGGAGAGTGAACATGCATGAGAAAGGGGGAAAATATGAAGTGAGTGAGACAATTTGGGACATTGAGATGGGAAAAGAGTTGAAGAATGGGGCTAGTCCAACTTTAGCTCTGGATGCACCGCAGAAGGGTAAACTTTGTATTACCAGGAGGAAATCCCAATATGATACATATTTTGTGGGAACTAGTGAGTGCCATGATACATACTTCATTGCGACAGGTTGGGGTTTTAGAGGTGGAGAAGATACAATTTTTCCAGGAGTGTACTATGTTTGTGGGAACAAGGCTTATTACAAGTTGCCTGACCATTGGTATGGCACATGTTATGTGGGCCTGGTTTTTCCTAAGATTTTTCATACAGATAAAATAAAAGATGTAGAAGATATTAACTTATTAACACGTTTTAAGAGAGAAACTTGGTCTGAAATTGTGGGTGATATTTTTGGGGTTTTGATTCCAGCGGTGGGAATTTCTTTAAATGCTTATGGAATTCGGAAACTGTCCACAGTGGTTGATCGCTTATCGACAAATACCGCAGGAGGGTTTCTTTTGGTGAATACGGAATTAAGTGCCGTACGTGCCATGTCTATGCAAAATCGACTTGCCCTTGATATTCTATTGGCCAAGGAGGGTGGAGTTTGTGGAATATTGAAAGTTCAACATTGTTGCACTTACATTCCTGACGAAAGTAAAGACCTGAAGGTCTATATCAGAAATATTACTGATTTGCATGAAGAATTAGTACCACTTGAAGCTGGGAGTTTGTGGACTAAAATAGCTAATAAAATGATAGCTGTTAAGGATTTTATTGCAAAGATAGGTAGTACTATTATAGGTAGAATATTGTTTCCTTTGTCTTGTATAATTGTGGCTTTATTAATAATAAGATTGGTGTGTGTGTGTTGTAAAAACAGGGGAGGGAGAATTAAATTGAATAAGGAAAAGAAAAATAAGAAGTTGAAAAGAGAACCTCAAGAAATTGAACTAGAAGAATTGAGGGAGAGTGTTTATTTAGAGACAAAGAGAGATGATGAAAGAGTGACTGGTGTTTAATGTTGTGTAAGGGGAAAAGACATTTCTGATTTCTCCTAAAATGGGACTACATTTTCACTAATTTTTTTTTTTTTGGGTTTATTTGGTGATAAAATCACCAAAGGGGGGATTGCTGGAGCAGAGTTTTCATTTAGAAAATTCAGGGGCTTTTGAAGCTCTAGTATGTCTATGCGTTTTATTAATTATTAATGAATAACAATTAATTATTTGTCTTGTGCAAGTGTGTTTTTTATTAATCAATCCGTTTGTCTTAACATAAGAGAAAGTTACACAAGGGTTAGCATACGTGTGCTGTTTCTGTTTTCAAAAAAATAACGTGCAAGTTTTTATGTTTAAACGTTGCTGTGTGCTGTTTATTTTGAGCACAAAACGCTGTCCGAATTAATGCTTTCTTATGTCGCAAGAGCTAGATAAATGCATACACATAAGGGTATTAGTGGGGTTAACACTGTTTAATCATTATGCTGTAGTAACGTTGTTTTTATTTCTTTTAATTGAGATGGTCTATTGTGGCCTATGGAGGCCTAGTCCATGATGACTGATTTTGTGAGCCTGGCCTCGAGTGAATATGTGAAAGACGTGACGAGGGAGACCCCTGCTGGAAATGGTCTTGAAGTTGACTGACCATGGTCCTTGAATGAAACTTTCCATGAGGACAGCAGCAGTTTTTGGGAGTTCTCCAAGAGAAGTGAAAGTGTCCTTGGCAATCTTGAAAAACAAAGGAGCCTTAGAGGGAAACTCTGAACTGTGGCTCGATGGCCGAGGAGAAGCCGGATTATTGTGATACATGTTTTATTTTCTTGGTTCCTGTTCCGTAGTCTTCGCTATGTGTATTTTTCCTGAGCGGAGGTTCACAAATGTTGCAATGTTGCATCCTTTCCTTCTCGCTCTGCTCAGTGATTCAGTGTATTTTGCAAACTTAATGTGTGTTTCCATTGTAATTTTTACTATAAAAACTGTTAGCCTAGAGAGGGTTTTTGCCACCCTTTTGCCACTTGCCATTTTACCTTTGCCGCGTGAGTTTGCGTTGCTGAGGATCGATGCTGAGGACTTCGTCTTGAAAGACTTTACCGAGAGACTTGTCCAGACCCGTTCTGACCCTTAGTTAGAATAGGTAACTATGAGAAATGATTTATTCTGATTGATTTACTTTGACTAATTTTAGATAAAGCAATATAATTTTAAACATGGTGTTGAATTTCCTTTCTTGTCAATTATTGGGTTTATATTTTTGATCATTATTGTATATGTTGTGTAGATTATGTTATTGATTAGGGCAGTCACAAAACCAGATCTGATCGACCTGATATTGATGCAGGGTGTTTAGGTGTTTTCTTTCCACAGGTTTATTGTTGGTAGAGTATTTGAGCGTGTGTTAGTGAAATGGGCCCTAGCGTATGATGAATGTATGTGCGTGCAACTGTGTGATTACTCTATCCGTGGTAGTGGGCATATTTTAGATACCCTGATCTCTATCACCGTCATCAGGATTGGTAGCTGCTGGGGACAACACAGAGCATGGGCCGTTTCTGGGTCCAGCAGAGTATCGATATCCATAGGCATGACTGATGGGAGTGTAAGACAGATGTCTAGCACGCATTCTTCACCGCAGAGCAGGCAGCGTAAAACAGGTAAGATGCAATCTTGGCAGATTTTTTTTGAATGACAGAAACCATGTGGTGTTTAATTCTCGTAGACGAGGTAAACCCAAAATTTGGACGATGCCCTCACGACACTTCATCTCCAATAGAGCTCTCACTATGGTGCCTGGAGTGACGCTGGTGATGAAGCTTGACATATCGTACCAGAAGGAGCAAAAAAAGGATCCCTGCAACGAGTGCTAAAAGGAGCGGCAGTCCGCCAATGGCTTTCATTCTGCTTAGAGTATCAATTCGTATAGAAGAGATGTTCAGTGAAGGGCAAAAAGGCAACTCCCTGACTGTGTCTATTTGTGGAAACAAGACTTGCATACAGCAAGTGACCCTGGATGTAACCGTAACTAGATATGGAATACCTGGCAACATGCCACAGCAGCTGTGATCATTCAACATAATGTAACTCCCATTAGAAAGTTGGCCAAAAATTGGATTAATCACTGCAGCTGGTGAACCTTGCAGGTGACAGGATACGTTTGTAGTGGAACTATCACAGGCCCCGTGTAAGTTAATACCCTGATAAAGGAGAGAACCGCTTAGTGTGTGTTCACAGTTTTCACCGCTAAGAAACACTTCACGTTCCCCACTCCAACATCTATGTGTGTAAGGTAAATCCCAGGATGTCTTGATGTATCATTTAACCAACCTTTCATATTTGCCTGCTGGTATATGTTTTAGGCAATATTGAAAATGGAAAGTTGTAACAGGCAGAGTAATTTTACCGTGTATGATCCACTCAGTAGCTGGTTTTTCTGCCACCGTGAATGGTAATTCTTCCAGTTTTTCAATGTTCAATGTTCAGCACAGTGTAGTCTGCTCCCCTTTGTGCCAGTCTGATCTGTTCATCAGTGAGATTGAATTCTGAAAAAGTGACGTAGTGTTGATTAAACGCCAAGGCACATAGCCTTCACGCAAGTTTTGTAGCGTCCAGCCCAATAGCATGATAGAACGTAGCTGAGACTAAACATGTTGCAACATGACCAAGTCTTCTTCCATGATGTCTATGACAGAAGACACAATGCTGTCCAATGAACATATTCTGGACGACAGAGTCGTTAACCCATTGTCTACTACAGAGAGAGTTTTCTCTAAATTAATACGATCAATTTCTCATATTCGTTCTGCAGTCTCTGCTTCGTTAATCTTCCATGTTTCATTATAAGCAGCGTAGATACCGGCATATATGAAACGTTTTCGACGCTGTTTACTTTGTCCTAGCAAGAATACCCTAAGGTCTGCGCCTTCTTGAAGTAAAGTTAAGTGTTGTTTAACATCCTTCAGTGTAGCTTTCTGTAGCCAATCAAAGCAAAGCTTCCCTACACTGTATGTTGTTACTACCCCTGGATGCTGTCTTTGAACATGGGGTGGGTCTGGCCTATTGATAGTGAAACCCTGTGTTTTGTTCAGGAACCGATCTTGACAGTTATTTGTGTCTGTGGGCCAGAACAACCATTGTTTCCATTCTGGATCTGATCTGTTGTGATGCAAAATATTATGTACGTCGACCTCCCCCTGTTTAGTGCTATTACTTGCAGGTATAGGTATGGTTGGTGTTTTCATGTCTTTGATCCTGGCTAATCCAAGGCAAGATGTTTGTTGGACAGTGTCATTCTAAAACATAATTTGCTCAGGGAGGATACAGGCTCTAAACAAAGCTTCTACCCCCTGTACTTGCCAATCTTTTGTACCCCAGACAGATTTTGTCTCAATGTTGTCTTTCCAAAAGTCGAAACCCTGTCTAGACAGTTGGGCAATAAAGGCTGCAGAATAAATCTGTTTCGTATTGGCTAACATATTTTTAATTCCTGTCTTGTTCACATTATTAAAGTAAAACGTTTCTGGATTAGACAAATTGAACCCTGAAAAATATGGAAATTTCATTGCAAAAGTTTTTGAGCTACCCTTTGGAGGTGTAGGACAATGTTCCCATTGGTTATACATAAATACATTTCTAGGTGTTGCAGATTTATGCAAGAAATGATGACCATAGTGGTTATAACAATACATTTGTTCATAGTCTGATGAACCTTGTAAATATTCATGATTTGTGTATTCCTGTAGACATCTCTAGATCAGGCATCATGTTATTAACAGTCTTGATGTCCCAATCATCAGAAAAGGTACTAGAGGTAATAAAGTCACTTCATTTCATTTCATTTCATAAGGCTTTATTCGAACATAAAATAAGTTCATAAAAGCACAGTTAAAAGACAACATGATTAAAGACAACAGAGGTAGAGAAATCAACATTGTTTAAAATAGTTAAAAGAGCATACTTTTCCTGACATTAATGGATTTAAGAAGAAAAGTAGCCGTATAAAAACACACATCTGGGTGATACAAATTAAAAAGTAAACACATACAGTCACGTAATGATTTGACCCCGAATTTGACAAACAAGGGTTTTAAATATGCTATCCGATGGTATTTATACAGCTGACAAAGCAGAAGAAAGTGCACAGTGCTTTGGGGAGTAGAGTTGTCACATGGACATGGACCCGCTGGGGGTAGGTTCAAAGACGGGAAGGCAACCAGGTTGTGGGCTACTCCCATTCTAAGCCTGGTCAATACATACCGGTGTGCCTTCCAGGTAACTTGAGATAAATAAGGTTGATAACCCACAACTTCATTCATTTCATGGTAATAGACATAAGATGAAAGCTTAAGGCTAATATGGTGTCGTTTGGTAGAAGCCTGGTGTAAAAAACACCGCGTAAGATCAGATTTGGTTAACATATCTGCCCCATGGTGATCCATGGTAATGTTAATATTATACATCTCCCGAAATTTATCGGTTACATACTTTAACCATGGGATTTTGGTGTAGTGGTCCAAAGTAAGACAATCAGAGATAATAGCTCTACACAGAGAGGTCTCTTCTTTGGTCCATATGGAGCGCCATAAGGTCAATGGTCTAAGTAAAATCAAATCGGAAAGGTAGTCAATGCCTAATTCATTATGCACTAAGGCGTTTGAGACAGAGGTTGGTAGGCACAAAAGTTTCTTCAAAAAATCATTTTCCTCTACCTGGAGAGATCCTGCCGGGGCATAGCCCCATATACCAGCTCCGTATAAGGCAATTGAAACACACCGTGATTGGAATATTTTCAGCATGTCATTTACCCGCCTATCTCCCAATTTGGTTGCCATGGTAAAAATTCCATACGCGCTCCTGGCCATTTTAGACCGTACATTCTTATGCTCATTTACCCAAGAATTATTGTTTGAAAAAGTAACCCCCAAATACGAAAAGTTATCCACATCTTGGACCTTTTGGCCCTCTATATAAAAGGAGGGCTGTTTCTTTCCTTGCCTGCACCCATATTCCATTACATAAGTTTTAGATTTGTTTAAAACTAACTTTCTGCTTTTGATAAATTGCATAAAACCATCCAGCAACTGTTGGAGACCGTATGGTGTACGTGAGATTAAAACCGCGTCATCCGCGTAAAGTAGCACGGGGACATATTCATTGTTAATTTTGGGAGCATCCACTGACAAGGATTTCAGAAAGGAATCAATCTCATTAATAAAAAGCATAAAAAGCAGTGGGGCTAGCACACATCCCTGGCGTATTCCACGACCGATCTTAAACATGGGAGTGCATTCGCCTTGTGATCCATAACGGACACATGCTCTCAGTTTGGTATATAGGCGTGCTAAAAAGAAGACAATACCATCCGGGGCCCCCATTTCTAACAACTTTGCCCAAAGAATGCCGTGATCCACCAGATCAAAGGCACTACTTAGATCTGCAAAGCAGAGGTAAATCGTGCCAGTCTTGGCCAAAGTATATTTACCAATGAGCAGCTCTAAATTTAAACACTGCTCAATCGTGCCACGACCTTTCCTAAAACCAAACTGACTCTCAGCTAAAATACAGTTTTCCTCCACCCATTCCTCCAATCTCACTAAGAGCACTCGGCTCATGACTTTTACGGAGGAATCCAGCAGGGAAATTGGTTGGTAGTTCTTGGCTTCCCCACGATTACCTTTCTAAAAAATTGGAACTAAAATAGATTCTTCCCAAGTCGGGGGCATTTCATTACTAACAGCTGAATTAAAAATATTGGTAAGCAAAGGCCCCCATATTTCTGGGACCAACTTGTATACATCAATTGGTACCCCATCTGGGCCTTGAGCTTTACCCCCTTTACTGTCCCGAATGCTTTTTAAAACTTCTGGTACCGTAAAATTTAATAAAAGATGCGGCCATCTATTCTCCAAAACATGAGAAGCACCATCTGACTGAAAAAATTTTGAGAAATGCGAGACCCATTCTGCCTGCATAACGTTCGAGGTTAGTTCCGGAATTTTGTCATCTTTAAGGAATGGAGAGTTAACAGTTTTCCAGAACAAGGAACAATTATTCAGTTCAGCCGCCTTAGTCAGGTTGTCCCATGCCTCCTGCTGAAGTTCTAATTTCCTGCGTTTGAGGGTTTCTTTATATCTGGCTCTTAAATCTACGACCAGACCCCTATCTCTAGGTTTAGTTGATAGGGCAGATTTCAATTCCCTCAAGGCCAGGGTACAAGTTGAGTTGAACCAACCCCGCGGTCGATCCTCCTTGTGCTTACATGTACTTGTAAGTTTGGAGTTGATGGCCGCATTGATATTAATAAAATGCTCTATAGAACCAAGGGAACCAGAGTTGTCTTCTAGGATCGCAATGATATCTTCTAGGCAACTGTGGATGATAAAATCAGACGTAATGTCGGCCTTGTCCCCCTTCCATCTAAGTCTTGTACCATTGGGGCGTTCGGCCTCAATACTAGTGATAGTACGGCCCGGAGTACTGGCATCATCCTTATCCCATAACATAACCTTTACTACCAGGCAGTTATGGTCACTAAGTTGGATGTCTATTACTTTAGGGGCCGTAATCCAAGCCTCAAGACCCGGGGAAATACAAATAAAATCTATTATTGAATTCGTTCCCCGACCTGTAAAGGTAGGACAAATCTCCCCCTTTGAATTTTTCTCATTGGCCATAATACACATATTATATGTAGCAAGAAGGTTATTTAGGGCGTCTCCATAATGATTATGTTGAAAATGAAGAATCCCATCCTCATGATCGTCCGCCAACCCGCAGACATTAACCTCTGAGAAAGGACAGGTAGTAATATTAAAGTCCCCGGCCAAAAACAAATCAAAGGCTTCGTTGGATTCCTTAAAGAAGTCCACCAGAGCCCTTGAAAGATCCTTAACCGGCTGATCCCTTGAATCATTAAAAATATTATTATAAAAATTGATTAAAAGAATGTTCCTACCTCGTCTTGTGTGCAGCCATAAAAGCTGGGAGTGAGCCCCAACCTGAACATATTTAATAACCGACAAAGGGGCTTTAACTGAAATCAAAACGAGTAGCGGGTAACTGATATGAATTAAAACCACAATAGCCTTTAAAGTCGGTGCACCAAGTTTCCTGTAGACAGATAACATCAAAAAGATCTAAGAATTCCGTCCACCCCAGACTATCTGATTTTGATCTAATTCCCGCGATATTCCAACTTACAATATAACATCCGGAGGAGCCGTGGATACCTGATCCCAAATTAATACAATTACCGCCCTGTTGGGGAGCAACGATGATAGGGGTATACTTGGATAACTCAGGGTGGCCTGCTAGATCTCCTTCTTTACCCTTAGTCATACAATTTATACTTGACCCAGGAATTGCCTCTTCCACCCCAGGCAAACATGCAGTTGGGCCTATATCCAATAGGACTTGATTCCCCTGGGTTACCGGTGGTACCACACCCACCTCTATTTCAAAATCCAAACAGA
Source organism: Triturus cristatus (assembly GCF_964204655.1). NCBI lineage: Eukaryota > Metazoa > Chordata > Amphibia > Caudata > Salamandridae > Triturus > Triturus cristatus. The sequence continues at coordinate 60,558,714 of NC_140590.1, forward strand.
CTTCAGTGACGTCCATCTTATCTATTAATATGGGCGCTTTTATTAATCCTAAAACAACACTGTCCTCCTGTCAATCATTTTGGTCCAACCCACTCAAGCATTGAAAACGGTTAGCAGTATCTATCTGAAAACTGTTTACCAAGCTAGACACCCCTTCCCTCCTTATTTTCCCTCCCCCTCGGTACGTTGAAAAGTGTTCTATATGCTGACTATAGAAAAAAACAAGGGGGCGGAGTGTAATCCCCTGGTCAATACTAGGGCGGGACGTAGCTCTAATCAAAGCTGTCGTGGCAAGGTGGGGAGAACCAAAATTTATAATAACACAATCCCCAGGAATGTTTTTAGGGGACATTCCAATCCAGTTAGTTCTAGTAGTAGCCAAAATCTGATCCGCCATAGCCACCGGAAAACCACATTCGCGGTTAAGCCATGCCACAGTTTTGTTCTTAAGGGAATCATGTGATTCCACAGAGTGGTGGGGCCTGTCCTCTCTGATGGGTGGTACATTAGTCAGGACTGCCACATATGGTGCGCAATCAGGGGGCAGATTTGGTTGCGAAAGGCTTCGATTATTAAGAATCCCCCTTCCAGATGTCCTTGTCATACTTCCCGGGGCATGTGTATCTACATTTGGGGTGATACCAATAGGACAAGCAGGTATAGCTGGGATAACACTAAGTTCACTCCCCAAAACTGATCGTGTTACATTGCCAACACAACCTTGTCGTTCAGTAGCGGGAATAATCCTACTCTTTGACTGTGTGGAAGTATTAGTGCCCGCGCATAGCTGGCCACTACTAGATTGCTTATTAGGGGGTTGCATACTTTTACCGGTCAAGCCTACATTACCGTTTGCCACAGCGGGCAATTGGGGGCTATTATTAGAGTTTAAACCGGATTGTACCATTTCGCCTAATCTGCTCACTTCCCTAGATAAAGCCTCGAGTTTATCTAAAAGAGGTATGATAATATTATTTAACTTACTGTCAATCTTACCAATTAGCAGCTCGAGCTGGTCAGGAGCTAATGTCAAATGGGTAGAATGAACCTCATTATTAGAACAGATATGTTCAGAGGGGCCTGTGTTGGAAACAGAAACAATGTTCTTTTTTCTTTTGCGGTCCCCTTTTTTAGAAAAAAACGGTCTGTTAAGATGTGACCCTGATCTTAACACCCTATGTATATTAGGAACCACGGGGGTCACAACAACGATATCGTTGGAAGACCTAAGGGTATCAGATACCCCTGCGACATCAGCTTCTAGCGGGGAGACCTGAGTTGGCTCAATAACACAAGTACCCTTCCTCACTGGAGAGACTATAGGGGCCAAGACTTGGATATCATCAAAAGGGTGGATCTCAGCAGGAACTGATTGGCTCGTTGTCTCCGGTCTATCGTTACTGGCTAGACCCAGAGATAATCTCCGTTCCTTGTTGATCTTGTCTACAACTTTGACCAAGTAATTATCAAGTGTCGATACAGTGGGGCGGGGGGTCCCAGTTGACTTGGACATGTCGCCTGAGAATACAATAAATAAAATATATGACAAACAAAAACAGCCCGTTGAAGCTAAAATAGCACTTACTATGAAATGGTTTCAATTATTTAAACATTACACATGACACGTACGCTAAAAAATAAACAAGAATAGACCACGACACAACCCTTATTTAAAACACAAATTAGTAAGGATTGTATATCAACACAAGTCTGTGATTCACCAATATTCCTGGGACGATAGGGTACGTAGTGCACAATGTTGTGCAACAAACTTCAATCCACAACTTGCAGCAGCAACACTAATAGTCCCAACAAATGTAAATGTCACAGTACCTTGCGAAAGTGGTCTTATCACAAAATATAAAGGGGGTGGCCCGGCCCGGCCTCCTCTGGCCCCTGACAGCCACAGACGGCCCGCCCTTTGCCCGGGCTTAGCCCGGCGCCGCCCGCGCGCGTCCCGCGACGCGGAGGGAGCCTCTCCAATTTAAGCGCCTCCGGGCGCGCTGGTAGGTGGGACCAGGAAGTGCCGCTAAGGACTCTGGGGGCTGTAGTCCCCCCCCACAGCGGCCAGCGAAGGTAATGGCGGCGGGGGAGACCACAGCGTCAGCAACCCAGGAAAGATGCCAAGAAATGACCAGAGCGTCAGGTAAGTTCAACAGCTTCTGCGAAATGCCCCCGCTCCACCGAGGGAGCCTCTCCAATTTAAGCGCCTCCGGGCGCGCTGGTAGGCGGGACCAGGAAGTGCCGCTAAGGACTCTGGGGGCTGTAGTCCCCCCCCACAGCGGCCAGCGAAGGTAATGGCGGCGGGGGAGACCACAGCGTCAGCAACCCAGGAAAGATGCCAAGAAATGACCAGAGCGTCAGGTAAGTTCAACAGCTTCTGCGAAATGCCCCCGCTCCACCGAGGGAGCCTCTCCAATTTAAGCGCCTCCGGGCGCGCTGGTAGGCGGGACCAGGAAGTGCCGCTAAGGACTCTGGGGGCTGTAGTCCCCCCCCACAGCGGCCAGCGAAGGTAATGGCGGCGGGGGAGACCACAGCGTCAGCAACCCAGGAAAGATGCCAAGAAATGACCAGAGCGTCAGGTAAGTTCAACAGCTTCTGCGAAATGCCCCCGCTCCACCGAGGGAGCCTCTCCAATTTAAGCGCCTCCGGGCGCGCTGGTAGGCGGGACCAGGAAGTGCCGCTAAGGACTCTGGGGGCTGTAGTCCCCCCCCCACAGCGGCCAGCGAAGGTAATGGCGGCGGGGGAGACCACAGCGTCAGCAACCCAGGAAAGATGCCAAGAAATGACCAGAGCGTCAGGTAAGTTCAACAGCTTCTGCGAAATGCCCCTTAATGAAATCTTAAATAAATGTGGAATCTTCTAAAGCTCTGACGGGCCAAAACTTTCATATTCGGTTTGGTCCCAAACTATACCATCTGGTATAGAAACGGCTGTGATGTTCACCGCTGACAAGTCACTTGCTTCACGATGGGATGATTTGTGTGGCTGGAGAAGTAAGTTCACTCTTTTACTTGCTGTGTCCATTTGAATATGTCTTCCATTTATCAGCATACCTAGAGTTATTACCAGAGCTAACCAAAGTAGAAAGAAGAATATTCCCAAAACAATCCATAGTTCAATACATGGTGAAACCAGATAAGTCTTTTTCAGGAGATGAAAAAAGTCTGTTGCTTGTTCTTTGAAAGTCCTTTGTGCTGGCGTCGTTTCAGGTTCGCTGGGATCCTCAGAAAACGTATCAAAGTTCATGAAATAGCCAGAGGCAGTTCTGTCAATGGTTGGAATTGGATCAGGATCTGTTGAATTCGCTGGAACCAGTTGATCACTTGTTACTTCGTTGTAGACAGGTGTATCAGGACGAACTGTTATTTGGGTTTCAATAGGGACAAGTGCCATAGCTTTGTTGCTTAGTCCTTTACTTCTCACTGCAGAATCTTCAAAGGTGATGAGTCTCTCAGTTTGAACCTCTTGGATTGTAGTTAGAGGAGTGTGTCTGCTACATTGGCGAAGTCCACTTGGCCTACTGCTTAGTATCGACCACATAGTGTGGTTTGATCAGGTCGATGGACACAAATCTTTTCTCCTTTTTAACAGCAAGGGGCGGCAAAAGTACTGTTCTGGATCCGTGGATTGCTAGGACAGGTACTGGTTGTCTGTAAGAAGGCCCAAATTCCTTCTCGTCCGCAATCTTTTCTCTGACTAGATCATCAAGCTTTGGGATCCAGACAGGCCTTGCTGGGATGACCGGTTTTCCTCAGTAATGGTTGGCTTCAGGAGCATGTTGCTTTGTTTCGTTCTTAGTTCATTAAAGTCCTGTAAAACAGCCAAACGATCTTTGATATCAATTTCTTATTTTCCATCACTGTGCCTTGCATATCAAGGTCCGGTACCAACATTCTAGTTCCAAATAGAACTTCATATGGAGTGACACCCCCTGGAGAACTTCTTGGCAAGTTATTAAGTGCACGCTGGACCCCATAAAGGTGTTTGACTCACCCCTCACCCGAACCTAATACCCTAGCTGTTATAGACTGCTTTATGTCCCGGTTTTTCTTTCCACAACAGAATTTCCCTCAGGATGAAATGGAGAAGAATACCGCAATGCTACGCCCAAACTGGCCATGGCTTCTTTGTAAGCTCGAGAGCTAAACTCAGGATCCTGGTCAGAATGTAGTGTGCCAATTGCGTATGTGCCGATAAAGACTCGCAAATCTTTTATAACAGTTCGAGCGTCAGCCGAGCGCTGAGGCCACATCCATAGGAACCTAGAACACGAATCCACTGCGACCATGATATATTTATAGTTATCATCCCTTTGTAAGGGACCGCAGTGGTCCAGGTAAACACAAGTTAATGGTTTATCTGAAATTAACAGGGGCGTCTGCGCAGGGCATTTCACAGTAGAGACTTTCATCTTCTGGCATATTTCACATTCCAAAACATAATTCCTGGTCTGTTTCCTAATGCCTGGCCGCCAGTATCTCTGTTTTAATAACGATACTGTGGCGGAAACACCTGCATGGGCAGAGGCGATCCCTTCATGTGCTGCTAGGATTAGTCCTAATCCATGTTCCATGTTTGGTATTACCCTATCCCCCACTCCAGGGATTCGAGCAAACTGAACATTGCTCGCATCAGTTATATATGAGTATTTGACTGGAAACTTTTTAGGTAACGCTGCACCGCTGCCTTTGCTTGAAGCATTGACAGCCAGCATTATTTCACTGTCTATTTTCATTTTTGAACGAGTGATGGCAGCTACGGAAGCCGTTTGCAAAGCCTCTTTCGTGGCTTCATCAGCCAATGAATTCCCTTCAACATGAAAGCCATCACATTGATGACACAGCGTGTGTATCACGTGAGTGTTTTGTAGTCCGTTTCGCAACTGAACTACTTGTTCCCAAAATGTTTTATGCTTGATTGTGCCACCTTTTGCATCCTTGAAACCATTTTGAAGCCAATTCTGTAAACATTCATTGTAAGATTGAACACAGTAAAAAGAATCGCACACTATGAGTGTGGGGAATTCGCGATCCGTGTTTTCAAGTGCCATCTTGAATGCTTGTAGTTCAGCTCGCTGAGCTGTACAATCTCCAAGATGTTGCGTTTTTGTGACCATTGGTCTGAATTTGCCATTATGCATACGACCTTTAACGATCACGCAAGCTGCACTGTAAGCTTGTTTACTCCCCGTAGCGGGTTGTGCAGACCCGTCAGTATAAATTATAAATTCGTACTGATCAAGAGGGAGAATTTCAGTAGGCAGAGGACATTCGTGTTCGTATTGAGGAAGGCTTTTGTTTTCAAGTAAGGATCAAAAACATATTCATCAGTTGCAGCAAGAGAATTAACCCATTGTATCCATCTTGGATGTAAAGCTTTTGCATTCGGAATGCTAGATTTATTAACTGCCTCTAAGGCTGGTACAGGAGTCATGACCATTACGCGTTTCCCCTGTGCTAGGGCTCTTTCTTTTGCTACAGCGGTTTGAACTGCTGTCAGAATCTTTTCTGTAGAAGTGAATTTCATTTCTGCTTGTGTATACAAGTGTGATTTGTATGCAATTGGTACTTTTTCACCTTCGTTAAAAGTCAAGTAGGTGAATCCGCATTGACCCGGAATGATTCGGCTTACTAAGTTGCGTACGTTTACGCGTGTTTCCAAGTGTTTAGTTGCTAACATGTCTCTTTGAAGTGAACGCAGAATTTCTGTGTGTCCTTGTGTCCAATTTGTGGCTTTGAAATCAGGTTTGATTAATTTGTAGAAAGGTTTAACCCTCTCTGCGTAGTTTAGAATAAATGTTCTTCTAAAAGTTAGGAAACCTAGAATCGACTGTAAGTTCTTCAGCATTTTTGGAGGTTGGAGCAGCGCACACTTTTCTAAAAAGTTGGCTGCCAGGCTTTTGCCTTCACTTGAAAGTTTATATCCTAGGAAAAGGACATTGAAATGGGCAATTCTGGACTTTTTAAAGTTGAATTTGTAACCCTCAGAGGCGAAGCCCAATATAATGGTGTTCACCGTGTTCAAGTGTCTGTCCAGGTCATCGTCTGTCAGATATATATCATCGACATATGACAATGCCTCATCATCATAAATTTATAGTAACTCTGTTAGTCTTGCTGAGAATAACCCCAGGCTGTTTTTGAACCCCTGTGGGAGTCGTCAAAATTGACGCTGTGTCCCCATTGGTTGTATGACATAATTTCGACAGACAGAAAATCGACCTACAAATATATCGCAACAAAAATATCGATGTCAAGAATATCGACATCCTATCTGCAACATGGTAAGTACAAAAATATCGAAAATTAAATATCGATGTCAAAAATATCGTTATTAAAAATATCGTTTTTCTTTTACTTTAAAAATATATGTAAAATAAACCAAATTATACTTAGAAATTAAATAAATATAATTAAATATATTGTATAATATTTAAAATGTATAATTAATATATATAATTTATTAAATCTTTAATTAAACATATACATATAATATATAATATATATACTTACTTAATAATTAATTTTAATAATAATTTCTGTAACATATAAATTATTAAATGTTTTTAAAAATTACCAATACATCTATACACATAAAACAATAACATTAATAAATATTTAATAATCACATATAGCAAATAATAATCAATATTTTTAATGTGAATAATTTTTATTATTAATGATATATTACAATAGCAAAAATAATACAAAACATATTAAATATCAGACACAATAAAACTACTAGTCCAACTCCAACAAAAACAACAGTAAGGAAAATGTTGGATACCGTAGGGGTAAAAATTACTATTCCAACTCCAAAGAGTGCAACAGTAGGGAAAGCGTTGGATAGCATAGGGTTAAAATTACTATTCCAACTCCAGAGAGTGCAATAGTAGGGAAAGCGTTGGATAGCGTAAAGGTAGAAATTACTATTCCCACTCCAGAGACTGCAACAGTAGGGAAAACGTTGGATAGCGTAGGGGTAAAAATTACTATTCCAACTCCAAAGAGTGCAACAGTAGGGAAAGCGTTGGATAGCGTAGGGGTAAAAATTACTATTCCAACTCCAGAGAGTGCAATAGTAGGGAAAGCGTTGGATAGCGTAAGGGTAAAAATTACTATTCCCATTCCAGAGAGTGCAACAGTAGGGAAAGTGTTGGATAGCGTAGGGGTAAAAATTACTATTCCAACTCCAGAGAGTGCAATAGTAGTGAAAACGCTGGATAGCTTAGGAGTAAAAATTACTATTCCCACTCCAATGAGTGCAACAGTAGGGAAAACATTGCATAGCATAGAGGTAAAAATTACTATTCCCACACCAGAGAGTGCAACAGCAGTGAAAACGCTGGATAGCGTAGGGGTACAAATTACTATTCCCACTCCAGTAAGTGAAACAGTAGGGAAAGAGCTGGATAGCGTAGGGGTAAAAATTACTATTCCAACTCCAGAGAGTGCAACAGTAGGAAAAGCGCTGGATAGCGTAGGGGTAAAAATTACTATTCCAACTCCAGAGAGTGCAACAGTAGGGAAAGCGTTGGATAGCGTAGGGGTACAAATTACTATTCCCACTCCAGTAAGTGAAACAGTAGGGAAAGCGCTGGATAGCGTAGGGGTAAAAATTACTATTCCAACTCCAAAGAGTGCAACAGTAGGGAAAGCGTTGGATAGCGTAGGGGTAAAAATTACTATTCCAACTCCAGAGAGTGCAATAGTAGGGAAAGCGTTGGATAGTGTAAGGGTAAAAATTACTATTCCCACTCCAGAGAGTGCAATAGTAGGGAAAACGTTGGATAGCGTAGGGAAAAAAATTACTATTCCAACTCCAGAGAGTGCAATAGTAGGGAAAACGTTGGATAGCGTAGGAGTAAAAATTACTATTCCCACTCCAGTGAGTCCAACAGTAGGGAAAGCGTTGGATAGCGTAGGGGTAAAAATTACTATTCCCACTCCAGTAAGTGAAACAGTAGGGAAAGCGCTGGATAGCGTAGGGGTACAAATTACTATTCCCACTCCAGTAAGTGAAACAGTAGAGAAAGCGCTGGATAGCGTAGGGGTAAAAATTACTATTCCAACTCCAGAGAGTGCAACAGTAGGGAAAGCGTCGGATAGCGTAGGGAAAAAAATTACTATTCCAACTCCAGAGAGTGCAACAGTAGTGAAAACGCTGGATAGCGTAGGGGTACAAATTACTATTCCCACTCCAGTAAGTGAAACAGTAGGGAAAGCGCTGGATAGCGTAGGGGTAAAAATTACTATTCCCACTCCAGAGAGTGCAACAGTAGGAAAAGCGCTGGATAGCGTAGGGGTAAAAATTACTATTCCTACTCCAGATAGTAAAACAGTTGGGAAAGCACTGGATAGCATAGGGATTCTATAAACATAATAACCAATTAAATAATTAGTTATAAAAAAATAGCATATTAATAATTAATTTACAAAATATTTATTCTTAAATACCAATTATTTAAAATAAATATTTATATAAATAACTTTAAATTACATCCCACACTATTCCCCCTTTAACACACAACACACTACAAATACAAAATACACAATACATTTAAATATCAGTTTATCTATTATTTACAATTAATAATACATTCTTTATAATTAATATACTTATTATTTACTAATTTATACATATTAACTACCAAATTACAATTATTCACAAATTAATTATTAATTAACAATACATTAATTAGCAATAACAACAAATAACATGAAATAATACATTATTTATATTTACTATATTTAACGTACTAATACCAATTAATTACCAATTAATAATTAATTAACAATTAATTATTATTAATTACAAATAAATAAAAATTATCAGTAATTATTTGAATTTAATTACATCCCACCCTATTCCCCTATAAACCCACAACCCACTGCACATAAAAATTCACATAATTAATTTAATCATCAATTAATCACTTAATAAAATTAAATCACCAATTAATTACTAATTAACAATTAATTAATTAACAATACCAATAAATAAATATTAATATTAAACTCATTATAACTTATATAATTAACCAATTAATAAAATTAATTCACAATTAATAATTAATTAAAAATTAATTAATCAATTAATATATTTAATTTACAATTAGTAATTAATTAACAATTAATTAATCATAAATACCAATTAAACAATACATATTAATTAATTAATTATAATTAAATTACTTCCCACCCTAGTCCCCTATAAACCCACAACCCGCTCTGATACTAAAACGCTAAATTATATTTTAAATAATTATTAATCTCTAAACATTTATTTTTAAATGTATTAAAATACATTACAATAATCTTTAACATACAAATAAAATACATATTAAAATACATTACACTAATAAAATATCGATATTATTGACATCGAAATTTTTCATTACGATATTACTTACATCTATATTAATGACTTCGATATTATTAACTTCGATAATACTTACCTTGGGGTCGATATTCTGTCCATCGATATTCTTGACTTCGATATTCTTTACCTACGATATTAACAACTCAATATACTTGTAGGTCGACATTTAAAACTCGATATTTAGACTAACCACCGTCCCCATTATTGAGAAAGCGGTCAAATATCTACTTTCAGGTGCAATATTTTGACAAAAGAAACCATTTGAAATGTCTAATGTGGTTTTGTACTTTTTACGCACAATGTTATTCATTAATGCTGTACTGTGTGCATTTTGCACTGCAAATGTTTTACAACATGAGTTTAGGTGTCTGTACTCCAAAACTAGACGATATGTATTGTCTGGTTTGGAAACAGGAAACAAAAGAATTGTTCATTGATGAGGTGCATGTTTCATTCACCCCCTGATATTCAAGTTGATCTAAGATCTCCCTGACTTGTTTTTTAGCTTTCTGCTTAACTGAGTACTGCCTTTGTGCAATTGGTTGATTTTTTAACTGGATTTTGTGGTGAGGTGATCCTCATACCTTCAATGCTAGGACCAGTAGGGCCCTAGTCTCCACGCACAGTTGCGTTCAGGACAATGCCTTGAAATAATTCTCAAAACTGTAGTTCATACTTAATCCAGCATTTGTAGTGAATGAATTAAATCAATGTCTCAGTGATTAAAGCAATTTATTCATTGCAAAAATATTCGTTAGTTAAATCTTCATTCAATCCTTCATATAAATCCAAATTACGCTCTTACAAGAAGTTCACTTTTTGTGAATGCCCAATGCATTTCGAGCCAGCCGGCTCTTCATCAGGGGCTACGTATCTAAAGAAATAAATAATGCATATTTACACATTGACCATTACAATGATGGCAAAAACATCAGTTTGCAAATACATGATCAAACTCAGAAATTCATAACAACATTCCATACTGAAACAACTAAGTGAATAAGTTGAGTGACCGCATAATGACCCAAAATGACCATCACCAAGAATGTTTAAATAAAGTTGTGTAGACGGTGAAAGAAGCCGAAAAAACTCAGAGAGACTGTTACCTTGTTGGGCAATAAACAACCGCTTTTCAAAACGAATGGATCAACCTGAAAACAGAACACACTAGAATGTCGTCTCTGAACGTAGAGAAAGAAACTGGCAAGAGAAATGAAGAGAAAATTCAAAATGAGAAATCTTACCGACACAGTACAACGTGGTCGATTCAATGAAAGGAACCTGTTCGACTGCTGGCTCAAAAAATCACCAGGTGAAAATCATGGCGGTATGTTGGGAGCATGCGCTTAAATCAGAGCATGTTTAGACATAAAAAAGGTGACTGAACAACGATACCTTACTCAAAATGGGAGGAACTATCTCAAAAAAAGTGACTAATGATACATGGACTATCATCAAAGGTAAAACTGGTTCCACTATAAAAATAAACGACATGACAAAGCGCAAAAGCCTGAATCAAAGTGGAGGTAATACTCGCGTGCATACTGTGCTACTGAAAAAAAATTTTTAAACAAGGTGGCTGGATGAATGGTGCCGCCATCTTGAAAGAGAGCGAAAAATGAACCTGGACATGAGAAAAATGGTGAAAAATTTAAAAACGTTAAAAAATAGTCGGAATGACCGGAAAAAATAAAACGTGTGTTGGTGAGGGTCACTGGTCAGGGTAATCTAACCCAAGAAGAAAGGTTGATCACATAGGTATATATGAATATGCAGTCCTATCCTGATACAAAAAAACCTTTGACACAAATACATCATAAATAACAAGCATAGTCTATTTTGTCATTAATGCCTTTCTCCATTAAGGTGTCCAAACGCTTAATCCAATAGGTTTCCCTCTGTAGGAGACTTCTGGTCAGATCTGTATCTTGACGTTGCTCTACTCTTTCTAGGACAGAGAATCTGAGTTGGGCGATACTGTGCTTCTCTTCATTCCAATGCATGGCCAAGCTGCTGTGTTTGTTGAGTGTTCTGATTGTACTTTTGTGCTCAGAAATCCGGGTTTTAATTTTTCTTTCGGTTTTGCCCACATACAACTTGCCACATGGACATTTGATGTAGTAGATGAGTTTATTTGAATTGCAATCAGAATTATGGTGAAGTCTGATGATTTCTCCAGTACATGGATGGTTTAATGTATTGCCGGTTATAACGTTATTGCAATGAATGCAGTTATGACATTTACTCATTCCTTTGTGGGCAATGTTCCCTTGCTTAATGGGAGTATTGATGATTTCTTTGATGTTTTTTGCACGTTTATAAGCAAACATTGGGGGATCTTTAAAAATGTTGTGAAAGTCAGGCTCATTCTGTAACAATTCCCATCTTTTGACGATGATGTTCTTCACTTTACCGGATGCTGTGGAGAATTTTGATACAAAGACTTGTCTGTTTGTCTGTTTTCGTGGTCTACTTGTTAAGAGACTCTCTCTATTGAATTTGGATGCGCGTTGTTTAGCTGATTCAATCACTTCTGTAGGGTAACCCCTGGCAAGATACATCTGCTGTTGGAGTGATAAGTTCTTCTCCGTATCCTCTGCAGTAGAGCATATCCGTTTTATCCGCAAAAATTGGGACAATGGTAAGTTGTGTTTTAAGCTATTAGGATGGAAACTTTGGAAATGGAGCGCGCTATTCACATCTGTTTGCTTTTTGAAAACCTCCGTTTTTATGTAACCCGCTTCTTTGGTAAGGATGACATCAAGGAAAGATATTTTAGTCTGGTCAATTGCATGGGTGAACTGAATGTGTTCATCTATTTGATTTAGTTGTTCAATTTTACTTTCCAACATTTCCTGAGTGTTAATCCAGAGAATAAGAATATCATCAATGAATCTGCAATATAACAATAAATTTCCAGTCCATCCGGTATCTTTGTAGATGTAGTCTGATTCGAATTTGGCCATGAAAGTGTTGGCATATGCCGGCGCCCCGGCAAAGCCCATGGATGTGCCTTGCTGCTGCAAATAAAAATCATTGTTCCAGTGAAAATAACTGTGATGCAAACAAAAATGTAAAAGTTCCAAAATGAACACTTTATCTGCTCTGAGCGAAGATTGGCGCAGTAGAGCCCATTCTACCGCCTCCATGCCAGCTGAGTGAGGAATCGAGGTATATAAAGACTTGACATCTATAGTGCAAAAAATGATGTCTTCCATGAACTTTATTTTCTGTAGCTTAAGTAAAAAGTCTGTCGTGTCTTTGATATACGAGGGCCATTCTTGAACCAACGGTTGTAGGAAATAATCAATATAGTGTCCCAAGGGCTCGAAGATGGTTCCACAACCCGTTACTATGGGCCGCATCGGTGGGTTAAACAAGTTCTTGTGGATCTTTGGCAACATGTACAGGGTGGGTTTCCTTGGATACTCTACTGTCAGAAATTTTTTGGTGGTTTCACTGATCCATCCCATTTCCAAAGCATGATCAAGAATGCTTCCAAGCGTTTCCTTAAGCTCAAATATAGGATCTTGATCCAATTTCAGATAAGTTTGAATGTCTGATACGTGTTCTTGTACTGCATTGATGTAAAATGAGCGATCCATAAGAACAATTGCGCCTCCTTTATCTGCTTTTTGAATCTGTATTTCTGTATCCTTCTGAATTGATTTCAGTATATTTTTTTCTTGTAAAGTTAGATTAGAATTCTTCGCTTTCCTGAATTGTAATTTTTGTAGATCTTTCCTTACTAGATTATCGAATGAATCTATGATTTTATGCGAAACTGGTGCCTGGTATGTGGATTTGGGTTTGAATTCAAGAAACTCTTTGGTTTGTGTGTCTTCCTTGGCACACAAACCAAAGAGTTTCTTGAATTACAGATTCAAAAAGCAGATAAAGGAGGCGCAATTGTTCTTATGGATCGCTCATTTTACATCAATGCAGTACAAGAACACGTATCAGACATTCAAACTTATCTGAAATTGGATCAAGATCCTATATTTGAGCTTAAGGAAACGCTTGGAAGCATTCTTGATCATGCTTTGGAAATGGGATGGATCAGTGAAACCACCAAAAAATTTCTGACAGTAGAGTATCCAAGGAAACCCACCCTGTACATGTTGCCAAAGATCCATAAGAACTTGTTTAACCCACCGATGCGGCCCATAGTAACGGGTTGTGGAACCATCTTCGAGCCCTTGGGACACTATATTGATTATTTCCTACAACCGTTGGTTCAAGAATGGCCCTCGTATATCAAAGACACGACAGACTTTTTACTTAAGCTACAGAAAATAAAGTTCATGGAAGACATCATTTTTTGCACTATAGATGTCAAGTCTTTATATACCTCGATTCCTCACTCAGCTGGCATGGAGGCGGTAGAATGGGCTCTACTGCGCCAATCTTCGCTCAGAGCAGATAAAGTGTTCATTTTGGAACTTTTACATTTTTGTTTGCATCACAGTTATTTTCACTGGAACAATGATTTTTATTTGCAGCAGCAAGGCACATCCATGGGCTTTGCCGGGGCGCCGGCATATGCCAACACTTTCATGGCCAAATTCGAATCAGACTACATCTACAAAGATACCGGATGGACTGGAAATTTATTGTTATATTGCAGATTCATTGATGATATTCTTATTCTCTTGTTTAACACTCAGGAAATGTTGGAAAGTAAAATTGAACAACTAAATCAAATAGATGAACACATTCAGTTCACCCATGCAATTGACCAGACTAAAATATCTTTCCTTGATGTCATCCTTACCAAAGAAGCGGGTTACATAAAAACGGAGGTTTTCAAAAAGCAAACAGATGTGAATAGCGCGCTCCATTTCCAAAGTTTCCATCCTAATAGCTTAAAACACAACTTACCATTGTCCCAATTTTTGCGGATAAAACGGATATGCTCTACTGCAGAGGATACGGAGAAGAACTTATCACTCCAACAGCAGATGTATCTTGCCAGGGGTTACCCTACAGAAGTGATTGAATCAGCTAAACAACGCGCATCCAAATTCAATAGAGAGAGTCTCTTAACAAGTAGACCACGAAAACAGACAAACAGACAAGTCTTTGTATCAAAATTCTCCACAGCATCCGGTAAAGTGAAGAACATCATCGTCAAAAGATGGGAATTGTTACAGAATGAGCCTGACTTTCACAACATTTTTAAAGATCCCCCAATGTTTGCTTATAAACGTGCAAAAAACATCAAAGAAATCATCAATACTCCCATTAAGCAAGGGAACATTGCCCACAAAGGAATGAGTAAATGTCATAACTGCATTCATTGCAATAACGTTATAACCGGCAATACATTAAACCATCCATGTACTGGAGAAATCATCAGACTTCACCATAATTCTGATTGCAATTCAAATAAACTCATCTACTACATCAAATGTCCATGTGGCAAGTTGTATGTGGGCAAAACCGAAAGAAAAATTAAAACCCGGATTTCTGAGCACAAAAGTACAATCAGAACACTCAACAAACACAGCAGCTTGGCCATGCATTGGAATGAAGAGAAGCACAGTATCGCCCAACTCAGATTCTCTGTCCTAGAAAGAGTAGAGCAACGTCAAGATACAGATCTGACCAGAAGTCTCCTACAGAGGGAAACCTATTGGATTAAGCGTTTGGACACCTTAATGGAGAAAGGCATTAATGACAAAATAGACTATGCTTGTTATTTATGATGTATTTGTGTCAAAGGTTTTTTTGTATCAGGATAGGACTGCATATTCATATATACCTATGTGATCAACCTTTCTTCTTGGGTTAGATTACCCTGACCAGTGACCCTCACCAACACACGTTTTATTTTTTCCGGTCATTCCGACTATTTTTTAACGTTTTTAAATTTTTCACCATTTTTCTCATGTCCAGGTTCATTTTTCGCTCTCTTTCAAGATGGCGGCACCATTCATCCAGCCACCTTGTTTAAAAAATTTTTTTCAGTAGCACAGTATGCACGCGAGTATTACCTCCACTTTGATTCAGGCTTTTGCGCTTTGTCATGTCGTTTATTTTTATAGTGGAACCAGTTTTACCTTTGATGATAGTCCATGTATCATTAGTCACTTTTTTTGAGATAGTTCCTCCCATTTTGAGTAAGGTATCGTTGTTCAGTCACCTTTTTTATGTCTAAACATGCTCTGATTTAAGCGCATGCTCCCAACATACCGCCATGATTTTCACCTGGTGATTTTTTGAGCCAGCAGTCGAACAGGTTCCTTTCATTGAATCGACCACGTTGTACTGTGTCGGTAAGATTTCTCATTTTGAATTTTCTCTTCATTTCTCTTGCCAGTTTCTTTCTCTACGTTCAGAGACGACATTCTAGTGTGTTCTGTTTTCAGGTTGATCCATTCGTTTTGAAAAGCGGTTGTTTATTGCCCAACAAGGTAACAGTCTCTCTGAGTTTTTTCGGCTTCTTTCACCGTCTACACAACTTTATTTAAACATTCTTGGTGATGGTCATTTTGGGTCATTATGCGGTCACTCAACTTATTCACTTAGTTGTTTCAGTATGGAATGTTGTTATGAATTTCTGAGTTTGATCATGTATTTGCAAACTGATGTTTTTGCCATCATTGTAATGGTCAATGTGTAAATATGCATTATTTATTTCTTTAGATACGTAGCCCCTGATGAAGAGCCGGCTGGCTCGAAATGCATTGGGCATTCACAAAAAGTGAACTTCTTGTAAGAGCGTAATTTGGATTTATATGAAGGATTGAATGAAGATTTAACTAACGAATATTTTTGCAATGAATAAATTGCTTTAATCACTGAGACATTGATTTAATTCATTCACTACAAATGCTGGATTAAGTATGAACTACAGTTTTGAGAATTATTTCAAGGCATTGTCCTGAACGCAACTGTGCGTGGAGACTAGGGCCCTACTGGTCCTAGCATTGAAGGTTTGAAGTGTCAGGAATCCATGACTGTTGGAATCCACTCCACAGCACGCCATTGAGAAGAAGTGTTAAACGAGTAAAACTTTGTTTCTGAAACAAATTCGGAGTGCCTCTACCACCCATTTTGAGGTGATCCTCATCCCATCCTACATGATTCTTTGCCATGTGGGCACTCCCTGACAAATTCTGGTGGCCAGTCTCGTTCTGCTAGAAGTATATTATAACCCCTTGAAAGATGCTCCCAAAAGAGTGCTTTCACTTTTCTTGGTATGTCTCCCTCCAGCCGGAGTGTTATTTCAAATAACCTATATGGAGAACTAACCCTGGTGTCTGCAGTTTCAACTTGAACGTCCTCATTCATGTCCACTGTCTCCAGAAGCCCCTTCAGGTTCTGGCGAGCTACTGTAAGTTCTGCTGCACTGTCCAACATTGTCTGAGGCCATTCTCCGTTCATGAGTTGCGTTCTCAGAATCCTCGGCATGTCTGATCTTCAGACCTGCTACCTTCTTCTTGGAGAATTGAGGTTTTTGTTTGTTTTTCTGAACGTGTTGATCGTCTTTGGACTTCACGCGTTCTTCTTTGTTCTCTGACCGTCCTCTTCTTTCGGATGTCTGTGATGATATCTGAAAGGTACGAGAGGAACGTGTATCAGTATCTTGATATCTGTCTCAAATTATCCCTATTCCTGAGGTTGTACATCCTTTCAGAGGGCTCCTTTTGAGGAAACCTACCTCGGGATTGAGAACGCTTCTCTTTGAAATGCTGTTTGATATTTTCCCACTTCTTTTTAGAAGAGGTAGGAGTGTTTTTAGGAAAGACCGTATCAGTACTTTCAGACAGTTGTGGTTTAACTGGCCCCCCCCCCAAACTGTCTCTGCCTAATTCTTCATAGGATATTTAAATTATTCTGGCTAGTTCTTGTGGTTGTTCTGTTACATCAAATTCCCTTAATTTCTGGGGGATCGCCACTGATGCTGCTTCTCCTTTAATATTAGATAATATTATTGTTGAGACCTGGTCGAAATTTTTCAGTAACTTCATACCTAAATTCAGAGCAGGCTCATTTTGAATTTGTTTCAGGACATCAGGTATTACCGCCATGGACGGAACACTATGGTGCCAATTACGATCCGGTAAAAAAATTCCCCGTGCGACTCGTATCCGGTCTTTTTACCGTACGAATCGTACAAGTGCCGTACGAACTGGCAATCACGATTTGCATGGTAAAAAGTCCATACGAACCGCATCGGGAATGATTTCCCACACGTCCTCGGGTCGGAAAATGTGTCCGACACGTCCTCGGACTATTTACCGTACAAATGTGAAAGGTGAAGTCCGACCGAGGAATCACGATCCATCCCGTGCGTCCGATCTTACAACCGTATGGAAAAAACACCGTCCGCACCGAACTCCCATAGCAACCATGGAGACATGTGCCCGCATACGCGCCCAACACTCCCCCCCGCCCCCGTACGTCCGAGACGTACCCCCCGTGTATGTACACCCCCACCCGTGTATGTACACCCCAGTACGTTCGAGTCGAACCCCCACCCCTGTACGTGTCGTACCACCGTCTATGTACAACCCAGTACGTTCAATTCGTACCCCCACCCCTGTACGTGTCCGACCCCCATGTATGTACACCCCAGTACGTTCGAGTCGAACCCCCACCCCTGTACGTGTCCGACCCCCATGTATGTACACCCCAGTACGTTCCAGTCGAACCCCCACCCCTGTACGTGTCCGACCCCCATGTATGTACACCCCAGTACGTTCCAGTCGAACCCCCACCCCTGTATGTGTCCGACCCCCATGTATGTACACCCCAGTACGTTCCAGTCGAACCCCCACCCCTGTACGTGTCCGACCACCGTCAATGTACACCCCAGTACGTTCCAGTCGAACCCCCACCCCTGTACGTGTCCGACCCCCATGTATGTACACCCCAGTACGTTCGAGTCGAACCCCCACCCCTGTACGTGTCGTACCACCGTCTATGTACATCCCAGTACGTTCAAGTCGTACCCCCACCCCTGTACGTGTCGTACCACCGTCTATGTACACCCCAGTACGTTCGAGTCGTACCCCCACCCCTGTACGTGTCCGACCACCGTCAATGTACACCCCAGTACGTTCCAGTCGAACCCCCACCCCTGTACGTGTCCGAACCCCATGTATGTACACCCCAGTACGTTCGAGTCGAACCCCCACCCCTGTACGTGTCTGACCACCGTCAATGTACACCCCAGTACGTTCCAGTCGAACCCCCACCCCTGTACGTGTCCGACCCCCATGTATGTACACCCCAGTACGTTCGAGTCGAACCCCCACCCCTGTACGTGTCGTACCACCATCTATGTACACCCCAGTACGTTCGAGTCGTACCCCCACCCCTGTACGTGTCCAACCACCGTCAATGTACACCCCAGTACGTTCCAGTCGAACCCCCACCCCTGTACGTGTCCGACCCCCATGTATGTACACCCCAGTACGTTCGAGTCGAACCCCCACCCCTGTACGTGTCCGACCACCGTCAATGTACACCCCAGTACGTTCCAGTCGAACCCCCACCCCTGTACGTGTCCGACCCCCATGTATGTACACCCCAGTACGTTCGAGTCGAACCCCCACCCCTGTACGTGTCGTACCACCGTCTATGTACACCCCAGTACATTCGAGTCATACCCCCACCCCTGTACGTGTCGTACCACCGTCTATGTACACCCCTGTACGTTCGAGTCGTACCCCCACCCCTGTACGTGTCGTACCACCGTCTATCTACACCCCTGTACGTTCGAGTCGTACCCCCACCCCTGTACGTGTCGTACCACCGTCTATGTACACCCCAGTACGTTTGAGTCGTACCCCCACCCCTGTACGTGTCGTACCACCGTCTATGTACACCCCAGTACGTTCCCGTCGCATCCCCAACACAACCTCCTAAGTACGGAGCGCACCCCAGGCCCCAACATCACAACCGCATGTATGAGTCGTACCAAGCCACACACAAGGACAGCACCGTACAACCAAATTGCCCATGTACACACCGTACACACGCTCAAGACGCACGTACACAACCAGGACAAAACAAAACAACACAAGAATACACTATTTGAATGGCACAAAGCCACTAAACATGGCCAACAAACACTAAAAAAACACATTCACTGACCTGCAACTGCCAAAACCAAACAGAGACCCAAAACACCACCACTCCTTATAACACACCCACCCAAACTTCAAACACAGCCACACCCACCAATGGACCAATAAAAAGGGCCCACACACACAAACCATGAGCCTTTGCAACAGACTCACTGCTGCCAGACACCACAGAACCATACTACAAGCCTCACCACACCTTACACTTGCACACCTTCACACAACCACCTCCACAAACACCCCCTCATCACATTCACACACACACACCTGCACAACCACACCCACACACCCACAACCATCCACACACACCCCCCACCATCCACACCCACACCCCTCACCATGCCCACTAACAAGAATCCAAAGTTCAGTAACCGAGAGTTGGAGGTCCTTGTTGATGAAATCCTCAGAGTCGAGCCACAGCTCTTTGGAACATTGGTCAGACAGACCAGCATTGCAGCAAAAACAGCCATGTGGCAGACCATCGTCGATGCTGTGAATGCTGTTGCGGACACCAGAAGGACCAGGCAGGAATGCCAAGCCAGGTGGTACGATCTGCGGAGGAGGGTCCGAGCCAAGATGCTGGAGGAACACAACCAGGCCAACGCCACTGGAGGAGGGCCCTCCCGCAGACCCGTACACTACCAGCCCTGGGAGGAGAGGGTGATGGCCATACAGCCGGTGGAGGCAGTCGAAGGATTAGGAGGACTCCGAGACCCGGGTGAGTACACGAACAACGCACCTCACATGGGGGGGACCTCATCCACAACCAAAATCACTAACAGGCCCGCAACCACCCCAACCTATCGCATGACTCAACCACACTCCATGAACACGCACATGCCACTGCCACCACCATGCCCCATGCACCCAGCTGGACAATGTCAAGTCACAGGCCACATAAGACACCAACACATGACACGGTAACCCGGATGGCGGGAGGGTGGGCCCCAAAAATCACATAGTGCAACTCAGAAGCAGACAACAATGCCCTCTGCCCATATGGCCCAGGTCACAGCCAGACAAACAGTGTGTCCCCACACAGGAAAGACTCGCCAGCAAATGGCGGACGCCTTGCATCAACACATGGGGGTGAAGGCACTGTTTTGCACATGACAGCAGCTAATGAACAGCCAACACTGTGAAAGAGTGGCAGCACACACAACCACAGCAGCAGCGCACACACAGACACTACACCCAATGGGTGCCTGGAGATCAGAAACAAACTCACATCAACAAGCCAAGGGCCAGTCAAAGGACTGGAAAAAGTGTGTGTCTAGGAAGCTGGGCTGAGGTGACAGAGGGTGACACACAGAGGGAGGGAGAGGGGGACAGAGAGGGAGGGAGAGGGGGACAGAGAGGGAGGGAGACACAGGGACACGGACAGAGGGAGGAGGCTGACACACGGAGGGAGGGAGAGGGGGACAGAGAGGGAGGGAGACACAGGGAGACGGACAGAGGGAGGAGGCTGACACACGGAGGGAGGGAGAGGGGGACAGAGAGGGAGGGAGAGGGGGACAGAGAGGGAGGGAGACACAGGGACACGGACAGAGGGAGGAGGCTGACACACAGAGGGAGGGAGAGGGGGACAGAGAGGGAGGGAGAGGGGGACAGAGAGAGAGGGAGACACAGGGAGAGCAAATCAGCCGTGTGGTGTGTGGGAATGTCTGCTCGTCAGCAGGTAGACTGCGTGCATGTAGCCAAGGGTGGCCAGTGCCAGAACCCCCCCTCTTCACCATGGCAAAACACAGGGCCATGTCACAACCTGTTCACGAGCACAACGACAGCTACCTGCATGATATAAGTGTGTGGATCCACTCCATGTGCACATGTACAGTGCTACACGGAAGGCGCCAATGCATGGCTCGCCACACCTGCCCACTCCACTGCTGACTGCAGTCACACTTGACGCAGCAAGTAAGACTGTGCCACACATAGTTAAAGGGGCCAAAGTGGTGCCCAAGGGACACACCCATGCACAAGTGCACTGTGAGTGGAATGCAAGACAGATCCTAATTCCAAGAGGAAAAGTGCCAACTTTGAAACTGATGAAACATGGATGTTGCATGGACCAAAATTAACATTGTCTCTCTCACACACAGGTCAACGTCGTGGTTCACCCCCCAACACTGGGGGGGAAGACTCACAGGACCCGGATCTGCGGCAGCCCGATCCCACCGGCAGGAACGACTCTCACCACTCTGTGGACGACCCCGACCGACCTGGCCCCTCTGGTGTCCAACCACCTGCAGCACCTGCGTCAGGTACAACTGTGCCAACCACCACCCCCACTCCTGCCACATCCCAGGAGACACCCAGGATCCCTGCCCCACCACCACAATGCAGCCAGGCTGGCCAGGAGGGACACGGTGTCCCGGGCACCCAGGAGGAGGCAGGCGACAACGCCAATGCCACCCCTCAGGGGTCCCGGAGACCCGATGTACCCACAAGGGCAGGCCAGGTGCAAGTGGGCAGGGGTGGTGGGAGTGGAGGACGGCGGAGGCGCGAGCCTGACCAGTTGGCTGGGGAACCGGTATTTTCCCATGTCCGTAACATCCTGGACACATACCGGCAGGACACCACGGGCCTGGCCCAGGTTGTGTCCGTCCTCGAGGGGATCAAGACCCAGCAGGCCCAGCAACATGCGGAGCTACATGCCTGTCTACTGCAACACCAACGGAGGATGGAGGACAGACAGGCTGAGCAAGTGACGGTGTTCCAGGGGATTCACGATACACTCCGTCGGATGGCCGACAACATGGGCAACCCTCCCTGTGCCAGACGGCGTAGAACATCACCACCCACAGGGAGGGATCAGGAGGAGGAGGAGACATCCGACGGAGCATCCCAAACATCGTCACGGCCTGCTGCTGAGGGTCCCCGCAGGAGGCTGGGTCGTCCATGTAAAGGACCGTGAGGGTCGGCGCTACATCACCATCTCCCAGGACACCTGGCCTGGCACCTGGCCCACTGGAGCAACAGCATCACAGCATCAAGAGACATTCTCTGCCACATGGCCCTGCTGGTCACTGTCTGACCAATGTTGACAAAGACTGTGGCATGGACTATGAGGATTTCCAATGGCAAGGACACCAACTCCCCTACTGAACTTTGGATTCCAAACTTCCGGAAAGCCCCTCACTTTATCCCCCCCCCCCCCCCAAATAAAAATTCACACCATGAAGAGAAGATGCCTGCTGGTTGCATTATTACCTTACATGTGTGTTATAAAGTCTAAACATGCCTGAGCTCTCTTTTGACTCCAACCATCCACACCCTGGGGCCTGAGTCTGGCACAGGACACACGGGTCACAGTGTATTAGGCAAGACAGACATGGAGCACCATACACACCCGTGATGGGCCCAACCAGCTGAGGGGGTGGCCGCACAACCGTGCTGACAGACACATTGAGTACAGCAACAGTCATGCGCAGAGGTCAGGGATCATGTCCAGTGTCCTGGGGGGCACCCAGGTATGTGTAGACAGGTGGCAGAACCATGTCCTGCAAGCTTGAGTCCGGTGGATGCAGAGAATGGGGGCCTGGCCAACGTTGGATGCATGGGGATGGCACATGTCACAATACCCACACACTCATGGACATCATGCCCAATACACAGTCTCAGCCCACACACACAGCTTGCATCTTGCTACTCGACACATCGACACATAGCCACTATCAGGGAAAACCATGCCAGACATGCTGGATGCACCGTGGCAACACACCAGCATTGACTGAGAAGAGGCACCTTGGAGGCATAGGGACACCTTTATTAGTCATGTGTTCGGGATTGCAGAGGCAACTTGAAGTACACATGAACACATCTTGTGGAGTAATATGTGGGTCCAACACTGGCACCCCCCTTCTGCAGCACAAATGCGTGTTAGCCATGGAACTGGCACACAATTGTCGGCTAACAGCTAAACACCCACAGCTGCTCACGGAGAGACTGCCATACACCATTGATCCGCTGATGTGGAAGTCCCACACCATGTCAAGCCAATGCCACGTGTGTGTCCGAGGGCAGTGTTACACACATTGATGCCATCATCACAATCCACTATCCCATCACTGATGACTGTCAACCAGGCAGACCATCTATTCAGGTGTACACAGCTGCATGTCGTGTCCCATGGTGATGCCACATGGCTGCAGAGGAACCAAACATCGACAGGGGCAGTGTGCATACATCGTGAACAACTGCCACACCCAATACACCCCTGATGCATCCCTTACCCTATGGAGACTTCCAAACGTGTCCGTGCCTGTAACGCTGAGTCAGCCCACGATGACGTGTCCATGAGGAATAGCAGTGCCACAACAATGCAACCAGCAGACGGCATGCGCAAGTACCTGGGGAAGAGAGACACACAAGAAGTCAGCCACAAAAAGCACAGCCACTTGCATGTGCATTTACTCGACACATGTATGGATGACAACATGCTAGGTCACAATTATGACTGGGGAAATACAACCATCACTGCCACCATCACTCCAGTGACACACCCACACACACCTCTGACTCACGTGACATACATGCAGGTTGAGACACACATCACAACACATGCCACACGGGGACCAATGCGTGCACACTCGGACACTGGTACTCACCACTAAGCAAAGAAGTCGCGTATGAGCTGAGTCCAGATGTCCTCTTGCGGCTCCACATCCTCCACATCACTAGCCCCATTGCCAAGCCCTTTATCCTCCACGGGTGGATGGTCCTCGTCATGTTGATCCAGGATGAGTGGCACAGCTTTCTCAACTGCCATGTTGTGCAGCATGCAGCAGACCATGAAGATTTTGCAGACCTTCGCAGGGGCATATGGGAGCGCGCCGCCGGTCTTGTGGAGGCACCGAAATCGGCTCTTCAGCAGGCCAAACGTCCTCTCTATCACTCGCCTTGTCCGGCCATGGGCGGTGTTGTAGCGGAGCTGGGCCGGCGTGATGGGGTTGCGGAGAGGTGTGAGCAGCCATGGCATGTTGGGATAGCCAGCGTCCCCTACATGGGAAGCACATGGACATCGTTAGAAGTGGTGAAGCGGTCGTGCTGGTAGGCTATGCAAAATACAGGACAGACAGACTGTACCCACCAACAACACATGCTCTTTCGTTGCGCAGCTGCATCATCATTTCAGGCATCCTGCTGCGCCTCATGATGTAGGCATCGTGTGCTGATCCTGGAAAACGAGCACAGACATGTGAAATCACCATGTTGGACTGACACACCACAAGGGCATTGATGGAGTGGTAGTGCTTCCGATTGCGGTACGCCACCTCCCGTGCGTGTGGTGGTACCAAAGCTACATGTGTCCCATCTATGGACCCAATGACATGGGGCATCCCTCACAGGGCATAGAATCCACGCTTGACCGCAGTCAACTGTTCAGGGGTTGGGAACATGATGAAGTCATCCAGGTGAATCAACATGGCCTCTAAGAAATCATGCAGCACACGGCAGAACATGCTCTGGGACATGCCACCAACATGAGCTATGGTATTTTGAAAGGTACCCGTGGCAAGAAAATGTAGGGCAGCCATTACCTTCAGCTGGGGTGTCAGTGCCGTAGGATACCTGTGCTGCGGTTGCAGGTGTGGTGCCAGTCTCGCCGTCAACTCCAGAATCAACCGTCGTGGGAAGCGGTAGCACCGGATCCGATCATTCTCCCGCATGGCAGCCAAGTCCGGAAGTGGTCGGGCAAGAGGCGGCACTCTGCAGTAATTTGGAAGTGACAAGGAAGAGTGAGTGCACTACAACAACAATTCATATGTACTGAGCACATGTTAATCTGTCAATACACATATGCTACATAGGGAGTCAGGTATGTGCTACATGCCCAGGACACGTATGGATGCAAGGTGACACTCCTACCAAGACCCAGCTACACACGGAGATTGAGAACCTCCCCATGCCATGCCATGGGAATATCTGTGTCCCAGTGCAAGTGAACAGCCAGACGCAAGACAGGAGTGACATACGCCCACACATCAGCAGAAGTAGGATGCCGATTGCAGAGACTGGTAGCGGAACACTAGAGCCACAGGTCACATGACATTACACTAGGACAGCCCACACACCTTGCCATGAAGGTGCACATGTCATGACTCACCACACATTCATTGTGAGGATACAGACATGTCCTTGTCACGCTACTCCGTGTCCCATGCATACATGTGCACCTCACATCCGATACCACATGTGGCATGGTGTGCGGAACAGTGTGCAATGTCAATCTACACACAGACACATGTTGGTTGCTGCAACAGCTGCAGCTTTTGAGGGTGCTCCAACATCAACCTGATGGGAAGCCCCCACACATACATGACATAGTCACATTGTGCACCGTGGGTAGTGACAAGTCAGGTGTGGTAACCCCTGTACCGGGCATCAGGGGACACTTCCGTGTGTTGGTGTCCGTGCCATGCCAGTGACGCTCACCCCAAGTGTGCAGTACGACATGCACACATGTCAAAGGAGTCAAGGGCATGCCTGGCACACATTGCACCGTCACACAGTACATCTGTACACATCTCATCATACATCTGGTGCCTTCTCGGCCCAGGAGTAATGTTCCACATCACAGCCCGTCACACGTGTGCCCCACACATGTAGTAATGCACAGACGATGCCTTGATGTCCATTCATGGACAAGTATGTCCATTCATGGACAAGTATGTCCATCCATGGACAAGTATGTCCATCCATGGACAAGTTTGTCCATCCATGGACAAGTATGTCCGCCCTATCCCTACTATGGGAGTGCTGCCGTATGTGTACCCATCGTGATGGCGAGCGTACAGGCATGTGTACGGGCCGTACCACTACGAGTACGCATACGCGAGGACACCAATAGTGATAGGGAGCGTACAGGCATGTGTACGGCCCGTACCACTACGAGTACGCATACGCGAGGACACCCATAGTGATAGTGAGCGTACAGGCATGTGTACGGCCCGTACCACTACGAGTACGAATACGCAAGAACACCCATAGTGGTAGGGCCGTACACACGCCTGTACGCTCCCTATCACTATGGGTGTCCTCACGTATGCGTACTCGTAGTGGTACGGGCCGTACACACGCCTGTACGCTCACTATCACTACGTGTACGCATACGCAAGAACACCCATAGTGGTAGGGCCGTACACACGCCTGTACGCTCCGTATCACTATGGGTGTCCTCGCGTATGCGTACTCGTAGTGGTACGGGCCGTACACACGCCTGTACGCTCCCTATCACTATGGGTGTCCTCGCGTATGCGTACTCGTAGTGGTACGGGCCATACACACGCCTGTACGCTCACTATCACTACGTGTACGCATACGCAAGAACACCCATAGTGGTAGGGCCGTACACACGCCTGTACGCTCCCTATCACTATGGGTGTCCTCGCGTATGCGTACTCGTAGTGGTACGGGCCGTACACACGCCTGTACGCTCACTATCACTACGTGTACGCATACGCAAGAACACCCATAGTGGTAGGGCCGTACACACGCCTGTACGCTCCCTATCACTATGGGTGTCCTCGCGTATGCGTACTCGTAGTGGTACGGGCCGTACACACGCCTGTACGCTCACTATCACTACGTGTACGCATACGCGAGGACACCCATAGTGATAGTGAACGTAGGCACGCGTGTACGGGCCGTTGCAATGCATTTGGGGTGCCCTAGGGCCCCGGAACGCACCGTACCTGTGTGTGAAGCTCCAAATTACATAGGGGACACATGAGGGACAAGTATTAAGGCCTACATGCATGCTGGTTGTCATGGAGACCAAGTTCAAATTTTGAATTTGTTCTGGAAGGTGCACAGCAGAAGTCAGTTGGAAATAATCTACTTTGTTGCAATGTGTTTGGGGGGCTGACATCATGCAGGAGAATGAAACCGATAGAGAACCCACAGACTGCTAGGTTTGAAGGGATTGGAGGAAACATAGGATGCAAATGCGAGTGACCAATCACTCTGTACTCCTGTGCGTGAGATGGGCCAGCAAGGCAGATATAAGGCAGCCAGGTCCCATGAGGGAGCACTTGCCTGCACATCTTTGTATTCCACGACCCAGCTGCTGCTACTGATTCCCTGGAACCATGTCAAGGGCTGTGGAGAGGTCACAGCCATTCACCCTGGAGGAGAACATGGCTTTGGTGGATGTGATCCTCCCACGGTACCCCATGCTGTATGGGCGACCAGGTTATCAGGTGAGTGCAGTGTCCACTGGCACAGACTGTGTCCCTTTTTAGTGACTGTGACTTCTGCCATTGTGTCCAGGTGTGACACACATGCTATGTACTGTAGGGGGGGTCCCAGGGGGGGAATGCCTGATGTCTCCCAGCAGTGCCCTGAGACAGGAGGGGTGGGGGCCTATCACTCCCAGCAGTGCCCTGAGACAGGAGGGGTGGGTGCAGAGTCCTCCCAGCAGTGCCCTGAGACAGGAGGGGTGGGGGCCTATCACTCCCAGCAGTGCCCTGAGACAGGAGGGGTGGGTGCAGAGTCCTCCCAGCAGTGCCCTGAGACAGGAGGGGTGGGGGCCTATCACTCCCAGCAGTGCCCAGAGACAGGAGGGGTGGGGGCCTATCACTCCCAGCAGTGCCCTGAGACAGTAGGGGTGGGGGCCTATCACTCCCAGCAGTGCCCTGAGACAGTAGGGGTGGGGGCCTATCACTCCCAGCAGTGCCCTGAGACAGGAGGGGTGGGTGCAGAGTCCTCCCAGCAGTGTACTGAGACAGGAGGGGTGGGTGTGATGCACAGTGTGAGCCTGGCTCATTGATTGTGTAGTTGCCCTCATTCCAACTGTGTCCTTTCAATGGCACGTACTGCTTTTGGCCTTCCCCCAGAGGATCATGTCCCTATGACAAAGTTGCAATGCGTTGGATGCACACTATGCCTTGTTGTAAACAGCAAATGTGTTCTAATCTGTGTCCACGTGACATGTGCAAGGTGTATTGATGTAGTGTCACTTGTTCATCCTCACAGGTAGACGCCTCTGCCAAGGAGCAGATATGGCTGGACGCCGTCAGCGCCGTGAGGAGTGCGGATGGTCGGAGGCGGCACCTGTCCCAGGTGAGGAAACGCTGGCAGGATATCCGGTGCTGGACGCGGAGGATCGCACGGGTCCTGCTGGGGGACTCACCTGAGAGCCACAAGAACCACGGGCGCCGCCGTCTCTCCCACATCCAGAAACGTGTGCTGGCGGTGGTCTTTCCTGACTTGGACAGGCGTCTACAGGACATGCAGCAGCCGGAAGGGGGTAGGTACATGTGTGTGTTTGTTGTGTTTCACCAGCATTTGTAAGTGCACTGTTCCATGGATACACTTCCAGGGTTTATGGTGCTGTGCAGATCCTGTTCCCCACAGTATTGCAGTGCTCTCCTGCCTCCCTTCCCCTACTTGCAATGTGTTCCCTGGTCTGTGTGTAGTCACTCCATCACAAGGTTATGTAGCCTGACACCTTCTCCAAGTGTACAATGCCTGCAGCATCATGTGTGGGGGTGGTGTGTAACAGGTTTTGTGACCTTGACTGTGCCCTGTCCAGTTCTGGACTTGTGGGTTCCATGTCAGTTGGCACTAATGCTGAGTCCAGACATGGGAGTTAATCTCTCGAGTGCCAGGCCTTCCAGCAGGCATGTCCCATGTGGTGGCCTGTGACATGATGTGCATGAGTGTGCGTTAGGCATAGTGCAGGGATGTTAGCGTGTGTTGCAGTCATTCCCATTCAGGAGCATGGAGTTGTGTGGCCACTACTGTCCCCAGGGGCATCTTTTCCTAGGTATCATGTGTGTAATCCGAGTATGTCGACAATCTCTGTGTCTACAGCATAGGTTGTGCTCTGTGCCATTGTCCCCTGGCACCATGTTCCTTGACGTGAGATGTATTACAAGTGTCCACTGTCCAGCCTGACCTGATTTTCAAAGTACATACTCACGGTGGCCATTGCCTGTGTGTCTTGTTGCAATCATCTGATGATGCCCATTTGTAGATTATTATTAGGACAGGCGCACCTTGGGTATTTGGTGTGCAATCTTGAATTGTTGCATCCCATGTGTATTTCACCCAGACTAAGAGATGTAAGTGCTTCCTGTGTCTCCACAGATTTGTCTCATGTAGGGGGTGGGTGGGGCGGGCATGGCCTACATGTCAAGAACTGTCATCACCTTGCTCGGACTGGCCAGTGTGTGATGTTTGTCTGGACATACACTCAAGGTGCAGCGTGCCAGTCAGGGTGGGCATGTTCTCAGTATTACCTATGCTGCATGTGCCTCTAGTTCCTGGCTCATCCCAATTTCCTGCCACGCTGTGTGGTGCAGATGCAGTGCTGTATTGTCCCCAGGGCCTTGCTCCTCAGTCAGAATACCATGTCATCTCATTTGCTATTGTGTCATGCTCTCCATAGTTTTTCCATGGCATGGTGGGTCACACAACTGTGTCTTGCAGGGCCTACGTATGTACCTTGTTTTGTAGTTGTGACTCATCCTTTGTTTCAGGCTATGCACTGTAACCTACGTAGATTTGACTCATGTGACATATGCATACAGGTGTATGATTAATTTCTGTCTCTTCACCCTGCCCACAGCATCGTCGGGGGACACGAAGGGAGACATGGACACAGACGGCGCGGAGGGACCGAGCACCAGTGCCAGCGGTGACATCGGGGCTGGCACTTCGAGTGGGACTGAGGCGGAGGAGAGTGACCCCGGGGACCTGTCGACTGGCACAACAGAGTATGAAGCTGACGGGTCCGAGGATGATCTCTCCGAGTGGGCGGTGGCTGCACCACCATCTGACAGCAGCCCTACATCTGGCACCGCCCCCTCAATTGGCATCAGCCGCCTCCCACGTGCTCGTGTCCCTTCCCAACGTGCCCGGTCACCACATGTCTCCTTCCTGCCAGGCACCGCACCCCCTGCCCCTGTCTCCACTGCTGCCGCCAATGCTGAGTCTGTGGACATCCAGCGGCAGTTGAAGATTGGTCAGACTGCGATCCTTAATGTCCTCCATGGCCACAGCCAGGTCCTCAACAACATGGAGGCATACTTGGAGGGCATTCATTCATCGCAGGCTGACCAACGCAACTTGCTGAGGTCTATAGACTCCACACTGACTGCAGCAGTGGGTCTCCTGCAGCACTACGTCCCACCCCCTACCCCTGCTCCTTCCACAATTCCCACTCCCATGCCTGTCCCACATACACCCAGACGTAAGCATGCACCCACCACAACAGACACAGGCACCACACCAGCAGGGAAGGTCCGCCGCACACCTCCTGACATCGCACACACAGGGTGCAGTAGGCACACCCACTGGGTCGGGGGGCAAACGTGTGACACGCAGCCAGAGTGGGAGTCCGCATTCCACCCAATCCACTCCCTCCAAATCCCCTCCCCTCAGCTCTCCTGGCCACATCTCCCCCAAAGACTACTTCATGGCCGCTCTGTCCCTGAGCCCCACAGTGACGCCACCACGCAAGCGGTCAAGGAAGTCCTCGTCAGGGTGGTTGAGTCCCCCCCCTGTCCACACCCTCCCCCAGTGGCGCTGCGACCCATCCCTCTGACCCCCCCCCCCTCCTTGGGGCCTGTGGTTCCTTCGGGTGCAGGGGAGTCCCTGGAGGACCTTGCTAAGGTGTGCAGCGAGATCCTGGCCTCCGCCTTTGGCCCTGCCCCACCCCCTGTGGTGGAGTCCTCCATCCCTGGACCCACAACGCCTACCCTTCACCCTCCTGTCCCTGCGGTGCCTGTTTCTTCCCCCCCACATGATGCCCTCACCCCTGTGGAAGACAACGGATTGTAACTGTGCAGGCAAGCTAGGGAACACGCATCCCACTGTGTCCCCATCCAGCTGGGACTCCTGGACTGCCCTATGGCCTTTGTTAATCTTGGACTTACGTCATACTAGTTTTTTGGTCATGCTGAATAAAGCTATTTATTTTTTGCCCTTGTAACACTCCTGCATTGCTGGCATTGCTGTTGGTGGGGCTGCTACATGGTTGTGGGTGTTGGTCATGTGTTGGGTGTGTGGGAAATGTAGTAGTGTGCTGCTCATAGGGGGGACCCTGGGATCTGTGTGCCATCACACGGTGTTAGCTAGCTTTCGCCATTCATGTAAGCAGTTGCTGCATGTTGCAATTGTCCCAAGGTGTATTCCTTCCTCTGTGTACCCTAACTTCTTCCCTGCAGGGTGTCCCCTGACTTTGGCACAGAGCTGTGTGTCCATTAGCTGGGTGTGTGACGTAGTCCTTCACCTTTGCACATGCATGCTGAGCGATGTCTCCACCTGCATCATTCGTGGCATCCTTGGTAGTCATTGTACTTGTGTATGTGGCCTATTGACATGACTTCATGTGTACATGTTTTCTCTTCTGCGCTATGCATGCGTATACTCCCAGCCTCGCACACATGTGGTACATGTACTGCAGGGTCTTTGTGCACCTGACTGACATTTGTGGGCATGGTATCTGTGACTACTCCACCCTTTGCGTTCCATGGGCACTGCTGGGAGGACTCTGCACCCACCCCTCCTGTCTCTGGGCACTGCTGGGAGGACTCTGCACCCACCCCTCCTGTCTCTGGGCACTGCTGGGAGGACTCTGCACACACCCCTACTGTCTCAGGGCACTGCTGGGTGTGATAGGCACCCACCCCTACTGTCTCAGGGCACTGCTGGGAGTGATAGGCACCCACCCCTCCTGTCTCAGGGCACTGCTGGGAGTGATAGGCACCCACCCCTCCTGTCTCAGGGCACTGCTGGGAGGACTCTGCACCCACCCCTCCTGTCTCTGGGCACTGCTGGGAGTGATAGGCCCCCACCCCTCCTGTCTCAGGGCACTGCTGGGAGGACTCTGCACCCACCCCTCCTGCCTCTGGGCACTGCTGGGAGTGTTAGGCACACACCCCTCCTGTGTCTGGGCACTGCTGGGAGGACTCTGCACACACCCCTACTGTCTCAGGGCACTGCTGGGAGTGATAGGCACCCACCCCTCCTGTCTCTGGGCACTGCTGGGAGTGATAGGCCCCCACCCCTACTGTCTCAGGGCACTGCTGGGAGTGATAGGCCCCACCCCTCCTGTCTCAGGGCACTGCTGGGAGTGATAGGCACCCACCCCTCCTGTCTCAGGGCACTGCTGGGTGTGATAGGCCCCCACCCCTCCTGTCTCAGGGCACTGCTGGGAGGACTCTGCACCCACCTCTCCAATTTCACAAGATGTACGCTCATGACATACACGGATGTGGGTACGCTCCATGCATTCGAGGTGGGGGTACGTGTCGTACTTACACTGTTGGGGTGGGGCTACGCTCCATGCATTCGAGGTGAGGGTACGTGTCTTACTTACACTGTTGGGGTGGGGCTACGCTCCATGCATTCGAGGTGGGGGTACGTGTCGTACTTACACTGTTGGGGTGGGGGTACGCTCCATGCATTCGAGGTGGGGGTACGTGTCGTACTTACACTGTTGGGGTGGGGCTACGCTCCATACGTACGCGGGTGGGTATGGGTCGTACTTACACTGTTGGGGTGGGGGTACGCTCCATACGTATGCGGGTGGGGGTACGAGTCGTACTTACACTGTTGGGGTGGGGGTACGCTCCATAGGTATGCGGGTGGGGGTACGGGTCGTACTTACACTGTTGGGGTGGGGGTACGCTCCATACGTACGCGGGTGTGGGTACGGGTCGTACTTACACTGTTGGGGTGGGGGTACGCTCCATACGTACGCGGGTGTGGGTACGGGTCGTACTTACACTGTTGGGGTGGGGGTACGCTCCATACGTACGCGGGTGGGGGTACGGGTCGTACTTACACTGTTGGGGTGGGGGTACGCTCCATACGCACGCGGGTGGGGGTACGGGTCGTACTTACACTGTTGGGGTGGGGGTACGCTCCATGCATAAGGGTTGGGGGTAGGGTCCGTACATATGCGTCCCCACGCTATGTGATGCTTGTGCGGGCCGTACCCAGGCCTTTGCCACGTGGGTACGAGCCGTCCCGCCATTGTTGGGGTGACATGGGTATGGGCGTGGTATGACTCGTACCCACGCTCTTCAGGCGTGGGTACGGGACGTACCTGTCTGGTTGTGTTGCCGGTTCGCGTCGTGACGTACTTCCGTTGTGGTGGTCGCTGGCTTAGCTGGACATGCCCCCACCCCCTCGTAGTGACCAGGGCATGGGAGTCAGGTATGTCCAGGGCATGTGTGCTGTGTGACTTTGTTGGGGGGTTTGTGGCCTGCCCTGGTCCTGGAGGATTTCTACATCTGACATTTCTTCAATGTCAGGATGAGGCGTGTAGCTAGCTAGAATCGGCCATGTTGCTCCTGGTCTACCTAGTGGACCAAGCCTGGTAATGTGATTGTAATGTTTTAGGGCGCCTTTAAACCAGAGCTCATGCTCCTGGTATGTGAGTGGAATTTCAATATCCTCGTAAGGAATATATTCCTCTGGTGGATCATCTTCTTTGTAGAAGTGAAACATGTGTTACTGGATTTGATTCTGGGAATACTATCCATGAATCGAATACCTCTGTCTGGTGAGATTCATGTGCCTCTTTCACAATAACTGCTCTACCACCTCTTGGTGTTAAGTCATGTTTAATAAGCTTTAGAGTGATGGCTCTCCTTAAATTTGGATGGATGATTATAGCATCCTCGTCGGTTTCTTGAAAACCTTTACGATTAAAAGCTGCTGTGGCTTGGTCAGCGGCAGCTCCAGTATCGGGGTTTGTGCCGTTTTCGGTCATTGTTTAATGAAAGTTTCAGAGCAAGTTTCAATGGAACAAAGATAAGGTGCACAATATTTTGGAACACTGTATCCTTCAACGTTGAACAAACCAAACAGCTAATACATAGGATTTTTGTCCTACTCAGCTATGGCGGATATTATCCCTACCCACTCCAGACGTCTTATGGAGTATTATGAGTAGGGGTCTCTGAGAAAAGCACGACTGAGTTACTAAAGTACCTATTGTTAAATTAGTGCCTTACCAAACGTTGGGCGCCATGTAGTGCAGTTCCTATATCCCTGATAGGCTCTGCGCATTGGAATAATATACACTATAGATTTGACATAGGACTGAGGTCAGTATGTCTCTATCGAGTACATTAAACTTAATTACTTGTGTGTGACAGCTAACTCAGAGGTCACTAGAAACTTCTCGAATATACAAGAAGGGATTAGTTTTTTGACAACCGCATAAACATGACAACTTTGTTTTCCTTAGAGTCGGAACAATCTCAGAACCGTGGAAACAATAGATAACAGTTTCACAGAGTTGCACAGAAATAGAGAGATGGGCGTCTCAATAAAAAGGGTTTATTGAACAGTCTTATTTCTCATGCAAGAGATATGAACTGCTACAATTGTAAGACAGGCTGCGAAGTACAATATGTACATAGTTAGCAGTAAAATAAAATAATACTGCAATAGCATGGTTTGTAGCTATGACATATATTCATAAAATACATACATAAATAACACGGGCTAAAATGTGGATACTCATCTGATGCTTCTAAATAGTTCTACCCCAGTGTACCTAACATAAGTGTAGAACGAGGTAAGAGTAGGTGCTGTTTTCTAAAGTATAGTTATCTATAGCTATAGTTTTAGTTTTGCCAAGAGTTGCCAAAAGTTTCTCTAAGTTCTAGTCTGCTCCATACCTTAGAATGTGCGAGGTTGGAATCTCTTTCTGGGACTCGATATCTAACACTCCGCAAGGGGAGTCAGAAACACTGGAGCTGGATTCTCTGCGAGGAGGATGACAGCATCTGGTCAGTGCGTCAGGCTGGAACTCGATTTTCTTCCGAACTTGCCGTGGCGAACCGCAAGTAGGCAGTCAAGCTGGACCGTACCGGAACCGTGGTTTGCCAGGGCAAGTTCAGGTATATTTATACCTTGAAGGTGTTTTGGAATGACTGTATTGACGTAAAAGTCGGGAATTGGAACGTCATGAATGAACCCCTTAGGAATAGATGTTCATGCATACTAAATGAGTTCTAGGAGAAATCAATATCCAAGCAAGGGAAATTCCTAAAGGCTTAAGAGTCTGGTTTTCCAAGAACTCGTTGTGACGTGGATAGACGGCTGTAGGAGACCATGCCTGTATTTGGTTTGCAAGGACAATGCCTATTTAAGGGCTGGATTTTCTATGCCTAAATAAGGGCAATATGAATTGTACCTATATAAGGGCCTAAATCAGGAAACCTATATACGGAATCCAAATCTACACACAACACTATGGCCACTCAATGGTACACGTTTTTTCTAGATGTATTTAATTCAAGAGTATGTGCTTTTGAAAGAAATAATATCTTTTGCATTTTCAGTTCTTTTCCATTTGCAAATAGACATACATTCTCTTTAGGATGCTCCATGGTCCAAGAAAGCGGGCACACGAAGACGTCCTGCTTTAGTCCTTCATCCATGTCTATCACAGAAGTCGTCACTCTCATCTCCCAGCATGTGCTGCTCTTTTCCTTACTTTCCCCTCCATCTCCATCTTGAGTGTGAGCATAGGTAGTTGCTGGTTCTCTTGTTTATGCAGGTCAAGGCTGGTACGGGTTTGGATTTTTTGAACCCTGTGGTTTTGTGGGTTCCCAGGGTATCTGACAGTTCTGCAGCCAGACTTGGGGAGCGCAGGATGGCGGGGATACTGAGTGGATGAGAAGTGAGAACCTGCAAACCCTCCTGGGTTATGTTAACAGATATTTGCATATGAATGAATGGGTCGCCACGCGAAGGACTTGCTGCAGGTTGTGTGATTGGTGTCTGAATACTGCATTGCTCCTGTAAATACAGAAGAGCGGATCCATGTGGTCTTGGTAATGCTGTTGCCCAGTTCGGGTGCCTTTCATCAGCATTTGTTCGAGATCATCTTCTGGGAGTGTGGTATTCCTTTGTGAGTAGGAACACATGACATGGTCGTGTGGGGTGTTGCTGGCCTCATTGCATAGATGCATTTTAGGAATAGGCATTTTGCTGATCTCTTCCCTTGTTTTCCTGCACTCACATGTTACAGCAGTACATGGTGAACACTTTAGGAACGCCTTTGATCGCCTGCCTTTCTCAGTGCATCCGTCAATCCTCAGTATCTGTTCCCTGCAGTGCTGGAGCTGTCCAGTACGTTTGGTCCTGAAGTTGAGTGCGGGGAGCAGTGCGTATCATGTTCGCTCCTAATGTATTTTCTTTTCATTTTCTATGGAGCTGCCAACAGCCGGACTATAAAGTTACAGAATGTCTGGCAGGTGGGACAGCACCAACTTGTTATCCAAATAAATAAAGCGGTTGTACATTAGTTTTTGCCTGAAGCATCTCGACAAGCCCGAGGCGCCTTGGAGATGAGAGAGGATGTTGCTGTCTCCCCTGGATAGGAGTGGACAGACCCTGGCCGCAGTGCGGTTGGTTTCTAATAGGGATTTGATGTATTTGTTTCCATCTCCTCTCCTTCGATGTTTATCATTCATCTTCTTTTCGAAATTCAGCTTTTATCACAGTCCCAGGAAGCATTTTAAAATACTGTGCGGATGACACCTGCAGTATCAACTCAAGAATGCTTTTAGTTTTGATGTCTTTTAAATATTTATTTGCCTCACATTTCAGACTGTGGAGCACGGCCATTTTTGCTGGCTACAGAGTGGTTTCCGAAACCAGAGGGAGCACACAGCTCCTCTGAAAACTGAAAGAGTTTATTCAAGGGATGAGACAGACTTCTTCCTAGGCAAGCGATGTGCATACGCGTACAAATAGAAACAACAAAAGAGGGATTAATATAGAACTAGCAAAGCTAGCCAATAAAAACAGTGTGGGAAAACAAAATTATTTTATAAAAGAACCCTCACTCACCAACCTGGTTGGTGACATGCTTCATCATAGGGTTCCCACCAGAGAGGCCGAGTGCCTCCCTGTTGTGCTTCGATGCCTGAGTTACAGCGGAGCAGGTTTTTTGGGGGAGTGATTGTGAAAAAGTGGTGCAAGTATTAAAAGGTGGCTGGTTTTAACCAAAAAATGATTTATTCCAGGCAAACCAACAACCGTTTAAAAACAAGTGGAACGGACCTGAACTGGCTGGTTAGGATAACCAGAGTTGTCTGATTTTAAAATAAGTGGAAAGATATGGTCAACATGTTTCAGCTTGTGTTGCATTATTTGCTAAGCAGTCTTCAGGACCAGGTGAGATTCCACGGCGGTATGCGCACGCTGAGCCGCAGCCTAACCTATGGAACCGTGCTAGTGGTAAAACTTACGGTTCTACCAATGTGGCCTCCTGGGATTTCCAAGGCCACTGAACTTAGAAAACGATATGCATTTTACTTCATGGGTCTGAGAGGGGGGTAATGTGCTATAGTATTTCCATGCTCGCACACTCCCGCGAGGAACCTCACGCTGTCCTCCTCGGCCCGGGTCATACGCGTACAAAGCCAAGTTGTAAATCTTGCTCATGGTAGTGCAGAGTCATGCTCACTCTAAATTATCTCAGGTATCATGGATCTTCTCAGCGAATATACCTATTATTTAGCGTACGTCCAGTAACAGTGTGGTTATCTTCAGAGTATACGAGTAAGTTACATGCTCATTCAACTAATGCCCTCTCACTCCCTCCACTCCTCTTGCCCTCTCACTCCCTCCGCCCCTCTTCATTGTCTGAAAGTTGTTTCATTGTTTCAAAAGACGGGGTATTGTGCTGCATGGCGAAATACCTAAAATGTCCCAAAGGCGAGACCTATTGGCTATGCCAATGCTTGTTTTATTATTGAAAGGGGCATAATGGTAAAGCGAAGGGTGGTGGGAAAGGGGGAAAGCAAGGGATGCATAGGGAGGATCCTGATCTCTGTTTGAAAACTCCTGGGAAGTTCACACCACCGAGGTTAAAGGTCCAGGCCATTTTCTGGAGCTTCTGATTTTACTGTGGAGAAGTGTGGCTCAATGATTAGAGCGGCAGAGTGGAGAAGTGTGGCTCAATGGTTAGAGCGGCAGAGTGGAGAAGTGTGGCTCAATGATTAGAGCGGCAGACCCTGATGCAGATGTCTAGCCCGGGACCAGGGTTCAATTCCCCGCCTCGGCGGGTCTTGGGCTCAAAAAGTCCACGGACCTGATAATTCTCGCCTCGGTGCCTATTCCAATCATGGAGTTCCACTCTGCAACTCTGGGCAATAGCTTGCTTAATCTCCACAACGGCCCCCACAACGTTAAGGATGCCTGGAGTCCACCTTGGGGGTGCTCAGGAGTGGACGCCTCACAGGGAAAGCCAGGATGGGTTCCACAGCGGTATTCGTACAAGCGCCTTGAGACCCTTGCGGGTGAGTAGTGCGCTATACAAGTATCAAATTTACATTTACTGTGTGCAGCAATCTAGCCGCAGATCTTGTTCCTTTTTCCTAAAAAGACAAGAAAGGTAAGTACAACTAGACAAGAAGAAGACCTGATACAGGGTGCAGGATTGATCGAAAATCCTTCAATTTCTGTAAAATCCATTCCATAAAAGGGATACATCTTATTGTGGTGGAAATTCAGTGGTAGATTCCACTCCTTGTTTAGAGCTGCCGTAGGAACCAGTTTCCACCCTCTGGTCAGATCAGAATCAATCTAATCTTTCCTATTCTACCAGTGAAAGTTTTCAAAAAGTATGCAGAAAAAACATGACACGTTTCGAGAATGACTTAATTTGTATACACCATGAGCACTAAGACCTTACATGCACATATAATTAATTGAAGAGACACCAAATCTTATGATACAATTCAGGAAAGCGACACTGTGTGCTCAGATCTTTCCATCGAATGATCAAAGCACCAGTATTCAAGGAGGCCGGACTTGGAAAGTGGAGAAGTAGTCGGAGGAGGCAACCGTTGCCGCAGAAGGGCCAGCTCAACTCTCCAGCACCATCTGACAGAGGCAGACAGCCCAGGTCCCCATGGACATCATGGAGACTCCCTCATTATAGGGGTGTCCCCTCAATCAGTAGAGGCAGTAACCCCCACTTTAACAGCTGAAGTGGGTGTGAGATCACCTTGAGACCCTCATGGGTGAGTAGTCGCACTTTGTAAGCCATGATTGATTGATTGATTGACATTGACTCAGGAAACACTCAATAATTAATCATGAGTCCGTTCTGTCTTCTCTCCGCAGAAAGAAATCTTTTAAAAACAAAGGGAAATCCACAGCAGAGGTGAGGGGTGTGAAGCCAGTCACAGTGAAGAAGGCCCAGAAGGCAAAGATGAGAAAGAGAGAGAGAAGGCAAGAAGGAAGAGTGCAAGGAAGAACATATGAAAAGAAGGAAGAAACGGTGGGCCAAAGGAAGGGTCCAAAGGATGAAAGGTTAGATGCAAGGGTGAAAGGCTTGATGGGTGGAAGGGTGAAATAGCATTTTGCAATGGTGGATGAATAAAAGACTGAACGTAACAATGAACGGCTGAATGGATGGATGGATGGAAGCCTAATTCAAAGGATGAAAGACTGGATGAATGAGTGGATGGATGGAAACCTGGATGGAAGGGTGAAAGGAGGGATGGCTGGATTGATAAACGGAGGATCAAATGATGGATAGATGGTAAAGAGTGGATTAAAAGAGGACTAAAGGTCTGGGTGAATGGTTGGAAGTGTGAGTGGAAGGATGGAAGAATGGATGGGAGACGGTAATGATGAAAGGATGGATGAATGGGTGGTTGGATACCTGACCCGAAGGGTGAAAGACTGGATGGATGGAAGAAGTAAGAGGTGTGGCACCGCGGCCAGGGCGACTGATGCTGGAATCGCCTCCCAGCTGCTCCTCCCTCCCTCAGCCCCACATATGGAGGCCGAGCGCTGCGGGTGCGCCGCTGGCACGCCTAAGGCAAGCCCGTCTGCGCCCGTCCGCACCTGGACCACACTCAGCGCCAGGACCCCTGGCCCCCGCGAATACCACGACGCCTGCCTCCGCTAAGACTCCAACACCCTCCACGCACTCAACGCCAGACGATCACGCACCTGCTGCCTGGCCGCCCCGAAGCGCACCCAAGAACCCTTCTCCTGCCAGAACTGCAGCTTCACCAGCATCCGGCCCTCCAACCCACCCACCGAAGAACCCATCTTCCTCAGATGCATCCTACTCAACACCCGCTCCGCCCGCAAACACGCCGTCGAACTCTGGGACCTACTCGACACCAACGCCCCAGATGTCGCCTTCCTGACGGAGACCTGGCTGAACCCCTCCTCGGCACCCGACATCGCCATAGCCATCCCAGAAGGCTACAAGATCACCCGCAAGGACCGCACCAATGGAGTAGGAGGAGGAATCGCCATCATCCACAGGAACACTCTCAAAGTCTCAACCAACACCGACAACACCCTCAGCACCACCGAACACCTGCACTTCCAGATCCACACCGACCCCAACACCACCCTCAGAGGCACCCTCGTCTACAGACCTCCCGGACCCCGACCGCAGTTCAGCGACTCCATTGACGACTTCATCAGCACACACGCCCTCGGCTCCACGGACTACATCCTCCTCGGGGACCTGAACCTCCACCTCGAGAACAACAACGACCCGAACTCTTCCACCCTGATCGACAACTTCGCCAACCTTGGACTCAGACAACTCGTCACAACACCCACCCACTCCGCCGGCCACACGCTAGGCCCCATCTTCTGAGCAAGCACCCACATCTCCTTCAACCACACCATGAACTCCACTGGACCGACCACCGCTGCATCCACTTCACCTTCCGGAAACCCACCACACACCACCACACCCAACAGATGCCTCGCCGCAACTGGGGCAAGGTCACCGAGGACCAGCTTACCACCGCCCTCGCCCAGAGCCCACCCGCAGACCCGACCGACCCCGAAGCCGCAGCCTCAGACAGTGGATCGACGACTGCGCTAACACCCTCACCCCGCTCAAGAAACCCCCCAACACCCACACCAGCAAGAGAACCAGCTGGTTCACCAAAGACCTCCAGGCCTCCAAGCGAAACTGCCGAAAACTCAAAAAGAACTGGACCCGTGAACAAACACCGGAAAGCTACACAGCTCACAAGAACGCCATCCGCAGACACCACCGCCTCATCAGATCCGTCAAAAAGACCTCCTTCAAAGACCACCTAGACAACAATGCACACAACAGCAAAGAGCTCTTCACCATCGTGAAGGAACTCTCCAACCCCAGCTCCAACACCAACGACATCCCACCGTCTCAAGACCTGTGCGACTCACAGGCCACCTTCTTCCATCGCAAGGTCGCAGACATCCACGCCAGCTTCAACGCCGTCACCACTCCAGCAACCGCTGAGACCCCCGCACCCACGACCACCACCCGCACCAACCACCTGCTGGCCTGGACCAACATCAACGATGACGACACCATCAAGATCATGAACACCGTCCACTCCGGATCCCTGGAAGACCCCTGTCCACACCACATCTTCAACAAAGCCAGCAGCACCATTGCACCCCACCTCCGGAAAACCATCAACATTTCCTTCGAGACAGTGACATGCCCGGAGAGCTGGAAGCACGCAGAGATCAACGCCTTACTCAGGAAACCCACGGCGGACCCCAAGGACCTCAAGAACGCCCGACCCATCTCCCTGCTCCTGTTCCTGGTGAAGGTCATCGAAAGGGCCATCAACAAACAACTGACCAGCTTCCTTGAAGAAAACAATATCCTGGACCCATCCCAGTCCGGGTTCCGCAGCAACCACAGCACCGAAACTGCCCTCATCGGCGCCACCGACGACATCAGGACCCTGCTTGACAACGGAGAAACCTCGGCCCTCATCTTCCTGGACCTGTCAGCCGCCTTCGACACGGTCTGCCACCGCACACTAAGAACACGCCTCCACAATGCCGGAATCCAAGAGAAGGCCTTGGACTGGACCGCCTCCTTCCTCTCCGGCAGCACACCGAGCGTCCGCCTCCCCCCCTTCCGCTCCGAAGCCACCAAGATCATCTGCGGCGTCCCTCAAGGCTCATCCCTCAGCTCAACGATGTTCAACGTCTACATGGCACCGCTCACCCACGTAGCACGACGACACGACCTCAACATCATCTCCTACAATGACGACACCCAGCTGATCACCTCCCTCACCAAAGACCCCCACACTGCCAAAACAAAACCTCCACGAAGGAATGCAGGCCATCGCCGACTGGATGAGAAACAGCCGACTGAAGCTGAACTCAGACAAGACAGAGGTCCTCATCCTCGGATCCACCCCCTCGGCCTGGGACGACTCCTGGTGGCCGACTGCACTAGGAGCACCCCCTACACCCACCGACCACACACGCAATCTAGGGGTCATCCTCGACTCCACCCTCTCCATGACGAAGCAGGTCAACGCCGTCTCCTCCTCCTGCTTCAACACCCTCTGCATGCTTCGCAGGATCTTCAAGTGGATCCCCACCGAAACGAGAAGCACGGTCACCCAGGCCCTCGTCAGCAGTAGACTGGACTACGGCAACACACTCTACGCAGGAGCCCCGGCCAAACTCCTGAAACGGCTCCAACGCATCCAGAACACCTCGGCACGCTTGATCCTCGACATCCCTTGCCGCATCACACCCCACCTGAGAGACCTGCACTGTCTCCCCATCAACAAGAGGATCACCTTCAAACTCCTCACCCCTGCACACAAGGCACTCCACAACACCGGACCAGCGTACCTCAACAGCCGACTCAGCCTCTACACCCCTACCCGCCAGCTCCGCTCCGCAGACCGCGCCCTCGCCACCGTCCCCCGCATCTGAAGAGTGACCGCCAGCGGCAGATCATTCTCCCACCTCGCCACCAAGACATAGAACACCCTCCCTGTTAGAAATGGGATTTCTGGTTGGCTAGGGTTTGCGCCAAAGCCAGGCAGAAACCACCACTCTAGTCAGGGCTGGGGAGTTACACGCCAAAGATAACCCCTGCTCACCCGCTTGGTAGCTTAGCACGAGCAGTCAGGCTTATCCCTGAGGCGATGTGTAAAGCGTTTGCGCGCGCACCCAGCAACAACACCCAAGGCCCACCACAAAGGAAACTCCACACAAGGTATTATATGAAAATAACCTTTGTATTATACCAAAACACATTAGATAAAATCACACACTTTACAATGTGCCAACAGGCACGGGCAGAATTTACAAGGGATTATATGTACAGGGGACAGGGCCACATGGACCACTGTCAGGAATTATCCCTTTGTAGAAATTAGCACTTAGAACATAGGAATAAAATTACTGTAGCACAAAATAACATAAATAGCACACAACCAGTAACTACTGGTATCAGGTAAGTACCACCTACGCAACCCTAACCGCCTTAGGAAAATGTCACGCAGGGAACTAGGACCTCACTAGCACCACCTGTGCCCCTGGGGTTGGAGCCTTCACAGGGCTCTGAATGCACACAATTTGCCCCTCTGAACGTGTGAGCGTACTCGCGCTCGGAGTGAACAATGCA
This sequence comes from Triturus cristatus, assembly GCF_964204655.1. Taxonomy (NCBI): domain Eukaryota; kingdom Metazoa; phylum Chordata; class Amphibia; order Caudata; family Salamandridae; genus Triturus; species Triturus cristatus. The sequence continues at coordinate 60,602,598 of NC_140590.1, forward strand.
GGCCCGCATACAGCACCTCTCCTCCCCAGCCTACCGCCTCGACTCACCGGTTCGTAGCTGGGGGGGAAGGGTCCTCGTGGCGAAGGTGGCGGCAGTCTTCCTCCTGCGGTGCAGGCAGGACGGTGCCCTGTAGCGAGGAGCCCTCTTCACCGGAGCTCTTCCCTCGGGGGTCTTGAATGCGGAGCCTACGGCTCCATGCACGCCGGCGGCACGTCCCAGTGCGGGGTGGGCTCCCGCCTGGGTGGGGGCGCAGTACTTCTTCCCAGGGCCCCGGGGCGCAGGGTACGCTCCTGCCGGCTCCGGGGCTTTCAAATCAGCGCGAGTCCTCGGTGGGAGGCGGGGTAGGCTCCTGCCTTCCCACTTCCTGTTCCGGTTGTCCCAGAGGCCCGCCCCCGGCCCGCCTGACTTCCTGGTCGGGCGCCGGAGGGCGATTCACGGAGCAAATGCCGGGTGGGCACCGGCGCTTTTAGAATTCAATAAATCGAGGTGGGCACTCGATATTGCGGCAATGTCCCTGGCAGGGTGGGCACCTACCAGGGGACCTCAGGATCAGTCCAGAACGGGGCAAATGCCGGGTGGGCACCGGCTTGCAGCAACAAAGCGCTCCTGAGCGCTGAAGGAAAATAAAAGCGCTTCCAGACACCAAGTCCAGCAAAGTTCTCCCCTGCATGCAGCAGGGCAGGGGTGGGGGGCAAGGCTGGACCCAGAGCCAGCTCACTGGGCCTCCAGGCAGGGAGGTAGTCCAAGTGGCGGTCCTCTGGTCCAGCGGCAGCAGCAGCAGCCCCCCTCAGGTAAGATCCTGGCAGAGAACAGTTTCTGTGGGGACACAGCCCCATTTGTATACAGTACAACCCTTTGTTCTTGGTTCAGGGTGAGGGGGAAAACCAGTCGCAGCTGGTTGGGGAGCACCCTTGATGTGCTCAGCCCCTCACTCTATTCACTGGCAGGGCTAGTGTCGTCAGTCGCACCACAGGGGGCGGAGCCAGCATTGTGTGGGGAAAGCCCTGCCCTATTCAGGTCCAAGGTGCACTCCTCCCCAGCCATCAGCATGCTAATCTCACACTCACCACTGGGGCAGACCCAACCAGACTCCTGGAGCCAGGTTCACCAGCCAGCTCCAGCCAATCACACGCCAGACACACTCTACACTAATATGCCAACTCCTAGAAGTGGCACTTCCGCACATGACATAATCACGCATTATATATCATTACAAAGCATTCGATCACACGAGTCTGCACATACCAAACTCGGGCCTGCACACCCCACGCATCAGGAACTACTAGGGACACATACATTCCCCATGCATTCCTATGGGAGGGCAGGCCTATCTCACCACATGCACTCAGAGTGCGCACGCACTTTACCCTGGGACACAGGGAAAGTGCGCAGAAACCAAAAACCACTATCACCAGGTCACCAATAAAAGCAAAAAGTTCAGGGGTGAACCTGCCAGAAGGGCCAAGTCCAACACTCCCCATCTGCCTGCGGCAGACCCAAGACCTGCTGACCTTCAGGAGACTTCTCAAGACCTGGCTCTTCGAACAGTAGCAGCATTCCCCCCCCCCCCCACATCACAGCGCCTTGAGACCCTTACGGGTATGTAGTGCGCTTTATAAATACTATGATTGATTGATTGATTGATTGTAGAGGCCACTAGGTGTCACCATAGAGCCAGGGAAGGCCCACACCATGCTTGTGACCTGAGACCCACAAAAGCTTCTGTAAAGGCTGGAGCCGACCCCAGCACTACAAGCCTCTCAGAGATGTACATACAATTTACTCTTCAAACCTGCTGCCAGGCTGTCAGAAGAGAAGAAGACATGTAACTTATTCCGCCAAGCTGCACTGGATTTCCGGATGTGAGTCAGACATGACGAACTAAGCACCCCCCCGCCCCCCCCCCCCACCCTCCCCTCCCGACAGGCCTTTCAGAAGGGAACATGACATGCAGCTGACTGCAGGACCCCTGCTGGGCATTCAAAGGGAAGCTAAATATATCACCGAGTCTCAAGGAGTCCACCCAACCATTCAAAATAGAAACTGACGTGAAATAATCTCTTACTCATCCGACCGGCATTTTAAAGACGTACCACACTGAAATAATGTGAAAGTGCTACGACAGGTACAACACTTACACAGTGGTGAAGGTGTGACAATGTGTACAGCACTGACATAACGGTGAAGGTGCAACAACGTGCACAACTCTGTTTTTGTCAAGTTTAAAAATGCCTTATTGAGTATTGTAGCAGAATACACCATTACATTAGGTAAAAAATGAATGCTAGTCTGTATTTGACATATCAGATATGTAAAATATTAAACAGAAGTCAATATGTGCAGTAATATTTGTACTCAGAGAGCATTCCTTATGAAATAAAGAAGAATAGAACATTAGCATTTTATAATGTGGAAAAAGGACCAGAGAACAAAGGCAGAAGGGGGGAGCGGGGAAAGGATGAGAGGTGCCAATGCATTGAGAGAATGTAAATCAATTGCAAAGACACCCAAGAAAGTGTTCAATTTCTATATAGGAAAGAAGAAAAATCAGGGAGGCTTGTACTCACAATTGCATCAGTAGGTTTTACATGTGTGTTACATAGGAAAGTAAAACATAGAAACCATAACAGATCTCTTTTGATAAGTTGTTGATGGGAGTGTACATTTGCTGTATCTAAATGATGTGTATGTCATAACATATTCTACCATCTAATAAAGGTAATGCTGCTAGTGTCTGTCCAGCTAGACGAATCATTTGTAATGCAATAGGACTCAACAAATGTCTCTACCGTGCCATTGTTGAGCCAAATATTAGATGTTTCCTCCTAAATAAATATGGCTTGTATCAAAAGAAAATGTGACAGAACAGATTTCCAAAATTGTGTCCTAAATCTGTACCCAAAATAGTCCAATCTTCAGACAATCAAAAGCATATGAAAGCGGTCATCTTTTTTCAACAATACAGGACCAGCATTTAGTATCAGTCATGACTTTAGATTTAAAATGTAAAGAGGGTGATACGGCTTGATGGTTATAACCTTTGTATATTCTTCTTCTCTTACAATTAATATGTTAAATTGGACTTATTGTATTTACTGCCTTGCTGTTCTTTTTCTTTTTGCTCCAAAAATAATTAAAGTAAAGAAAAAAATGTAAAGAGGGCGTAGGGAACAGTCGATTAAAGAAAAATATAATGTTTGGGTGGTACTCGCAGAACAGGAAGTGGAGTGAAGATTTGACCAAAAATTATTCCAGATATGAATTGAAAATGTATGTTGTGTATCAGTTTCCCACTGCAACTCAAGACTTGTTTGGCCTGTCAACAGGGCATGAGTCTAGATGTTTATGTGTATAAGAAGCGTTCACTTCAGTGGAATAAGTAAGATTGGAAGTCATTTCTTGATGTAGTTGAGCAGGAGACTGGAGAGAAGCCATTAGTTGTGTTACAAGATCCTTAAGTTGAGCACCTTTGAATGCATTGTCTGGAGACAGATGAAAAGTCCTCTGGAGTTCAGTGAATTGAAGAAACCCATTTTCTGAGAGAAGCCAAACGACAGTAATAACACCCTTTTGTATTCATTCTTTCCAGAGAAGTATTCTGTTTTTCGATTACAGAAGGGAGAAAACCGAAAGGACTGAAGTGGATTGAATAGTTTTGTAAGGAGCGCTTTGTCCAGAAAAACAGAATAGGAAATGGTGGGGGATGAGAAATGTCTAGGCGGACTTGGGAGGAATGAAATAGGTCTGATGGAGAAGGGGTTTATCATAGTTTGTTCTAATTTACTCCATAAAGTGTGTGGAGAGATGCCGTCCGCAGACAAGGAAGTCCGCACCTATTTACGGGTAAAGGCAGATCGATACTTGTCTATGTTTAGGAAATTACCACCTCCTTGATTTTCAAGTTATTGAAGCCTAGGCAAAGATGTGCATGCTTTCTTTTGATTCCATTAAAACTTAATTAACATACTATTTATTGATTTAAAACATTTTTGGGGCAATTTTACTGGGAGCATGGAAAGATGAAAATTGATAATTGGCATCATCTTCATTTGGATGGTATCCAGCCTACCCAACCAGGAGAAAAACAAAAGGCGGCCTTTTTTTGACAAATTAAGTATGCTTTATTTTAAGGTATCTAAGTGTGTCTTGTATTGAATTAGAATATCTTATATCTAAGCATTTAATATGTGTGTGATCCATGTAAAGCCTAAAGTCTGAAAGATATTTTAAGACGATAATGATTTAGAGGTAAGACCTCTGACTTTTCAACATACATTTTATATCCAGAAATAGCAGAATATTATTTCATCAAATGAAAGAATACAGGGATTGTGTGTACGGGGTCTGACATGACTAATGAAATATCATCTGCATATTCTGTAAAGTTAACCTCAACATCTTTACGCCGTAGCCTAAAAAAGCAAGGGATCTACGCATGTCTTCTAGGAAAGGTTCCAGAGATAGAATAAACAGTCTTGGGGATAGAGGACAAGAATATGAAGACTGCCGCCCGTTAACAAAAATAGAAGTGGTAGGAGAGGAGTAAAGCAAGAAAATATATTTATATATTTGGGGCTGAAAACCATGACATTAGAGCGTTTGAAACATATAATTCCAATGTACGCGGTCAAAAGCCTTCTCTGCATCTAATGTAATTGCATCAGCAGAATTATTAGAGTGGGAGGCTAGGTGAATGATATTCAAAATATTTATAGATATCGGTAATATATCTGCCCTTTACACATCCTGATTGTTCTGTACCAATTAGTGAAGGAATAATGGTGTTCAAGAGCAGAGCCAAGATCTTTGCAAACAATTTACAATCTGTATTGATTAATGAATGAGGGGGGTAATTTCCACAATGAGTTAAATCCTCAGCCTTCTTAGGGATTAGACAAAGCATAGCCTCTGAAAAGGGGCCACATACCGTCTCCATGGAGAAAAAATATGAATGATGATAACAAAATTTGAATCAGAAGTGCAGAAAATTGAGAACAAAATTCAACAGAACAAATATCTGAGCCAGGAGCCTTGCTGTAGGGTAGATTCTGAAGAGCTGCTTTAATTTCTGGAATCAACATTTCTGCTGCTTTAAGTGGAAAGAGATCAACTGAACTGTGCTGTGATTTAGGAATAGAGTCGAAAAAGTCAATGAGGGCTGTTGTGCATATATAAAACTGTGTGGTATAAAGTTGGGTTTAATAATTCGTGGAACAGTCCAAAGATCCCTGGTCGGTAAGGTATCTGTTACCAATTTGATCTTAAACCCTCGTAATTTTAGATTTTTGCTTTTCGGTTTTATCATAATCTGCCGGTAATTTACCCGCATTATTAAATCCATCGTAATATTTAGTGTTACTATGTAGTTAGGTCCCACAAGCACTTTCAGCAGATTTCCTCTGAAATTCCATTTTAGCCTTTGTTAAATGAACTAAAGCATTTTTATGGTCAGAAGAGAAATATTCATATTCAAGATCTGTGGTATGTTGTAACAAAGGAGAAGATTCTTTTATTGCTATCTTTTTGTTTGCTGCCACATAAGCAATAATGACGCCTCAAGCAGTAGCCTTAAAGGCATCCCAAACAAAATTCATATCAGTATCTGTAGTGTGGTTATTAGCAAAATATTCTCTGGGGATATGTTCGCATTTTTTTACATATATAGGATCTTTCCATAAAGTTTTATTAAATCACTAGCATTTAAAATGAGTACAGTTGGACAAGAGATCTATATCAATAGTGACTGGGGCATGACCAGAAATGAGTATTGGACCAATCTCTGCCTTACCTAAGGACTTCACAATATGCTGAGTTACAAATATACAATCAATTCTGGATCTGGACTGATGTGCTGGGGGCTGTAAAAAGTAAATTCCACAATATCAGGACATGTAATCCTCCATGCGCCAACTAAACCCCTTGAAAGAATGGATTTGTGAAATGTTTTTTGCATTTTATTCGGTATGTACTTAGACTGGGAGCTTCTCTCTATGAATGGATCCATTAGTTGGTTACACTTCCCACCTACAGTCAAATTATTGGTAGGACAAGAGCGTACCAATTTTGAAAAATTATTCCAAAACTGAGAAGCCACACCAATGGGGCCATAAACACTGCATATGGAGAGCAGCGTATTATCCACTTTGGGGGTAATAAGAAGCCATCTACCCTCTCTGTCTGTAATGGTAGTGTCAATACCTAGACTAACAGATTTATGAAATAAGATAAGAATGTCTTCATTATTATTGTTATCAAGGGAACAGATAACATGCCCCACCCATTGCTCCTTCAATAAAGCAATATCTTTTTCCATCAGATATGTTTCTTAGAGGAGAGCAATTTGGCAATTTAGTCTGAGTAGATTTGTAATAACTCTATGTTTTTTTATAGGAGTGTGGAGACCTTTCACATTCTATGAAACCAAGCGAAGATTATTCATGGGATAAAATAAGACAAATGTAACAATATGATCACAGATACTTATAAAACTTGCTCTTGAACTATATGAAATTGAAAAATATGTGAAGCATTCAAACAATATAGAAATAAGGCTATAGGATAAACATGCAAAGAGGAAAAGAAAAGAGGACAGAGACAGAGAATCAAGTCAGAAGGAAAAAAACAGCAGAGGAGACAATAATACTCCACATAACAGTTGAAGAGGAGATGGCAAAAACCAATAGGCTTTAGCCAATAAAAACAGAAGATGAGAATGAAATACTGAGAACAGGAGAGGGTGGAGTGAAAATCACAAGACGACCAGCCACAGGGCGGTCCTCCATGAATATAAAAGAAAATATGTAAGTGTGCAAAGGGTGGATTTGGGGAAACAAAGTAGAAACTGAACAATACAAACTGCGCACATACAATGAGACAGTAAACAAAATAGAACCACTTACCAAACAGATGGAAATGAACAAAAACATTAATGGGTGGAAAGGTAGGGAAACATGAAGACACAGGAACACAGAACACTTCTGTCCAAACATCTCAAACAAGGACAATATCTGCAAAATAAGATGGTAAAATAGTGAATGCTAAAAATAAGAAAACACATTAAAAAATATACTATATAAGGAAATATAGCTGTAACTTAACAAAACACTAAAACTCAAGTCTTTCCAATTTCCATTACTTCTCCTTTGTGCATAAATATGAATTTCTTCTAGTCTTCGGGATTGTCAAAGGTTGTTGTTTTATCCTTAAAAGTGCCCACAATCTTAGAAATATTGAGCTGAAGAAAAGCAATCATATCACATCCCTCTGCACCCTCAGGGAGTCTGCAAATTCACAGGTTATTTCACCTGTTACAACTTTACAAATTCTCTGTGTGTTTCTGAATTTGAAGAATTTCCTTGGACACTGAAACCATTTTGGCCTCTATATCCTGAGCATCACTTATTATCTCCTCCACCGGAACTCTAAACTAGACCATTTCCAGTCCATTCCCTGAAGAGTGGTATTTATTTCTACCATGAATAATTTTAAGTTCTTAATTTCACCCATGATATCCTCTAACGTTAAGGGCAGTGGGGGTTTGTTGGGGAAGTTGGATCCTTTTTTGCCCTTTTGTTGGTAGAGCCAGTGAAGCCTTTGTGTGGAGTAGTCAAGTCAGAAGGAGAGGCAAATGATTTAGATGTTGATGGCATATCCATGTCTGATGAAGGAGCTGGCAGTTTACCATTTTAGAGAGGTATGCAATAAGCAATATAATTATATTGATGAGGAGGAAAGCTATGACAGGTCTCGGCGGAGCTCGCGGAGCTTCACTCCGCAGAATTCCATGAAGTTGCCCAAAAACTGAGTTCCGCGGAGTCCGCCCGTGGGCGGAGTAAAGTTATTCAGCCAGTCTGCCACCCCTACTCTAACAAGTGCATGGACTACCTGCAGGCTGAGAGAAGCGTTAGCCACTATATGTTTGCATTATAATGATAGTTCATTTACTTTCGTGAAACTTTCTTTACACACGGGACCACTGGGGTGATCACAGGCAGCATAACGTTTATTAGGCTTGTTCACAGTAACGGAGGATGCTGAGGAGGACTGGGAGGCAGGGTGGTGTGGATTCAATATTTGTACCGGTAGAAAAGAAACTGGAGAAAGAGAAAATAGCAGTCACTGAAGTAAGAAAGAGGCAGAGTGAAAGAGAGGGAAGTGGCAGAGAGAGTAAAGTGACAGGATAGAGTGGGCAGTGGCAGGAAAGGCAAGCATAAAAGCACAGGAGTGCTAGAGTCTGGAACAGCAAAGAAGTAGAAGGCGTGACAGCATTATGGTGATACAAGTAGAGTGCATTAACAAACATTGGGGCATATCTACAATGCGGCGATAGTAAATTATCGCCGCTTTTGCGGCCGTTTTCGGCCGAAAAGCGGCAATAATTTTATCACCTAATTAGCAAGGTCACGCTAACGCGTGAAATCTTGCATTAGCGCCCAGATTCTTAACGCCCAGCTTTGCATCTCTAATGAGATGCACAGTGGGCATTCCTGACCTGACATGACAGGAGAAATGTCGCTAAGCGACATTTCTCCTATCATCAAGCCCCACGCTATGAAGCATAGCGTCAAGAAAAGTAGCGATAACACCTGTTATCGCTACTTTCCTAACACCTGCTTCAGGACTGACTTAACCATGATATCCTATGGAATGTGGATATCATGGCTAAGTTTGTGAGTCCCTATCAGCAAGCTAACGCCACATTGCGTGAGATTATCGCTGGGTTTTCCAGCGATAATCTCACGTTAGGCAGTTAGTGTGAGGATTTTTATCGCTTTTGAGATAAGCGTTGCTAATAGCACGCTATCTCAGCGATAAAAATCCACGTTACCGGCGATAATTATCCTAGCCTCTAAGTGCGCTTAGCAATAATTATCGCCAGTTGTTGCTGATATGCCCCATTCTTACTTGCTAGTTGAAACAGCGAAGAAACTGCCATAATTTCTCTCAGCGCTAATGCTTGGACAGACACAGAAGACAAGCGCTTCTATTGGGCAGCATTGTGTAAAACAAATAACGGGTGACTTCGCTCACTCGGTAAATCCACTCCACAGACACTAGAGGAAAAGTCTCCTCCACAGCCTCGCCATGGATACTGCTGATGTTGGGGGCGAGCTAAGGTAACCTAACCAGCCAGCTATCTGCTACTTACTTACACAGACCCTCTGTGAAACTATCAGCTTAGTGTCTGGAGTCCATTTTTGATTGTGGGTGACATGCATCCATAACATTTATGCTTCCGAGATGCCTGCCGCTATCAGCCAGTCTCGGACCCAAGCATATTCTGGGAGTGGGGGAGTACCGTATTGTGTATTGTCACCTAGGATTGGAGCGTCGGTGTTGCCTCAGCCAATCCTGGTGTACTGCACATAACTCCCAACTGTTGTTAATGTATTGGCGGTGGAGTTCCTTTGCACTGCAGCCCGATGAAATGAAGTTACACAATTGCAAACCCGGCAACCTAAGCAAACATCCCTCGATTTCAGGTATTAATTAAATACTATTCTTTCACTTTTAGAATGAATGATGCTGGGGTTCAGAGGGGGACATTTGTCTATCCAGCCTCATTCCCTCAAGGATGGAAATCTCATTGTATAATGTATGTTCTAGAATTATTATGTTTTTTAAAATAAGGGTTGTGGGGCCTCATTTGTAACAGTTCGTAATAACAAAAGTATAAGCAATTGATGCCTTCAGTGTGCACCGCATATATAGGTTTTAGGTCTCGCCTGACCCAGCGCATGCGCTGGTCTGGCGAGACTTATTGAGAGGACTCCAAAAAGTGCTACCAGGCCAGCCTAGAGCTACAGTGCATGTGCGCGATGACTTTCACTGCCACACGGCCGCTTTGATGTTTGATCACGATCACTTTCACTTTTGCGGCCGCTTGGCATAGCCAATAGGTCTCGCTTTTGCGACCTTATAAGTATTTAGTTATGCAACTGTTGCATGGCTAAACACTTATAAGGTCCCAAAAGCGAGACCTATTGGCTATGCCAATGCTTGTTATGTTTATGCGACAATCCCAGTGTGGAAAAAGCTGGCTTGATCGGTGGAGTTCCTTGGCTGGGAGGAGTGGGCACCCAAAGGGGGGGGGGCTTAGGAGAAGGTGGGTGTCTGCTCAGCTGGGAGGGATCCAAAGCCCGTCCTTATAGGCACGAAGACACCTAGGAGTTGTAGGGAGAGAGATCGAAGTAAACGGGAAGGATAATTTGTACTTTCACCAAGAATAGAAACACTTTCGTTTTATCATCCTCTTAAAGATACAATTTTTAAGTAGGGGTGTGTGACAGACGGAAGTTCGCCGGTAAACTCCGCTTTGCCGAACTAAGGGGCATGTCAGCAACAACCGGCGATAATTATCGCTAAGCGCACTTAGCGCTAGGATAATTATCGCCAGCTAACGTGGATTTTTATCGCTGAGATAGCGTGCTATTAGCAACGCTTATCTCAAAAGCGATAAAAATCCTAGCACTAACTGCCAAACGTGAGATTATCGCTGGAAACCCAGCGATAATCCCACGAAGTTTGGTGATAGCTTGCTGATAGGGCCTCACATACTTAGCCATGATATCCACCTTCCATAGGATATCATGGCTAAGTCAGTTTCAAAGCAGGCGTAAGGAAAGTAGCGATAACAGAGGTTGCCGCTACTTTTCTTGCCGCTATGCTGCTTTGCGTGAGGCTTGATAATAGGAGAAATGTCGCTTAGCGACATTTCTCCTGTTATCCTGGGGTGGAACGCCCACTTTGCATCTCATTAGAGATGCAAAGTGGGCATTAGGAATTCAGGCGCTAAGGCAAGGTTTCAGGCGATAGTGTGACCTTGCTGATATAGCGATAAAATTATCGCCGCTTTTGGACCGAAAACGGCCGCAAAAACGGCGATAATTTTATATCGCCGCCTAGTAGATATGCCCCTTAGCTCTCAAAGCGGAGCGCGGAGTAGAAAACTCTGTGAACTCCGCCAGCGGAGCAAAGTCCACCGCCCACCCTTAGCTATGAGTCAAAAAGGGAAGTTCTAAATCTTAAAGGCACATTGATGCATGATAGCCACAGCCTCTCTGGCAGCAAGATCTCCTCACAATAACCTAAAAGGCATCTGCCACAAGCTGGAGTATGGAGCACAAAGAAGAAAGAAAGACTTGCAGCTGGGCAGGCCAAAAGCAGGAGCATCCAAGAAAATGCAGGCAACTCTCCCCCAAAATGAAAGAGGCAGAAACACCCTCACAGACTCCAAAGCGCTTGAGGAAAAGACAAATTATAAAATGGTGGCTGCGGCGGGCCGGTGGGGGAATGGCAGAGCAGGTAAATCCTTTTACACAGACCTAAAAGGTCTGAAAATGTACCTCGCCGCTCCTCCAATATTCTGACAACACCACAACACACCTGTTGTTGCCTAGAAGCCCATGAAGCACCCCAAATCCGTGAGGGAGGACCGAGTGTGGGAGAGTCATCTTGTCTGTGCTCCGACTGCGTACCCCCAACATGTACAACTCTGACATAGTGGTGAAGGTGCACCGACATGTACAACGCTGACATAGTGGTTAAGGTGAAGCGACATGTACCACACTGTCATAATTGTGAAGGTGCAACGACATGTACAACGCTGATATTAGTTAGTTAGTTAGTTAGTTAATGACATTTGTTAAGCGCTTGGTTGCACAGAGAACAGTGCGTCCCCGCGCTGACAATCCTACCAACATCTCTTCAACTTAGCTCACAGAGGGTGAGCACTAGGGCCAGGGACATACTATGCTGAATTTGTCTTGGGGAAAAGATGGGTTTTCAGCCTCTGTCTGAACCTGGTTTCAGACGGCTCCATCCTCAATTCGATGGGTAGGTCATTCCAGTCTTTGCTGGCATGGTGTCTAAAGGAACGTCCTCCCATCCTTGCTCTGTGTATCCGTGGCACCACTAATAGCATGCTGCCCATCGACCTCAGAGGGCGTGAGGGGCGATAGACTGGAAGCAAGTCCTGGAGATATGGAGGTGCTTTTTTGTGAGCTATACAGTGGGTGATGCACATAGTTTTAAATTTGATTCGTTCCTTTATTGGGAGCCAGTGCATGGAACGTAATGCATGTTTCCCAGAGGCTCTCCTAGGGAGGTTAAGGACCAGCCTGGCAGCTGCGTTCTGGACGCGTTGTAGCTGTGTTAGGCCTTTTTTGCTGAGTCCACATAGGAGGGAGTTCCCATAGTCTAAATGGGAGGTGACCAAGGCATGTACCATAGTTTTTCTGGAGCTGGGGGGCAATAGGTCCAGGATTTTCCTCAGGACCTTCAAGAGGCCATAGCATTTTCCGGCAACCTTACCAACATGATTGGTAAAGGCTAGATTAGAGTCCAGAAGAAAGCCAAGGTTTTTAACTGTGTCTACCGGGGCCGGGACAGGGCCCAGTTCAATGGGCCACCAGGCAGAAGTCCAGATGGAAGGACAGGGACCTACGATAAGAACTTCCGTCTTATTACCATTAAGGCGGAGATAGTTCTGTTTCATCCAGCCGTCAAGTGCCACCAAGCAGGCCGAGAAATTCTCAGCATCCACAACTGGATCACGGGACAGATTGATCACCAGTTGTGTATCGTCTGCATAGGAGACTATTGCAACACCATATGACTCCACCAATTTGGCAAGGGGTTCCATGTACAGGTTAAATAATGTGGGGCTCAAAATCGAGCCCTGTGGAATCCCTTGCCTGAGACATCTTACACTGGATTTACATGGTGGACAATGCACTTGAAATCTCCTGTTCTTAAGGAAGGAAACCAACCACTCATGTGCAGGTCCGGTTATTCCCTTTTCATTCAGGCGGTCCAGTAATACGGGGTGTGATACGGTGTCAAACGCCGCACTTAAGTCCAGTAGGACCAGTGCGGCCGTGTGACCCTCATCCGCCTTACCCCGCAGCAGTTCTGTCGATAGGAGGAGGGCGGTCTCTGTCGAGTGTTTGGCTCTGAATCCCGACTGAGACGTGTGGAGGAGCTTGTTTTCCTCCACAAAGCTCACCAGCTGTCGGTTAACCAATTTTTCTACTACCTTCGCACAGTAGGGAAGGAGGGAGATTGGTCTCAGGTTGTCTAATTGCGTTATGCTTATGTGGGCTTTCTTTTTTATTGGGACGACTTGGGCCAGTTTCCAGCTATCCGGAACTAGACATTCCTGGAAGGAAAGCGAGGCCATGTCACCTATATGCTTCGCTACCTGGGGAAGATGACTGCGAAGAATCCTCGCTGGTACCGCATCTAAGGGAGAGCCCGAGTGAATGTCCGATAGGATGTTGATAAGCTCCTCTGCTTGGGGAACCACAAATTTCCTAAGTTCTTCCCTGACCTTATTTCCGCAGTTGGGGTCGGGCAGATTTGTAGCTTCAGAGTTAGTCTGAAACGATGCATAGATCTTTTCTACCTTCCCTATAAAGAAGTCTGCGATCTCATTGCATGACTCAGTTGATATAATGGTGAAGTTGAAACGACATGTACAACGCTGATATAATGGTGAAGGTGAAACGACATATACCACACTGACATAATTGTGAAGGTGCAACGACATGTACAACGCTGATATAATGGTGAAGATGAAACGACATGTACCACTCTGACATAATTGTGAAGGTGCAACGACATGTACAACTCTGACATAGTGGTGAAGTTGAAACGACATGTACAACGCTGACATAATTGCGAAGGTGCAACGACATGTACAACGCTGATATAATGGTGAAGTTGAAACGACATGTACAACGCTGATATAATGGTGAAGTTGAAACAACATGTACAACGCTGGTATAATGGTGAAGTTGAAACGACATGTACAACGCTGATATAATGGTGAAGTTGAAACAACATGTACAACGCTGATATAATGGTGAAGTTGAAACAACATGTACAACGCTGATATAATGGTGAAGTTGAAACGACATGTACAATGCTGATATAATGGTAAAGGTGCAACGACATGTACAACGCTGATATAATGGTGAAGGTGCAGAACACAATGTTCATTGCAACTATTTACAAAGCTCAGCTGTGGCTGAAGGAGACATGCAAACATCCTGGATGCGTCTGCTGGGCTTGGTCTCTGCTCCAACTGTGCTGACCATGTGCACAAGATCACAGTGTTAGCACCAACACATCAAGGATTCACTGTCTTTAGCAAAACTACCTCTTTCCATTACTTAACCAGCTAAGCAAGACAATCAGTCCATGGCTCTCGGGGGCCCTACCATGGAAAGGGGAGAGGACAGGCAGGGATGTCGCAATAGGGATGCACGTGGGTGAAGACAGTAGATTAAGACAGGGGCTTGGGACCTGAGAAGGTGGAGGTTCAGGCAACAAACTGTCTGGTTAAGAGTCCAGAGGAGTCAGGGTGTCTGCACTCAGGCAAGCAATCTAGCCTGAAGTCTTTCTCTTCTGGTGACCACAAGAGACAAGGTCCCCATTGGCCACGCAGAGATGTGTCAAAATCCCTGTAATTGGGTAAACAAATTATTGCAGGCCACTAACTTTCACCTACATCAGCTAAATGAAATAATAATAAAGACATTAAAACTCCTACTTTCCCACAACCAACCGAGAATTGCTGTCCACACTCGGAATATCTAGAATGGACTCTAGAAACGCCGTTATAGCTGGACATTCGGCTTCCACAGGATCCCTGTTAAAAGCTGTTTTTCTTTCCAGCGCACCACTCATCATGGAGAGCAAAAGGCTTTAGCACATCTCACCCATTAGAAGAAAAAGCCCAGTCCTGAATATTTTTAGTACCATAAAAAGTGCTACAATATGAGACACCAAGAAAGTCCAAGCCCCAGGATACCTCCAAATACCTCTGGCACGGCCCAACCCCTTACATGTTAGAAACTGTCCATAATCTCCAATTTGAACCGGGAAATGTTCTAAAGGTCATTAATTTGCAAATCTAGAACTATATGTCAATTTCCCTTATGTTTATGCTATTAATGGTGTTCCTCCCCCAAAGTCCCCAGTTACATCACAACACAGTTATGTGCATTTTCTTTTCTTGGCAGCACCTGGTAAAGCACCTTATAACCTGTTGCACTATTATACTCATATATGTATCTCTCATTTTTCCGTGTAAAGCGCCTTAATGCTAATCTGATGAAAGGGGCACTATAAAACACCATTAAATAAATGAATTATTTGTGTCCCCATCTCTCCACTCAGTGGGCATCGACTGCTTTACATCAATGGTCAAACAGCAGAAAGGGCCGAAAGGTGAAGCATTATTATATGACCCTTTCGACTTTGAGTGCCATATTCTCTTAAAGCAAGTGAGATGGCTTGACCATTCTCCACCTGCTTGCATGTTCCTTCATCCATCTTTTGTAGCAGACATCTCGCTGTCTTATCTACTGAGGCTCTCGAGGGCTTCTAGAAGTCTCCTGAGGGACGCAAGTGCCGACCTTCTTTCCAAACAGCAGCTTGACAGTTGATATCCGAGTGCTGCTTCATGGGGTCTCACGATGATTTTTCATCATCTCACACAGAATCACGTGACGAGGTGTCAGAAAGGCGTCCCTTTTGCCCTGATCACCCCCATCACTTTTGACTGACACTGGTGATAACTGACTCTGACTGAGCCCTGGGCTCTGCTAGCCAGACCCAGGGCCAGTGCTCTGATTAAAAAGGTAAATGGTAATTAGGTGTAATTACAATAGGCACTGACAACCTACCTGTAAGTAACTAGTATGTGGTAATGCATGTAGGTTGAGAGGCCCAGCAGCTATCAGCCAAGTGTGCCTGCTGTCATTTTAAAAGTCAGCCCTGTCTTGCAAGCTGATTTTAAATTGAAATCACATGCCAATTCGACTTTGGATTTAAAAGTGCTAATCATACATATAAGTCACCCTTAGGGTCAACCCTATCTGCCCCCAGGATAGGGTGCCATATAAAAATTTGCCAGGACATTTTAAAATATGTTTTGTATGCCCTGGTGAGGGAAAAACTACCAATTTCATTTGTCCATATTGTAGCACCTTTAACTCCATAGGCTAACATGAGAATGCTACAATGCACTGTATCTATTGACAGGAGTGTGCTAAAATAATATTTCAAAGACTAAAAACATTGGTAATGATAAATCCAACAAGTTGCCAATGTTGAATTTGTGACAATTAATACAGAATAGAATGTATAGAACTTTCTCCTCAGTGAGCAAAGGCTAGATTAGAGTCCAGAAGAAAGCCAAGGTTTTTAACTGTGTCTACCGGGGCCGGGACAGGGCCCAGTTCAATGGGCCACCAGGCAGAAGTCCAGATGGAAGGACAGGGACCTACGATAAGAACTTCCGTCTTATTACCATTAAGGCGGAGATAGTTCTGTTTCATCCAGCCGTCAAGTGCCACCAAGCAGGCCGAGAAATTCTCAGCATCCACAACTGGATCACGGGACAGATTGATCACCAGTTGTGTATCGTCTGCATAGGAGACTATTGCAACACCATATGACTCCACCAATTTGGCAAGGGGTTCCATGTACAGGTTAAATAATGTGGGGCTCAAAATCGAGCCCTGTGGAATCCCTTGCCTGAGACATCTTACACTGGATTTACATGGTGGACAATGCACTTGAAATCTCCTGTTCTTAAGGAAGGAAACCAACCACTCATGTGCAGGTCCGGTTATTCCCTTTTCATTCAGGTGGTCCAGTAATACGGGGTGTGATACGGTGTCAAACGCCGCACTTAAGTCCAGTAGGACCAGTGCGGCCGTGTGACCCTCATCCGCCTTACCCCGCAGCAGTTCTGTCGATAGGAGGAGGGCGGTCTCTGTCGAGTGTTTGGCTCTGAATCCCGACTGAGACGTGTGGAGGAGCTTGTTTTCCTCCACAAAGCTCACCAGCTGTCGGTTAACCAATTTTTCTACTACCTTCGCACAGTAGGGAAGGAGGGAGATTGGTCTCAGGTTGTCTAATTGCGTTATGCTTATGTGGGCTTTCTTTTTTATTGGGACGACTTGGGCCAGTTTCCAGCTATCCGGAACTAGACATTCCTGGAAGGAAAGCGAGGCCATGTGACCTATATGCTTCGCTACCTGGGGAAGATGACTGCGAAGAATCCTCGCTGGTACCGCATCTAAGGGAGAGCCCGAGTGAATGTCCGATAGGATGTTGATAAGCTCCTCTGCTTGGGGAACCACAAATTTCCTAAGTTCTTCCCTGACCTTATTTCCGCAGTTGGGGTCGGGCAGATTTGTAGCTTCAGAGTTAGTCTGAAACGATGCATAGATCTTTTCTACCTTCCCTATAAAGAAGTCTTAGGGTCAACCCTATCTGCCCCCAGGATAGGGTGCCATATAAAAATTTGCCAGGACATTTTAAAATATGTTTTGTATGCCCTGGTGAGGGAAAAACTACCAATTTCATTTGTCCAGATTGTAGCACCTTTAACTCCATAGGCTAACATGAGAATGCTACAATGCACTGTATCTATTGACAGGAGTGTGCTAAAATAATATTTCAAAGACTAAAAACATTGGTAATGATAAATCCAACAAGTTGCCAATGTTGAATTTGTGACAATTAATACAGAATAGAATGTATAGAACTTTCTCCTCAGTGAGCAAAAATCCAGCCTTCCAGCAGCCTCTCTGATTGGCCAGCCCTTAACAGGCTGAGCCAAACTGCTTTGATGAGGTGATAAGTGGCCTGCACAGAGACAGGGGTTATCTGATGGGGGAGCTCTGCAGCTGCAGAGGGCAGGTCAGAACGGGGGCTGAGTAAATCAAACTGGGCTTCTAAGAGAGCAGGACAGTAAGGAATTCCATCCAGACCTACCACCTCTTCCTGTACCCCCCAGCCAGATGGCAGCCCCATGAATGGAATTTGCAGGAGGTCTGAAAAAGGAGTGTTACGGGAAATGAGCCACACCAGTGGGTTAACTTAGCCAGCTCTTACTCCCGAAGAGAGGAGTTGTCCATCTTGAATTTTAAAGTACCTCTTTTTGTGGGACAAGATGATGCCACACTTTGGAGTCATGCTTTTGGGTGGCACCCTGCTTGTCGCCCCAGAACATTGAATAAATATGTGAGAGCTGCATAGCAACTCAGACCTGCTACCTGAAAATACAAGGAGAAGAAGGACTGCTCTTCTGGAACCCTGGTCTGCTCTCCAAAGGATTGCACTGCGAAGGGCTGCTCCTGCTGCACACTTGGGCCTACAGCCCTGAGTACTTTGCCTTGCTTCAAAAAGGATTAATGAGTGAACTCCCTGAAAGCAACAGGGTAAGAGAACTCACCTGCATCATCTCCCATCAAGAAGCCCCTAGCCTGGAGTGTGTCCTGGGGAGTTTTAAGGTTTGACTAGGTGCATTGTGGGAACTGTAGTTCCAACTTCAGAGGAGCAACTCAGGGGCTACGGAACCTTGGATGTTGTGAACACTTTGAACCATCAGGATGAACTATAGGTAAGAGTTCCAAAGATTTGGAGCATCTTTTGGAAAAAGCACCATTAGGTGATTGACCCAAAGTCAAGGGTCAAACCGACTACCTCGTACCGTGATTCGGCCCGGATTTCTGGTTTGTCCGGCTGAAGACTCCGTAGCTCAAGACTTCCAGGAGTTGAACGGGGGCTCCTGCTGGATCAAGCCGATGAAGCAACTGCAAATCTGGCCTGCTTGAGTGGCCCGTACGACTTCAAGAGAATATCCTGCAGAAAAGTTTCTAAGTGTGAAGGTAAAAGTTAGACCGAGGCCTCCCACTTAGTGTATTCAACCAGGGCTCCATCGTGGTCTTCGTCAAATTGTAACATTGTCCGGGTCAAGCATGTCCAGTTTTCCCAAGTTGGCACTATATGCTTTCAAGCACTGGAAAGCGTGTATTCTTTATAGATTTTTTGTAGATTTCTATTGTCTGTTGTGTCTTACTTATTTAATGTATTTCTTTCTTTATATGCTTCACACACCTGTCTCCTAAGTTAAGCCTGCGTGCTCGCAGCCAGCTACCAAGGGTTGAGACAGGGGCTAATGTATTTAGACATTGGCTGGCTCTTATATTGCATTGGTTACCTTATTGCTAGTGGTAGGTGCACATTTCTCTCTACCAATAATCCACCTTGAAGCGCTAGCTCTGCCGACAGCGTAGGAATCTGCAGCCATTTTTTCAGTGTCTTCTTGTATCGCTCCACCACTCCGTTTGCCTGCAGTCATGTTTAGAGAAGGAATAAATACCTCCACAGCAGTGCTGGGCACTGATATGATTTCATAAAACCTGGACAATGCATCTGAAACCAGCAGCAAGGGGTCACCAGAAGAAATAAGATCAAGGAATCCAGTAGAATCTCCAGCCACAACCATTGACCGGGAGACGTTTGGATTGGTTTAGAGCGGCTGTCTTTTCCCAAGTTGAGCCATCTTTGACAAGTGCCAAGCTTCTTCTCAGCTCACTATTCACAATGTCTGTCACAGGTCCCTCTTAATGATTATAATGCCACGGTGGCCCTCCTGCACTATATCAATTACTTCTTCTCCTCAGTGACAGGAAAAGATCCAGATGTGAGCCCACAGAAGCATACCTTTGTGATGCTGTACCAATTTACCCTACACATGTCAAAACACACTGAGGCCCTCATTAGGAGTTGATTTGATTTGGTGCCAGGAAGACCGGGGGTCTGGGTGAAGCTGTGTGCACAGTCACCCCCGGCTTTGTTGCTTGCAGGGAAGGGGAGGAGGGTGAGTAGGTGGTTCCGGTGAAGACCTGGGCCTGATTGGTATTATAAGGTATATGCTTCCCATTTGAATAGGGGAGGCCTGGACGAAATGTTTAATTCCGCTGGTGGAATCGGAGGAACCTAGGGGCATATCACCAAGGGCCGGCGATAATTATTGCTCAGCGCACTTTGCATGAGGATAATTATCGCCGGCCATCTCTGAATCTTATCGTGGAGATAGGGTGCTATCAGCAACGCTTATCTCTAAAGCGATAAAATTCAGAGCGCAAGCTGCCAATTGTGAGATTATCGCTAGAAATACAGCGATAATCCCACAAGGTTTGGTGATAGCTTGCTGAAAGGGATAGACATACTTAGACATGATATCCACCTTACATAGGATATCATGGCGAAGTCAGAAAAATACTAGACGTAAAAAAGCAGCGTTAACCGCAGTTAGCTTTTTTTTATCGCTAACAGGGCTAACGATATCCTTGAAAATAGGAGAAATGTCGCTTAGCTATTATTTTACTCTGGAACGCCCCCTTTGCATCTCATTAGAGATGCAAGGGGAAGCGTAGAGTAAAAGGGTGCTAACATGCAAATTTGCATGTTAGCACCCTGTTGCTGATAGGGCGCTAGTTTTATCTCTGCTTTTTTGGCTTTTAAAGCCAAAAAAGCAGAGATAAAGCCCTTGTTGATATGCCCCTAGTAATTCCGCATCACTCTTGCAACACAGACCTACTGATCAATTCCACCATCCACCGGCACAGTCAGTGTGCAGTAGTTTGGTTTCTAAACTGTGTTGGAAGAGGGGGCAATCCCTCCATGTTTAGAAACCACATAGTTCCCACTCGGCACCCATTCCATATGCGCTATTTTCCTAGGCAAAATGTATCCTTGCATCAATTTTTGGATTCAAGGGTGAATTCTGTGCTAAGAAAATAGTGAAAAATACTCGCCCCGCCTTGTTGCGTAAATGCGAGTTATCTGGAGGAATGTTTATATCATTCTGCATGATTCAGAGGAATCAAACTCTGCAAATTCCACCCACCCCTAGTATAGGGCAGGTTGGACTGTGCTCCTGCCCCTGACGCAGTGTTACTCGGTGCACTTCCAGATGCAGTGAAACTGGGGCCTGTGTCTCCAGGTGCAGATATATCAGGTCCAGGGTTTGCAGACCCAGGATCACTGGGTCCCAGAGAAACCGGCCACTCATCATTGCAAGGGGTGGAACCTCGCCCAGTGTAACAGCTGGCATGGAATAGCACCACTCCTGGTAGGAGTCTTAGGTCTGGAGGGCATAGTTCAGATTGCAAAGCATCTATGTTTGTTTGCAAACGGTTTGCTTTGCCACCAAAAAGTAAATGTAATCTGTGGAAGGTGCAGTAATCTTTCACAACGAAAAACCAGCACTTGAAAGAAGTCACAAAAACTCTGGCCTCATTACCCCTACATCCCTCGTCCTCATCTCAGTCATTACAAAGTGAGGTCATGTAATCTCATGACAGGAGCAAAAAACAGGAGGAACCGTCCCTGCGAGCCCCCCCCACCTCAGTGCCATAAAGGGAGCTGGTGCTCCTGGTTCTTCCTGTTTTTTGTTTGTGTTTGACTGGAGTGAGGACGTGGGAGGTATATCAGGGCATGAATTACCTTCCTTTCCCTTCCCAGGCCTGGGAGAGTGCGTGCCTCCTCTGTGGGAGCAGCGTGCCCAAGAGAGGATTGAAAGGCATCCATCTCATGGCAGGATGGCTTGTGGTTTGTCTTACTTGCTTGGTTGGCAAATGATGCCCTCAGTTCTTCCCTCAGTGTTGGTTGAAGGAGTTTCCTGCTGGCTTTGTGCATGCACTCTGGTGTTTGAGGGCCGCCCGTGCTCTTTCTTGTGTATGTCAAACCTGGGCACCATTGCGGCTTTCCTATTATGGGCACACAGGTGAGCATCTTTCCTTGGTAGGTTGTACAAGGAGCACGTTGGCGTGTTTCGAAACTGCAGTTGGTGCCTTATTGAGCTATTCTCTCCTTATGATGGAAAAACATTTGGCTAAAAGGCAAAATACTTCCCCATCGCCATCTTCCTCTTCTAATTCCACAACCTGCTTCACTTCTCTCAAACACAGCAGGCGTGGGAAGGAGGAGGGGTGGATTAGGAGGGTTGTCCTCCAAATTTTTGTCTATTTTGAGGAGGATTCTGCAGTTTCTCTTAAAAGGAGGACATTTGAGGCAGTTTCTGATTCAACATCCTGAGATTCTGCAGAGGAAGCTTCTACTTCCATGAATTAAAAATGCAAATACATATCCAAGTATATGATGGAGACTTATTGGGACACATTTGAGAAAATATGAATTTTTCTCCTCTTGAACAAGCAGGAACCTCAGATGATTCTCTCCTGAGGCAATTCCAGGAACTGGCTAATCTGGCGGTGCAAATCCACAATTTTGTGTAGGATGTGCTTTGGCAAGAGTGGAACGATCCTGATCGGATACATTTGCCAAGGTTCATGAGTAAGCTCTACTCCCTGGAAAACATGGACTCCATATTACCGGATAATGTGTATGTTGATTCAGTAGTGTCAAGCCTGTTTGGACGTTCAGCCATGGCAGAGAAGAACATTCTGAAAGATATGTCTGATAAAAACGTAGGGGCAGATTTACAAGCCCCTTGCGTCACTTTTGCGCCACCGTTGCATCACTTTTGTGACAAACTGCAACAGTTCCTCACTTTTCCTCCAACAGATGAGTCATAATTTCTGAGGCATCTGTAATTCCTTGCGCCATGGTGCACTGTATTTGAAATACAGTGCATCCATGGTGGCGAAGGACATTTGGAGGTGACGCAAGGAAACTGACGCATCTATGCAGATGCGTCAGTTCCTTGTAAATCTGCCATGTAGACTCTGCTTTGAAGAAGGTTTTTTCAGGAAGCCATGTTGTCATGCCGGCTGATATTTATGGAGTTTACAGAGCCCGATCCCTGATTACCGATCTCAAGGGTCTATTTTCAACTATTCAAACTGAATCTGATTTTCTGCCCTGACTAGAAGAGATGGAGCACCAGATAGAGTTTCTATCTGGCATTTCTCTTGATGTGGTCGCATCAGCTGCTTTTGCAGGGGAAGCTTCTACTGCAGCCAGAAGGAATCTGCATCTTATAGATTGGAACACGGACTCCGCTCAGAGGGCGGCTGCGTTGAACACACCCTTAGAAGGTCTCAGGCTGTTTGGTGTTGAATGAGAGGATACGCTCCATTGCATGTTCAAGGGGAGGAAACATTCGTCATCCTTCCAATGCCAGTCCTCTAGAAGTTATAATTCTTCAGGAGCAAGCAGGGCCGGACTGGCCATAGCGAGCACCTGGCATCTCCCCGGTAGGCCGCTAGAGTGGGGGCTGTTTTTGGTACCGGGGGTTGGCAATATATGCCCCCGGTAACAAAATCGGCCAAAAACGACCCTCGCAAACTGCTCGGCTGCACTCCCCCTCACCCCAGGGGGGGGGGGGGGACTGAGCAGTTTGCCAGGGCCAGTTTCTGTTCCCAGTGCGGCCCTGGGAGCAAGGCCCTTTATTCGTCAGCCATTGAGAAGACAGCAGAATCAAGACCATTCTGCTAAATCCCAGGACAGATTCCTTTAAAATACTTTAGGGAACAGAAACAGGATACAGGAGCCAAGAATCAGCATTCCTGACTATGCCGAGACCCTTGACTCTTTATCGAGGGTCGGGGGTTGGATTCAGCAAGTCTTTTCAAAGCCCAGAGGGTTTTCACAAAAATGATGGTTCCAATAGTATTGCAACTTTATCTTCTAGAAATTCCTGTATTTCCCTTTTTAGACAACTGTCTTCTCCATGCAACCAACCTGGAGCAGATTCAACGATTTTGGGAGCCAATGAAAACATTATTCTCCAGTCTCGGTCTTCATCTGAACTTTCCCAAGTGTCAGCTCCCTCCCTTAAAAGATCTGGGGCATATGTACAAGCCCCTATCGCCTCCACAACGTCACTTTTTACGACGTTGTGGTGGTGATAGGGGCATCGCATTATTTACAGGGCTGCCTTGTAAATAAGACCCCCTTTCAGGCTATGCTTAGCATGAAAGGGGTGGGCAGTGGGTGTTGTGGTGCGCGTTCCACCGCAACACCCATTGTATTTGATGCTGCCCCCTATGTACAAGTGTTGCGTACACAGGAGGCAGCGGCAAAATTAAGACCAGTGAAAACCTGGTCTTAAGTTGGCGAAATGAGGAGAAATGCTTTATTTCTCTTTGTTTTTGCTTTTTCCATGTGTCCTGCCTTGTGCAGCACACATGGAAAAAGCAAAATGCCATGGATTGTTTATGTTCAGGAAGGTCTCCCTTCCTGCACATAAACAATCTTTAAAACAAATTTCATTTTGTGACTTCCATGCGTGCTGCATTAAGCAGCACACATAGAAGTGACAACATGGCATTTCAGGATTGTTTATGTACAGGAAGGTGGGCCTTCCTGTACATAAACAATCCTTCCCTGCACGCAGACACCCTTGAACTATGATGCAAGGGTACCTGCACTGGTGCTACCCTGCTAAGTGTAGCGCCAGCGCAGTGGGAAACGTAAGGCTGCACCACATCGTTGCAAATATGGTGCAGCCATGCCTTTCTGAAGTGGCGGAGTGAGGCGTTAAGCCCTGACAGCTAACGCCTCACTCCGCCACTTCCTTGAACACATGCCCCCTGGTATTTTCAGAGCTCGGCTCAGAATGGATGTTGGGAAATGTTTTCTTACAAAGAAAAGGATCCTCCACCTTCAATTATCTAAAATTCCGTCGAGACATTAAGACCTGGCTCTTCATCCAGCAACTGGCCTAGTTACTTAGTCTAATTTTAGACTCATTTGCGCCGGGAAACCCCAATAGGGTAGCTGTGCGCCTAACAAATTTAATAATAATAATAATAATTATCGATTCTCAACCTTCTATCCAGAGATCAGGCCCTGCTAGGCTGTGGTTGGAAGTATAGAGGCACATGGCAGCAATTGTCCATACAGTCCAGTGGACAAGACTCCACCCGCATCCTCGTCTTTGGCATCTGAACAGACATTGGTCCTCAGTGATCAAGTCATTGGACAAGATGGTCCATCTCGCTATCCGAAGGTCAGGAAAAGCCTTCTTTGGAGGTTGGATGCCCAAAATCTTTCGAAAGGAATGCTAATGACCATGGGTTCTCCAGTAGTTCTAACTTAGGATCCGAGCAGTCTGGGTTGGGGTTCTACTCTGCTGGACAAGACCTCCCAGTGCAAGTGGTCATTTCTGAAGTCTTCGAACTGGAGGGAGCTAATGGCAGTCTTCCGAGTCTTGAAATTTTTTCAACGTGTTCTTTTGGGGAAGAATGGCCAGGTGAAGATAGACAACACCGTGGCAGCATTGGAAATATGGACCATCAACGGAGTGCTCATTCCAAGATTCTCAACCAAAGTGCAGTCCAGTTGGGCTCTGGGCAGAAAAGAACTTGTCACATCAGGGGAGTGGACAACATGTTAGCATGAAATTGCCTTTCTCTCAGGAATTACTGTTATCCAAAGTGACTCTTCAAAAGATGTGTAAGCACTGTGGCACCCCTTATATGGGTCTGTTTTCAGCGAAGACGAATGCTCAGCTTCACATACTCTGCTCCAGGGTTTCAGAAGAGGAACCCTGGGGACTGGTAATATCGATGTTGAAATGGCTGCATCATCTGCTGTACGCTTTTCCTCCTCTCCCTTTAATACAGAAAGTTCTCTACAAATTCCAGGGGCAGAAGGGAGATCTGATTCTGGTGGTGCCTTATTGGCCACGGATTTTATGGTTTCCTCTGCTGAAATCCCTGGCTTTTCTTCCACCTTGGGCACTTCAGCTGTCTCCACCCCTCTCAAACTTTCTCCTCTGATCCTCTGACTTCAGCTCCCTTTGTCAGTTTAGATGTTAAGGAGTCTAATTTCTAAGAAAAGGGCTATTATCTCCTTTTAAGGACCTTCCACGTTGAAGCCTTTCTCAAAACCCTGGAGGTATTTTCACACTGGGTGCTCTTCTCACAATCTTTCAGCACTGGTTTGGGAATCCTCTGCAGAGTTGAATATTCCACTGGGTGGCTTTCACTTGAACCTCTCTCTGTCTACTGTGAGGTCTCAGTGGGTTGCTGTTAAGGCTTTTAGAAAATGTTCTGAACCTTCTAGAGTGGTGGATTCTTTCATTTCTAGACTTTAAAAGCTTCTCTTTGTTATTGCCTTTAAGACTTCTGGTCTCTAAAGCTTGGGATCTTCCTTCAGTTCTGAGGGCCCTACAGCCTCATCCTTTTAAGCCTTCGGAGGAGGTTGATTTCAACTTCCTTTCTTTTAAAGTCCCTTTTCTGGAGACTATCACCTCAACTAGGAGGACTGGTGAATTGGGAGCCTTCAGGCATAACCCTCCATTTATCGAATCCTCGATTTATGGAATATGGGGTAGATTTAAAAGCTGATCCTACTTTTAATCCTAATGTTAATTCTGTCTTCCATAGATTTCAAGACAGTATTCTTCCCCCTTACAATCCTTCTCCCTCTAACGCAGAGGAGCGAGGGTTGAACACGCTGGATGTCAAGGAAACTCTTCATTGATGGTAACCGGTGCCTCAACAGGACTGGGGGTCAGATTCCTTGTTTGTGGCTCTTGTGCTCACTGGAAGGGGAAAGATGGTGTCCACTTGGCTCTCAGCAGATCCATTAAATCCACTGTATTGCTGGCCCTGCAGGGCCATCCGGGGGACCTTCCGGCTCAAGGGGATCCCCCCGAGGGAAGGCAGCGCATTGAGCGGAGTTTCAGGGGGTATCAGTGGAGGAGATATGTAGGGAGGCTCCTTGGACTTCCAGCACACGTTCGTTCAGCATCACTGTCTGAACAATCTCTGGTGCTCATTTGCGTTTGGGTGTTTTGAATTATGCGCTATAATTAGGGAAGTATTGCAGTGCGTTTCATTTTAGGAATTTAGTACATTTTGATTTATTGCATTCTACAACTGTGTGGAGAAGTGTGGCTCAATGGTTAGAGCGGCAGATCTCGATGCAGAGCACTGGTCGGGGACCAGGGTTCGATTCCCGCCGCGGCAGGGTCTCGGGCTATGAATTCCTCGGACCGGATATTCTCGCCTCAGTGCCTATTCTAATCATGGGTCCCACGCTGCAACTCAAGCTTGCTTAATCTTCCAAACAGCACTGGGATGCCTGGCTTCACCATGGGGGTGCCCAGGAGTGGACACTTCACACAGAAAGCCAGGAAGGGTTCCTTCAGTGGAATGAGTACAGCGCTGAGATACCCCTAGGGGTGATTCGGCGCTATATAAATACATATACATTCACATTTACATTCCTTCGTTTTCTTCAAGTTTATCCCTGTAAAAGGATGTCAGTAATGGTGCATTTCACTTTGTAAAGACTGGGATGAAGATTGAGGGGCGTAGGGGTAATACCCATCTAATGCTCATCCCCGTCACTGCATAACACCCACCCTCCCTCCTGTCAGCCCTTTAATGAAGGCTCAGACATATACAGCAGGAGCCTGGAGTGCCAGACCCCTGTATGGCACTCGGGTGGGCGGGGCTAGCAGGGATGGATCCTGTGATGATGATGAGAGGGACTGCGGGTAACAAAGGCGTGGAATTATACAGCAGGACCAGGAGTGCAAGCCCCCCATGGTGCTTGGGTGGGGGGGGCTAGCAGAGATGGATCCTGTGAGGAGGAGGAGATAGACTAAGGGTAAAGAAGGCTCAGACATATGCAGCAGGAGCCAGGAGTGCCCCCTTTATGGCACTCGGGTGGGCGGGGCTAGGATGAACTAAAGGTAATGAAGGCTCAGACATATGCAACAGGAGCCTGGAGGGCCAGACCCCTGTATGGCACTCGAGCGGGTGGGTCTAGCAGGGAAGGATCCTCCTGTCTTTTGCTTCTGTCATGAGGTAGTTATGTAATGACTAGGATGAGGACGAGATGGACTGAGGGTAATGAAGGTTACTGGTGAGTGACCGGGGCAGTGATATACCAAAGGAACCTCAGTGGATGCAGGGACTGAGGCTTGGGAGGGACCAGCATATCATCCCGCCTTAATTGCGCTCATTAAACGCTGGCATTTTTTAAATCACCCCCTATTTCACAAAGGGATCGGGAATGAGTGTTCATTCAGTGACTGACAACGGGGGAGCTGGCAGCGGTCACTTTGACCACTGGTCACTCCCCTAATAATGAATGCGTGCATTCTCAGGGTGCAGGCGATCCTATGCTCCTATATTTACAAATTTTTGATTAAAAGAGAGAAAAATGTACACCTACTAAGATATGGCACATCTTTTCTCTCACCAACAGTGGCACACGTTTGGCTGCCTTGCACCAATGTTCACACCTAGGGCCATAGTGCAAGAGTGTGTGCGTTCTCTAAACATAGGCTTTGTACTGGAAAGAGAGCCGTCCAGTACAAAAGCTACCTTTCAAATGCTTTCCACTTTGTATGTGTGCTGCGCAATGCTGCGCACATGCAAAGTTGGAAAAATAAGGAAAAACAAAAAATGTATCTTACTTACGCCTGCCTCGAGGAGGCGTAAGGTTTTGGTGCAAATCCCTATCTAAGAATCTTTGGGGCATATTTATGAGAAAATCACGCAGTGCGATGCAGCAAATCACCTTGCTGTGCTGCTCTATGTGATAGGGAAAAGGCAGGAAAGTGCCATATTTATGATAATACGGTGCATTTATGTCTCTTCCCTGTGCTGGCGCACAACCTGCTGTCTGCGTGGTAAGCAGGTTTTTTTTGTGCAGGAAGGAAAACCTTCCTGCATAACATGATCCTCTGAGACACTGTCTCTTTCTATCTGTGCTGCAGAATGCTGCACACTTGGAAAGAGGAAGTAACGTTGAGAAATAAAAATATTTCTCCTTGTTAACCCTCAACTGCGAAGGCGTAGCATTTTAGCACATTCCCAGGTCTACTAGTAATGGTAAATCTGGGAATGCGCCAAAATTCATGGATGAATGCATGGGAACACCCACGCTCCGCCCATGGAACGCCTCCCTGGGGCAGAGTAACGCAATGCAGCGATTTGCGCTCCGTTGCATAATTCTACATTTATCAAGCTACTCAGGGCCATGCAAGAGGGCCTCGCGTGGCTTGATGAATCTAACACAAGAGTTGCGTTGCTCTTGCGCCTCGTTGCGGGTGCAGGTATGACAAAAATTTTCATAAATATGCCCCCTCAGTATTTAGGGATTTGCCTCAAACACATGGGTGATTCCATGGAAAAACCCACGTTCACTCATGAACCCTGCTTTTGACCAAAAGATGCACAAAATAGAGTGAAGTGCAACTCTGCATCACTTTGGGGGGCTCTCCAAGGCATATCCTGGCGTGCATTGGATAGTAAATCCTACCCCAACTCTTTGTGCCAGGTTTGTGTCCAGTTGTGATGGGGGTTGAGGAATATTGTTTTTGTTCCTCAGTAACTGAGGGCCTTTGCAAGGTATACACAGGAACACAAGAGAAAATTCAGCTGTATTTTAGGCTCTCACTGGTCCATGAACTAAGCAAACACAGCAATTCTAGAAGCACAGTCGTTGGCAGCATCTGAGATTTGACATTTCCAAACAATGGTGACGAGCCCTTGGTGGTAAGTGCAAGCAGGGAATGCTCTGCTAATTGTAAACAGATGGAAACGTTTGCTGAACTAGACCACCACCAGGCTGTTTCTATTTGGGAAAATGTGGCTTTATGCTTGGTTAAGCATCTACTGGCATACATGATGGTCTTGGCTGGCACTTTGGGTTCAGTTTCACGCTTCATGAGGATGGCATATGGCCCAACGGGCATCTACTCTGCACAGGGACAGGCGAAAATAAGCCCTGTTTCTGGCTGCAGCAGCGTGTGACCAGATGCTTCTAAAATGGTGTATATGTGGCCGATTGACTATCCTCCTCTCGTTGTCTGCCAATTCATTATCAACTTACCCTGTAACTTCTCTCACCTCTCTAATACGTACTCAGTCAGTCAAAACCACTTTATTCGGTTAATAAAAACCAAAGACCACATTTCATGGATATACTAATAACACAGGTTACCATCAATTTATATCTGGCAACAAGCAGCTAAAATATAAATTAAAAAACAGAAACTCAAATTAGAGGGCAGATGTTAGGGCAAGGTTTATTTGATCATTGAAGTACAGCCAGATCACACGTCAGAGAGTGCCGTTTTCTCCTATTCCTCACCGCAGCGACTAAAAAACTCGCAATATTAAAAATCTCCCAAGGATCATTCAACAGCTGTAAATAAAGTAAAGCAGGTCTAACCTGTGTAAAACCTTTTCCCCCTTAAAATTGGGGTTAAAAACCTGCTACGGATATCACTATAATGATCACAAAACATTATAAAGTGCATGGCATCCTGGGTTGAATAATTGTCGCATGTGCAGGGGCCCAAATCACTCACCCTGCTCCGACCCTGTGAATCAGCTAGTAAACAGCGAATAATGTGGTGATTTCTCTTTGTTTTTATTCTGACATTATGGGACTTATGTTATCTTCACTATGTCTATTGGTGAATTGCTACATTACCTATGACACTCGGTTGGGCGGCTGTTGTGATAATTATTTGAATGGGTTTCTTTCGGGATCGACTCTTGTGACATGTATTCGCATTATCCTCTGTTACGGTTAATGGCGACGTGGTGCTTGCGTTGGTTATATCTATTGGCATGGATTAGCCTTTCTACCTTATTCTGTTTATGACGCAACCTTTTATGCCGTGTATTTATAAAGTCTCATCACTGACGATCGCGTTCTGTTAACAATATTCTTACATGATTTTACCTTGTTAATTATTCCTTTCGGATTGTTGTAATTGACTGATCCACATATTACTCCATTAGACTGTAAGATACATGTTGTGCACTTAGAACACTTACGGACCACACTAGTCCGCCTTATTGCTAAGTTTATTGGGCCTGAATACAGCGTTATTTCAAGATGGCACTCATAGAGCTTCCCAGGCGCATCAAGGGGCATATCAGCAAGGTGAGGCGATAGAATTATCGCTTCTTTTGCGGCCGTTTTCGGCCGAAAAGCGGCGATAATTTTATCGCCTAATTAGCAAGCTCAGGCTAACGTGTGAAAACTTGCGTTAGCGTAGGAATTCCTAACGCCCAGCTTTGCATCTCTAATGAGATGCAAAGTGGGCGTTCCTGACCTGACATGATAGGAGAAATGTCGCTAAGCGACATTTCTCCTATCATCAAGCCCCACGCTATGAAGCATAGCGGCAAGAACAGTAGCGATAACCCCTGTTATCGCTACTTTCCTTACGCCTGCTTCAGGACTGACTTAGCCATGATATCCTATGGAAGGTGGATATCATGGCTACGTTTGTGAGTCCCTATCATCAAGCTCACGCCACATTGCGTGAGATTATCGCTAGGTTTCCAGCGATAATCTCACGTTAGGCAGTAAATGTAAATGTAAATTGATACTTGTATAGCGCACTACTCACCCGCAAAGGTCTCAAGGCGCTTGTACGAATACCGCTGTGGAACCCATCCTGGCTTTCCCTGTGAGGCGTCCACTCCTGGGCACCCCCAAGGTGGAGGCCAGGCATCCTTAGCGTTGTGGGGGCCGTTGTGGAGATTAAGCAAGCTATTGCCCAGAGTTGCAGAGTGGGACTCCATGATTGGAATGGCACAGAGGCGAGAATTATCAGGTCCGTGGAATTAGCTCTAGGTATTTATCGCTTTTGAGATAAGCGTTGCTAATAGCACGCTATATCAGAAATAAAAATCCACGCTAGCCAGCGATAATTATCCTAGCGCTAAGTGCGCTTAGCGATAATTATCACCGGTTATTGCTGATATGCCCCCAAGTCCGTTTTTGCTGAAGATTCCCCTAGGTGGTACTCGCAGAGGTTCTTAGATGTGCTTAGTCCGTTTTTACTGGTGATTTTATAGGACTGCCATAAAACGACAGTCCAAGATGGCACAGTTGCAAAACGCCGTCGTTACAGAGGAGTACTCTCCGTGAGAGTCGGACTGTTCGAGATAAGCCGTTACAATTTGTTCACTTGAGGTTAGGAATCTTTTGTTACTTGCACTTACCTCTGTCCGGATTAGGACAATGAGTCACGATACCGTGTTGGGATATATTGGGACACTTTCTTCCTTTAGATCTAGACTGATGAAATTACTCATTAGCCACACTGTGACTTAACCAAATGAATATAATTTTTGAGTCTGTGTTGGTTCTGGCAGATTGAATAATTTACGCACTCTAAATAAAGGTTTATATTAGTTGATGATCTTAGCGTGTTATATTACAGGATACCATTTACCTGACATCGTTGGAGTTGTTTGTTTTGAACATGAGGATATGAGTCTATACTTACTCTTGCCAGATAAATTGCCGTAGTTGGTGAGTTGGTTCGGAGTGTAATATTCCTATGGTTTTGCCTGTGTGCACTGGGGTTTTTGGTTCCTTCTCGTTTTACTTTTCATGAAGCACTATTTCCGCGTTTCTTAGTCACTTACTAGGTGTCTTTGAGGCATCACACTTGGGGGTATATTCACAAGGACTTATCTCCGATTTATCTCCACCTTAACACATCAATAGAGGAGACAGATTTAACACCCCATTCACAAGCCGGTGCAAACTGCAGACATCGCCAGTATTCCCGCGATAACTGCCCCAAAATTTATCTCCACGGTGGACACCACCAACTAACACTGAGATGCAGAGTAGGCATTCCTGTGCAAAAACACACGAAAAAACCCCAACACCACTTTCACAATGAACTGCCAGATCTGCGATGTGAACCAAAAACAGGCAATAAGCAGCGGTAGCACCAGGGAATTAACACCTGCCTTTTGCTGGTGTTAAGCAGGACGACCACCTGCAGCATAAAAGGGAGCCCAGCAAAGAGCCACACCAGAAGACCCACAGATGCCAAGGAGACAATGATCATGCAATGCGGATACCCATGAGGGCCACAACACCCACCCCAACCACCTCCAGCACCCCCACCCCCCAACCACCCCCCTCCCGGACATACACATACCGTGCACCACACAAGAGCCAGAAAAAGCGCATGATGACATACATTGCCAAAAATAAACACACGTGTGGCCAGAAGAACGAGAAACAGTCACACAGCACTGAAGTAACAACCAAAACCTTTATTGAAATACAACACAAAACACCAATGCGGAAGACTCCTGTCGGGTCCGTCAGGGACAACTCGACGTCACAGCCTGGAAAATAAAGTACAAAATCAGGACGTTTGTCATGCGCTCATCAAAGGAGCGAGACACAGAGAAACAGAGCAGGAAAGAAAGCCAGAGAGAGAAAGAGAGGGAAGGAAAGGAAGGGAGAGAGAGAGAGAGAGTGAAGGGAGAGAGAGACCCCGCCGCCCCTGCGCACCCAGGCCCCACTGCTCACCTGCTGCCACCGGTGTGTCCATCAGTGGGCACACCACGTGCCCGTGCAAGCTCCAGGCCCCGGTCCCGCCACCATTGCATGGTCCACATCATGCAGACCCGCCCACGGCCCACAGGTCCCACATATGATGCTGAGTCCTGAGTCATCAATGGCGGACACCACATCAGTGCACACCAGAAGACCCACAGATGCCATGGAGACAATGATCATGCAATGCGGATACCCATGAGGGCCACAACACCCACCGCAACCACCTCCAGCCCCCCCACCCCCCAACCACCCCCCTCCCGGACATACACATACCGTGCACCACACAAGAGCCAGAAAAAGCGCATGATTACACACATTGCCAAAAATAAACACATGTGTGGCCAGAAGAACGAGAAACAGTCACACAGCACTGAAGTAACAACCAAAACCTTTATTGAAATACAACACAAAACACCAATGCGGAAGACTCCTGTCGGATCCGTCAGGGACAACTCGACGTCACAGCCTGGAAAATAAAGTACAAAATCAGGACGTGTGTCATGCGCACATCAAAGGAGTGAGACACAGAGAAACAGAGCAGGAAAGAAAGCCAGAGAGAGAAAGAGAGGGAAGGAAAGGAAGGGAGAGAGAGAGAGAGGGAAGGGAGAGAGAGACCCCGCCGCCCCAGCGCACCTAGGCCCCACTGCTCACCTGCTGCCACTGGTGTGTCCATCAGTGGGCACACCACGTGCCCGTGCAAGCTCCAGGCCCCGGTCCTGCCACCATGGCATGGTCCACATCATGCGGACCCACCCCTCGGCCCACAGGTCCCACATATGATGCTGAGTCCTGAGTCATCAATGGCGTGATGGCCGCAAGGCTTCAAGTGCCACTAACCCTGTGCAACCCCAGTCAGCACCACGTGGTGGTAGGCCCGTGATGGCCGCAAGGCTTCGGGTGCCACTAACCCTGTGCACAACAACTCATGGGCCCATTATGATTGAGAACTGTGGAGCGTCCGTCATCCAGTCTCCACCGGCAGAGGGGAATGTGACGTTGTCGGCCCCTTATATTTGCGGAGTCACATGGCCTGTGACGCCTGTGCCAGATGGGTGTGGTGTATGCGCAAACCTGCCCTCAGGGAGTGGCCATGACATGCTGACAACTAGACCAGTGACCTGCACACCACCAGAGAGTACGCCTGAGACAGGTAGCTATGTGGGCCCCCCCATCGGAGCGTAAGCGGAGTGGTCTGGCCTGGCGTACGCTGGACCAGCGCAGGGCTTGCAACAATGACTCAGGGGCTCTGGGCGTGGTTCAGTCCATGTCCCGACAAGGAAGTGACTAATGCGTGTGTCCCTGCTGTAGTGTCCACAGCACCCGGCACACAATAGGCAATGTAGCACACTATGACTGGCATCCCAATAGATGAGCATCATTGACATAAGGGGAATCACTGTCCCTACATCCATCCATCCATCCACGCATTCATACATGAATGATGAATGATGAAAGACATGACACAGCAGTGCATTACTGGATGTTTATTGCACAGTGGAGTTTTGCAGCTGGAGCAGTACAGGGCCATGCCAAGCACACCACACAATATGGGCCCGTGGAGGACCAGCCAGAGTCCATCCGGGGATGACAAGTACTGCGGAAGAGGAAGGGTACAGTCTGCAGTCTGGTTGCAGTGTCATTGGTCATCGTACACAAAATGGCAGTCCATGTTGTGGGCCAAGGTGAATGCAGCGGAGTGTATCGGGGGTCAGTGGAAGGTCATGGGGCCATGTGTGGCACCAAGCAGAAACAGGCCAGGTGGCGGAAATGAATGCTAGTGCCTCCTTCTGAACTCAAACCCATCCACGTCTTCATCCTCGGATGTGTGCTCTGCCCCACCTGTGGGTGTTGCAGTACCGGCTGCGGCACTGTGTGCCACTGACACATCGGGGGCCAGAGGAGGATTGTCGGCCACACTGTGTGGCAGTGACACATCAGGTCCCGGAGTGGATACGCCTGTCGCACTGTGAGGCACTGACACACCAGGGGACAGAGATGTGGATGGTTTGGGTGCAGCAGCATTCATCTGCGCAACGCCTTGTGGCAGCAATGCCATGATGAGGCTCTGCAGGGCATGGTAGATCTCAGCTACATTTTGCTGATGTGCAGCGGTGGCTGCCAACCTTTCCGCCTCCATCCGCACCATGTCCTCCATGAGCCTCTGCATGTGTGCCAGCTCACGGCTGGCAACGCTGGAGCCACTCTGTGCGGACAGGTGTTCTTCTCTCCGTGTCATGACTCCAGCGATGTCCGTCAGGGCTTGTTGGAGACCATGGAGCGGGCCTATGCACCCCTGGATGGCGTCCAGTTTGGTAGCCATGATGCCAAACCCAACCCGCACCTGCTCAGCCGTCTCCCTCTGGCCCTCCAGCACACGGCGTTGGAAGGCCATGTGTTGTTCCTGGGGGTCTTGGGAGACTGCCGGGGCTGTAGGTACCTCCTGCTGGGTGGTTTGGGTAGTGGGTGGGGTCTACTCGATGCAGCTGGCCTGCCCTGATCCTGGAGGTGAGTTGCGGATTATGTCAATGATGTCTTGGAGGGCTTGGGTGTCGATGCTGGGGGTGTCCTCCTCATCATCAGTGAAGAGTGGCTGGGACTGCTCTGCAGGAGGTGTTGCCCCTGCAATGTGAAGGGGAGATGGTGTATTACAATGTGTCCACATGTATGTAGCAGCATGGTACATGTTGACATTCAGACAGCATGGCATTGTACATTGTGACATTCTGTGGATCAGGGCCATAACCCAGAGTCATTGTGAGTGTGCACCGCGCTCTGCTTGATTGTGCATATGTGTCATTGTGGCCATCTCCACCCCTCCCCCCAGTACCTGGTGGTCACTCATCCGGTTGGAGTTGTGTTGTGTCCTGTCGAGCAGTGTCCGGTCCCCCGACTCCGGCCGCAGTCTCCACACTGATGACTGTCTACACCAGTTCCTCCATGTCATCCAGCACCAGCTGTGGCGCTGGGCTCCCACCTCCAGTCTGCATTGCTGCCTCCTGGTTGGCTGCGAGATTCTCCTTGGTCTTCCACTTGATGTCAATCCATCGCCTCTTGGCCTCGTCCATTGACCTCTTGTGCTCTCAGACGGCATTCACCTTGTCCACGATGTCCCGACATATTCTATTTTTGGTGCCCAATGACACATTGGAGGTGCCGAACAGTTGTTGATGGTGTTCCATCACCTCCGTGACTAGGATCCCGTTTTTCTGCGGACTGAACTTCGTCTTCCTCTTCTTCTTGTCCTTGCCCTTCCCTGTCCCCGAGGTCCCAGGCTGGTCGTCCGGAGTGCTTTTGGGGTTGTGCTCGACCTCTGCGCATGCTCCGGGCCTCCATGGTGCTTGGGTATTGGTCAGTTTGTGTTTGAGTGTTTCTTCTACTTTTTTTTTTTTGATAAACAAATTTTTATTGTGTTTTGCGGCATAAAAGACAGTATCAAGAGTAAGATACAGCAGTGCATTGAACAAGGCATCAGTAACTGCATTTGGATAAGCATCAATAAACCATTGCAAAGACCCTCCCACCCTCCCCCATCCTCCGTCCCCACCCCCCGCGCCCCCACCCTTCAAATCATGCCCCCCAGCCACTTCCCCCATATCTTGCGGAATTTTTTGGGGCAGCCTCGCGCAGCACATAACGACCGCTCCTGGGCCGCACACCAGTCCACCCCTCTACTCCAGGTAGCCACTCTGGGTGGGTCCGGTTGTGACCATACTGCCGCTATGTCTCTCTTAGCCACCATGAGGGCAGTGGTGAGGAAGTACTTTTCGTTACGGGATCCGTCGATCCCATCCATGATGCCCAGCAGGGCCATTCTAGGCTCATGGGGAACCTCCCAACCCAAGACCTCCGCTAGCTCAGTTTCAATCGCTGCCCAGTAATCGTGTAGACGGGAACAAGACCACACCATGTGGAAAAAATCTGCCGGAGCCACCCCACACCGGGCGCAGGAGGCGTCCACGCGGAGACCCGCCCGGTACAGGCGGTCTGGGGTCAGATAGGCGGTGTGTAGGTAGTAGATTTGGATGAGCCGCAGCCTAGCGGAGGTGGTAAGCGACCGAGGGCCCATAAGGGCGTCCCTCCAGTCCGCCTCGTCCAGGGGTCCCACCCAGGCCTCCCATCGCTGTTTGAGCCCGCTCCAGTCCACCGGGGAATTGTTAATCAGGGATTTGTAAATGCGGGATATACCCCCCTTTCCCAGATACCCCAGCATCACCTGAGCTTCAGGTGGGCTATGGGGAGGCAGTCTGGAGTCTAGAGGGACGTGAGCCCGGACCGCGTGGCGCAGTTGAAGGTAGCGGTAGAATTGGGAGGGCCGCAGCGAGAAGCGGGTCTGAAGCTCTTGGAAGGAACACATGCGGCTCCCACGCCATAAGTCGCCCAGACAGGAGATACCAAGAAGATCCCACTGCCGAAAGCCCGCCAATCCCACCACCTCCCGCAGCCAGGTCCCGTGCCAAAGCGGAGTGAGTTGTGTGGACGTCCCCGACCATCTAGTGTGCCGCAGTGCCGCGCGCCACGCGAGGAAAGGAGCCCGCACGACGTCGGGGAGTGATAGGGGGACCGTTGTGCCATAGAGCATGTTTTGGATGGAGGAGAACCCAAGGCCTTGCACCTCGAGACGGTAAGCCGGGTCGCCCCAGCCTCCCGAGAACCAGTCATGGATCACCAGTAACTGGGTGGCCAGGTAATAAAGATATAGATTGGTCATGCTCAGACCGCCATCATAGGAGGGGACCCTGCATCGATCCAAGGCCAGCCGAGGCCTACCGCCGCCCCAGAGGAATTTGGTCACCATTTTATCCAGGTCTCGGAACCACGGGCGCGGAAAAGGGCATGGAGTATTTTGTAGTATGTAAAGAAATTTGGGGAGGATCATCATCTTGTATAGAGCGACTCTCCCTAGCGGATTCAATGGGAGGGACTGCCACCGGAGCATGTCTGACCTGGTTTTGTTGACTACCGGAGCCACATTAAGGGCCCAGCATAGTTCCGGAAGGAGGGTGACCCAAATCCCCAGGTATTTAAAGGAGAGTCTCCGGAGGGGGATGTCCGACTGCCAGTCGAAGCATTCCCGCGACGGGTGTAGCGGGACTAGGACGGATTTTTTGGGGTTCAGGTGAAGACCCGACGCTTGGCCAAATCGATGGAGGATCCGACGGACCCGGGGTCCCGAGGTCGCTGGGTCCGAGAGATAGAGGAGGACGTCGTCCGCGTATAGGGC
Organism: Triturus cristatus; assembly: GCF_964204655.1. Taxonomy (NCBI): domain Eukaryota; kingdom Metazoa; phylum Chordata; class Amphibia; order Caudata; family Salamandridae; genus Triturus; species Triturus cristatus. Next base: position 60,640,951 of record NC_140590.1, read on the forward strand.
GATTTTGTCGGGGGCCACATCCGGCCATTCCCATCCTCGAAGAACAGGATCCGCGCGAATCAGCACCGCCAGGGGTTCCATCGCCAGAGCGAAAAGGAGGGGCGAGAGCGGACAACCCTGGCGCGTCCCCCGGCCTATGGGAAATGGGCGAGAAAGTGCCCCATTGACCAACACACGGGCCCGCGGGCGCGCATAGAGGACCATTACCATGGCTCGGAACCGGGGGCCGAAGCCCATACGCTCCAGGACCTCACCCAAGTACGCCCATCCCACGGAATCAAAGGCTTTTTCAAAGTCGACCAAGAGGAGGGCCAGATAGGGGGAAAGGCGGCCGCGGTGCGCCATCGCGAGGTGGAGGCGCCGTAGACAGTGTCTGGTCCCCCGCTCCGGCATAAAGCCACATTGGTCCGGATGGACCAGGGAGGCGAGCGATGGGCGTAACCGTTGCGCCAGGACCGTGGCATAGATTTTGAGTTCTGTGTTAATAAGGGATATCGGCCGGTAGTCGGAGCAGGACCGCGAGGGAGGCTGTGTCTTGGGGAGTACAACTATGGTTGCTGTATCCGTTTCGGGCCGGAACGAGCCCGTCTCCACCACGGCCGCAAAGAGGTCTCGAAGCCTCGGGGCCAGTGTCTCACGGTAGTGAGCGTAATATTCCTGGGGGAATCCGTCAGGTCCCGGGGTCTTCCCGGATGCCAGGCGGCCGATCGCTTCTTCAATCTCCTGTAGCTCGATCGGCGAATCCAGGGTCTCAGAAATCTCAGGCTGCAGCCGCGCAAGTGTCGCCCCGTTTGTTCCCAGTAGCTCATTCAGGGAGAGCGTGGACGGTCGGAGACGGTACAGCCGGGAGTAGTAGCCAGCGAATGCCTGGGCTATCGCCACTGAGACCGTGTGGACTCCACCCGCGGGGTCCGCGATGGCTGGAATGATCCTGCCCGCCCGGGGATAGGTCGCCAGGCGGTGGAGAAGAGTGCCGTTTTTGTCTCCCCAACCGTACACCCGGGCCACCGAGGAGCGCCATAGGATCTTCGCCGCTTCCAGGGAGTGCAGGCGAATCTCTTCCCGCAGGAAGGCCAAGCGACGAGACCGTGCGGCATCGGCTAAGTTACCCAGACTACGCTCCAGTTCTAAGGCCTGGGCCTCACAGTCCACGAGCTTCTGGGATTGAGCCCGTCGTTGACGTTGCAGGTGCCCTTTAGCGGCGCCCCGAACAGTCGCCTTGCCAGCCTCCCAGAGGACGGCGGGGGAGACGACAGAGCCCTCATTATGAGAGTAGTAGTCGACTATCTCGCCCCCGACCGCCCTCCGAAAAGCCTTGTCGTGAAGGAACCAAGCGTTCAGACGCCATATCGGACGGGCAGAGAGGGGGGGTGACCGAGAGCGAGGAGCACCGGCGAGTGGTCCGAAAGGCCCCTCGGAAGAATGCGTGCGTCCCGCACCCCCACGCAGTCGGTAGAGGGCACAAAGATGAGGTCGATCCGGGCGTGGGAGTGATGGGCCGCCGACGTGTGGGTGTATCGGCGCTCCTGCGGGTGCCAGATCCTCCAGACATCGCAGAGGCCCTGGGATTCCGCCCAAGAGGAGAGTTGTTTTGCGCGGGCGACACGGGTCGAAGAGACCGGACCCGTCGAGTCCATATGGGGCGAGTAGACAGCGTTAAAGTCCCCGCCGAGTATCAGGGCCCCTGCAGGAAGTGTCGGGAGGATATCCGCTGCGTGGGAAAGGGCTGACGGCAGGAGGGACGGTGCTGCGTAGAGGGACATCAGGGTAAGGGGTCGGCCCTCCAGAGTGCCACACACTACCAGTAGCATACCCTGTGGGTCTAAAAGCACCCGAGTCAGGACAAAGGGAAAAGACTTGCGAAGCAATATGGCCACCCCCCGGGATCCCCGAGCAAAACCTGAGTGCCATACCCTGTCATAGCCATAGCGGCCAAGGAAGGGGCAGTTGTTACCCAACAAGTGAGTCTCCTGGAGGAGGAGTACATCGATCTCTGCCCGTTGTGCATATTTGAGGACCGCCATGCGTTTGAAACGGTCCAGGAGGCCATTGACGTTCCAGGAAAGTATGCGCATGGCGGCCCTAGGGACAGGTGGGTCAGCCATAATCAAGGACAGAAGAATGAGCCAGTGGAGGCGCGTCCGAGTAGGTGCCCAGAGAGGAGGGACAGCGGAGCGCCGGGTGAGAGAGCGGGATAGACAGTACATGATACCTTAGCACAACAGATAAGGGGGAGTCACTCCCCACCAACAAAATCTCCCCAACGAGGAAGAAGCAACCCCAAACCAACCCCAACCCCCCACCCCCCGCCCTATACTTCGAAAACGGAAGCATCTGTCGCCCGAACCAAATGGAAGAACCACCAAACTAAAACGCTTGGGCTTGAGCGCTAGTGGACCCCTGATACATCAAAAGTGAAGCCTGATTTACCTGCCCTGGCCTAGAGCAACACTGACAGCGGGACGTTCCACCCCCGCCCAAACATTTCCCACCCCCCCCACCCCAAAGGTAAGCAAAGAAAGTCAGATGGTAGGGCTGCGAGAGAGGTCCGAAGTGTCCGCTAATTCAACCGGGTGGGTTGCAGGGCCCGTAAGCCGAGGTGACGCGGCCCGCTGCCCATCCGCCACGGGACTGGCGTGCGCGGCTGAGGAGGCCGATGAGGTTCTCGATCTCTGGCTTGGCCGGCCCCCAGAGCGAGTGGTGATCGCCTCCCCCGTTGTGCGCTCCCGGGGCAATGTCCGATGCCGCCGACGGGTCTTCGATGTCCGGGGTCTCCCCCGTCTCCCCCGAGGACCCAGAGGCGATCCGCGCCCAGAATGCTGCAAGGGGTGCTCCTCCGCCAACCAGGTCCAGGCCGCCCGCGGGGTATCGAAGAAGAGAGTCTTTTGCTGGAAGATGACCCGGAGGCGGGCTGGGAATTGGAGCTGGTATTGGAGTCCCAGGGAGCGCAGTTTTTGTTTCACTTCAATGTAGGAGCGGCGCAGCTCCTGGACTTCGCGAGTGTAGTCCGGGAAGACCATGATTTTGTGGTTCTGATAGTGGAGGGCATCCCTGCGCCGGGCTTCACGGAGAATGGCATCGCGGTCACGGAAGTTCAAGAGCTTTAGGATGAACGGCCGGGGTGGAGCCCCTAGGGGCCTGGGGGCCAGGGAGCGGTGGGCTCTCTCCACCACGAACGAAGCCGACAGGCTGTCCTCCGGCATCCAGGATCGGAACCAGCGCTCCATGAAATCGTCCGCCCGGCCCGATTCAACTCCTTCCGGGAAACCCACCAAGCGCAGGTTGCTGCGTCGGGCGCGATTTTCCGCATCCTCGACCCGGCGGTGCAACTCCTTAGAGTGGGTGGTCAACTCCCGAACCTGGTCTTGCAGCTGGCGGATGTCGTCCTCGGCCGTGGAAATCCGGGACTCAGCTTCTGAAATGCGGGCGGTGGCGTTCCTCAGATCTTGCCGGAGAAGAGCAACGTCCACTTTGACCTCACCCACCATGCCCTCGAGCGAGGCGCGGGACGAGTTGATGGCCTGCAGGATGGCAGCCAGGTCTGCAGCAGGGGCCGGGGCCTGTTCGCCCGTGGGGCCGGGCCCCTTGTCGGAGGTTGTGAATTTGTCCATCCTGGTTTGGGTGGCCCCGGACACCGGCTTGGCGGCTCTGTCCTTACCCATTTCTGGGCCGTCCGTCAGCGAAGGAGGGCAACTAGCCGGTGACAGGCCCGTGGGACGGCAGCGGGCAGCTGGGCCGCCGCGGGACAAACAGGAGGCTCGTCCGGGAGGGCCACCGGCCGGGAACGGCCCGGAAGCACCAGCCTCAGCGGTCAAGCCCCGCCGGGCAGCTCAGCAAAGCGGGATCCAGCAATGTAGGTCTCAGTGCCAGGCCCCCGGCCGTCGCCCGGGCCCCCCAGCCGGCCGCCGCAGGGCCGCAACCTCCGGCGCAGCCCAGGTCTCCAAGGGAACAATTAGCCGGGTCTCCCCTCAGTGCCCAGGAGGGGCAAAGTGTCACTCGTCAGGGTCCGCAGCCAGGATTCCAAGCGATGGAGGGGGGGGGGGGAGAGGAGAGGGGGACAGCACATACACCCCCTCCGACCGCCGGTATGCGGCCCGAATCCGCGAGGGCCCCCCCGCACCCGGAGTCCGCAGCCGGTCTGGGATCGATGGAGCCGGTTCCGCGCCGCCACCAGGAGGAGAGGGGAGGGAGAAGGGGGGGGAGCCAGGGGCCCAGGCCCCCCCGGCCGCCGACACACGGCCCGATGGGGGGGGGCTCCCCCGGACAGCCAACCCCGCAGTTGCCCCGATGCAGCGGTCGCGGCCAGCCCCACTCACCGCCTGATTCGCCGCTCTGCGTCACGCGGGGGGGTCCGATCCAGCACCCCCGGGGCTCCGGATGGCGTCAGCAAAGCAGGGCAGCACCGGGCCAGTGTCAGCAGCGCCCGCGGGAGCCCCGCGGCCACCGCGTCCCTCAGCCAGCAGTTTTAGGCCTGCTCCCCTCGTGGGCGCCGCGGGCTAAATTTCTTCAGCGTGGCCGCGCCGCGGTTCCACAGCCGCCACTGCACGCCGTCGGTCTGGCTCCGCGACGGCTAGGGAGGCTCCCAGAGCCCGCAGCGCCCCCAGATTCGGTACGGGGCGGCAGGGCAGCTTCACGGACCCCCGCACTCCGAGGGAGCCGGCCAGGGCAGTCCAGGAAAGGAGGAAGCCGGATTTGCGGGGACCGATGCCGGGAGCCTTAGTGAAAGGCGGCCATGCCGGTCAGGCGCCACCTAGCGCTCCCTGTTTCTTCTACTTTTATCATGATTTTTCCCGCCTGCCATGTGTGTATTGCAGGCCTGGTGCTGCTCATCGCTGATTTCCTCATCACGCTTTGGCCAATCTCATGTTTTTTTGTGTTGGGGTTTGTGTTTTTATATTCTTGGAGGTGGTTGTATCACGGACATTGGCCGTGTTTTCGGCGAACTATCGCATGGTACCGCCGTGTTGTGAATTCCCCGTTGACACAGGGTTATTTTATCGTGATAGGCTGCGATGTGTAAAGTTGCATTAGCATTTTTTGTTGATGTTTACCACATGTTCCTGTGAATATACCCCTTGGTGTATCTGATTTAGCCTTCCCTACTTTGACTTATTGCGATACTTTCGCCTCTTTTCAAATGGATCCTACATTCATGTTACTTGCTGGCTTCTGTTTTGTTTCTGTAACAAACAGATTGAAACTTTATTGACAACTGTTTTTGTGGTTATATTGGTCTTAATTTGGGCTTACCTGTTTACTTTTAGCCCTGAGGAAGCCAGTGGATATTTCCACAAAGACAAAACACGTGTTGGCTAAAGTTGTCCTGCTGATGGCCGAAGTAACTATAACTGTACAGAACTTGGAACAAACAAGATCAAAGAAGATTACTACGAAAATATTGTGTGGACTTATTAATTCATTACAGACTCTTGTTGCTCAGGATATTGAATCTTTATGCTTCTAAAATGGCCTGGCATTGACGAGAAGAGTAAAGATCACATCCATTCTTACATAGCTCATTCGGGAGGACTGATAGGTGCGAAGCTTTAGCGCTAGCCCACAGAGTAAATGACCATGCCAAGAAAACAGTGGAGAGGTGCGGCATTAAAGGGCACACGTGCTAATGTGAGAGCTTTCTCTTTACAAGGATCAGGTCTCATGACGTACTAAGAGTATATGTGTCTGGAGAACTTAAGTTCCAGCTGATAGAAGTTACACTTCTCTCTGCTGCGAGTCAAATTGGCTTCAGCCAAAACACACTTCTTTAAGTGTCTCATCGTGTCCCTGTTGAGACTTTACGAACACTAGGATGTCATTACTGTAGTTCAGGCAGCCAGGGAACACCATTAAATCCGTTTAGAATAGCATCTTGAAATGCCATCTTGCCTGATGATCCACGGAGTCGCTTGTATCAAACTATGTTATGTTGATATGTTCAGTGTTCAAAAACTTTATTCGATCATTTTAGAAAACAATCATAAAAGCACAAAAAAATTAATGACAATGGGAAGACGGAAACCAATGGGTTTGACTAGAAACAGATTAAAACACATTAAGATAAAAAGGACATACTTTTTCTTGCAGATACATATTTTAAAATATATACAGCAGTAAAATAACACACATCAGGTTCATCAAGTGCAAATAGAAGGCTCATAGCGGATTTCGCAGTGAGCACAAAATATTTTTTAAAAAGTGGTTTCAGGTAAGTGATACGAAAACACAAATGTAATGGGCAAATCAACAAAAAATGCTCAGGACTTTGTTTCGAAATCCCATCACACGGGCATGGGGTAGAGGTATGTTTCTTAATTTGAGGGTAAGCTACCAGTTTATGAACTATCCCTAGTCGCAGTCTAGTAAGGACATGCTGATGAGAGTGTTTAGTGACCAATTTTAGATACTTTGAGAAGCCAAATTCAGCCAAATTATAAGAATGGTAATATATATGGGTAGAGAACTGGCATGTGGCATCACTACGTAGTTTAGCTTTACCCCCCAAATAAACATGTTTTAACTCCTTCTTCGGTATATCAATAGCGCAGGCAGGGTCTTCAAAGACGTTCAAATTAAACACATCTCTAAACGTAGTAATAGTATAATTAAGCCATGGGATCAGTCTAAATTTATCTAAACGGAGGCAATCATTGATAATTTTCCTCGTAAAGCCAGTTTGTTCCTTAGACCAGATAGATCTCCATACCAGTAGGGGTCTTAATCCTATGAGGTCTGCCAGGTGTTCCAATCCGACCTCCTGGTGGGTCAGTCTGGTAGAGGCTGAGGATGGTAAACAGAGGAGCCTTTTTAAAAATGTATTTTCCTCCACTTGTAAAGCCTCATGGCGACAATGTCCCCACACGCCTGAGCCATAAAGGGCCAAAGATACACATCTGTGGCGGTAAATATACAACATGTCATATATGCGCCTACTTCCCAATTTGGAAGCAAATTTAAAGATACCAAAGGCACATTTCCTAATTTTTGCCCTAACATTAGACATCTCCTGAGCCCATATACCACCACTATTAAAAGTGATACCCAAGTAACAAAATTTCTCAACCACTTGGATCGTTTGATCATCAAACACAAAGGTTCTTAATTTTATTACTTTCTTCCCACAGGCCATAATAAAGGTTTTTGAATTGTTAATCTTAAGCTTTCTCCCTTTAATAAAATCCAAAAATGTATCCATGAGTCTCTGCAGTCCGACAGGGGTTCTAGATAGAAGCACTGTGTCGTCTGCGTAAAGCAATACTGGAATTGCTAGTCCTTCAGCGGTTGGGGCATCAGCATTAACCAGTCTCCACTCGAAATCAATGGCATTAATAAAAAGGGAGAAAAGAAGGGGGGCGAGGACACAGCCTTGCCTAATACCGCAATCCACTCTTATATTGGGGGTACATTCTCCCGCTTGACCAAAGCGAATCCTAACCGACAATTTACTATACAGTCGTGCCAGGAAATAAATAATTTCAGGTGGTGCACCTAGATCCAGTAGGGTTGTCCACAGTAATGCATGGTCCACCAGATCGAATGCACTTGAAAGGTCCGCAAAACAGAGGAATAAAGAGCCCTGTTTTGCACGCGTATATTTACCTATAATCAAATCTAGGTGAATGCACTGTTCAATCGTGCCCAGCCCCTTGCGAAACCCAAACTGGGAATCAGCAAGGATTCCATTGACCTCTGCCCATTCCTCCAGTCGCAACAATAACACCCTACTCATTATTTTCAGGGAGGAGTCAAGAAGTGAGATAGGGCGATAGTTCTTAGCCTCGCCCCTCTCTCCTTTCTTGTATATTGGAATGATTATAGACCCAGGACCGGGGGAAGGTGGCCATGGCAACTGCATTAAAGACCTTGGTCAAAAAAGGACTCCACAGCTGTACATCAGCTTTGTAAAGGTCAATCGGAACCCCGTCAGGGCCGGGTGCCTTACCTCCCTTACTACACCGGATGGCATTATCCATCTCAGCGATGGTAATATTAAGGAAAGTGTTAGGACTAGAGTCAGTAGGCACGGCACTCCCCAGAGCTGACCCCCTTGGATTAAAAATACTAGAAAAATAAGAGACCCAGTTTTCCTCGCTAACCTGGGCAGATAATACTGGGTAAACCTCATTCTGGAGAAAGGGACTATTTACAGTATTCCAAAATAACTTAGTATCCTTGAGCACAGCTGCCTTAGACAAGTTTTCCCATGCTTCTTCCCTTAACTCCTGCTTTCTTCGGATCAAGTGCTCCTTATAAATACACCTTAGCGAACTGACAACATCCCTATCCCTGGGGTTGCAAGTGAGGGCTTTTTTTAATTCTTGTAAGGATTTTGTGCATGCCCCATCAAACCAACCTATAGCAGCCCTTGGTCCCTTAGCCTTGTTGTTTGTCAAGATCTTTTTGGTTATCTCATTTATTTTGTCAAACCCAACAAGGATTCTAGTGGTACCCACATCAGTATCGAGGCAGCGTTCCAACTCCTGGAGACAGGCAACCACAATTTTAGTCAACAGCTGCTCTGCGTTATACCTGGCCCATTTAATCCTTGTGCCATTTGGTCTATGGGGGATAATATCCCCAACAGTCCCATACACTACTCTATCCTTTCTCCCCCAGAAGAACAATTGCATCGTGATGCAATTATGATCACTAAGGGCCAAATCTAGGATTTCCGGGGTGCTACACAGAGTATTAATACTTTCTGAGACTAATAGATAGTCTATAATTGTGGCTGAATTCCTTCCTACGAAGGTTGGGACCTGATTGCCCTCATTATCTTTACCTGGCAAAAGTATTAACACATCCAGTTTTTGCATAAGAGTGTTAAGAGCTTCCCCATAAGCCGTATGTACAAAATGGGCCCGGTCCACCCCTCCGTCCCCTTCAAAGCCACACACGCTCGTAAATGAATCAGGGCACATATGAATGTTAAAATCCCCTCCCCACAGAATATCAAAGGAGACGCGATTTAGCCCACATAATCTGTCGACTGCTGAGTCGAGTTCATCAACTACTAGGGTACTGGCCTGGTCAAATACATTATTATAGTGGTTAATGATTAGGACATTACGCCCTCCACTGTGCTGCAACCATAATACCTGAGAGTGTGAGCCAACTGTGGTATAGAATTTGACTCGCACCGGGAGACTTACTGACAGCAAAATCACCAACCCTCCTTTGGCTCTACCCATGTTTGAGCTCTGTGCCAGGCAATTAAAAGTGACATATCCATCAAGATAAATCTCTTCTGTAAGCCACGTCTCCTGCAGACAGAGTATATCATGCATAGTAATGAACTCCTGCCAACCTAGGGATTCTGTCTTTTTCCGCCATCCTGCGATGTTCCAACTCACTAAATTAAAACCTTTACCTAGGGTACTAACCTTAGGAGCAATATGCTCTCCCACGGAAAGAGGGGGCGATAGCCTGGTGACTGGCTCATCTCTGGGTTGGGATTTATTAAGTACCAAAGAATTAATGGGTACCGTCTGGGGTAAACTCTCAACTTGTGCGGTCTCTAAAGGCGTCTGCTCCCCCAGAACCTCATCTACTTTATCCAGGCTACTCGCTAGGGGCCCTTTATCCTGATCAAAGCAGTCACCCATGATTTGACTGTCAGAGGGCAGTCAATCTACTGCGTCAAGGCAGCTAAAGCGGTTATAGTCGCAGAAATGATCATGGGCAAACATAGGACCAGGCCTGCTAATATATCTCCTACGGTGTCCCCTTGAATTAACCCTCGTCCACTCCTCATGGCCTCTCCCGTGTTCCATGCTAGTTGGTGGATAGAAGAAAGACAGTAGTAGGGTTTGAATGGTAGAGTCCAGGGACCTATTAAATCCAGCACAAACATGGGCAACAGTTCTAGGGTCCCTGAAATTGACTGTTATACAGTCCCCATTTATAGTTTTAGGCGATTTCCCCAGCCAAGGTATCCGTCTTACCATCAGGATCTCACTAGATAAGTGGGATGGCAAAGGTCTATTCCAATTAAGCCAGCGGACCACTTTACTTTTTAGGGAGCTGAAAGATTCACCTTCCTCCTCTTCTAGTGCCGGTGCTCCTGCCAGTACCACCGTGAAACGGTTAGAATCGGATGGGAGGTCCGGATATCGGGGTCTATTTCTACTACACTCTCTTACTAGGGCTGGAGGAACCACCTTACCATCCGCTTTATTCCCAGAAATAACGCACCCATCCACCGAAGAAGCAACAGTCAGCTTAGGGACTTCCTGTGGCACCGGTTTATTTGGCCCAGGGAGTCCAGTTTTATTATTATTAGGCATACTCAAATCTATAGATGGTATAGTCCCCCTATTTACACAGACAGGGGTGGTAGCAACGTCTTGCTTGGTGGCCACACTTGGATTTGCCACCAGCGCAGCTGTATTTTTCTCGATGTTACTTAATCTAAGGTCGATTTGTTCTAGTTTAGCCTCAAGAGGTCGTAAAAGGGATTTAAATAGTGCTCCCAGGCTTTCTATAGACAGTCCAGGGTCCAGAGGTGCTGGCCTAGAATTATTAGAGATAGGTTCGGTTAAGTCGACCATTCCAATCCCTGCATCCTTTGGTTCTATGATCGGCCTAGATGGTTGGGAGCTACCACCTTGCAGCTTAGCTAGTTTAGGCTTATTCCCATCTTTTTTGTTACATACCCGTTTTCTTTTTGGAATGGCCCCTTCTTTGGTCCCTTGAATGGTCCCTTGTTTTACAATGCTAACAATAGGGGCCCCTGTAGTTTCATTTTCAGGGGCAACGCCATGATTAGACAGGAGTGAATCAATTTCGGGCGAAATTTCATTCACTAGAATATCTAAGTCCTGCGAATCATTTCCCCCCATTCCTGTGGTAGTGTTGGGCTCTATTGGCTGTGTTACTGTGATAACTGGGATTGGGTTCCTGTCTGGGCTTTTAGCTAAGGCGATCGCTCCTAGGGATGATCTTTTAGAAATTAGTTCATGTGATAAACGCTTTTCTAATACAGAAATTTCCTTTTCAATCAAATTGTTGGCCCTAATTAAAAATGTATCCATACCTCCTGCAATAGAACCCCCCACAAGAGAAGCTTTACTTCTCAGCTCGCGTCCCGACATAGTAAACAAAGTCACAGATTGGCACCTTAGTGTCCTGAGACCAAGAGGGAGGGCCCGGTCCGGTCTTGAACGGTCAGGAACGGGAAAGAACGGTCCCGCCCTTGTCCCGGCTTCTCCCGGGCTGCTCCCGCGCGCTCCAGCGCTGCGGTAGGGAGGGTCTGTGAAATAGAGGTAATAGCTGGGGGGCGGAGCAAGCAGGGAGAGCGGGCCAGGTGTTTCTGGTCAGGCTTACAGGGACTCCTGGGAAATGGAGTCCCTGATTGCACCACTCGCAGCCCTGCAGTAGCTCCCAGCCACCCACAGCAGTCTCTGGTAAACCAGCCCCTCCTCCAACCAAATCCCAAGCAAGGAGCAACGAAGCGGCTCAAAAGCGTCACAGGGTACAGCAGCAAAGATCAGGTCCACAGCGTCCCGGCAGTTAGGTAAGATTGATGTTGATATGTTAATAATTTCTAAAGCGCATCTATACCTGGGGTATCTTGGCGCTGATTCAGCATAACAAACACGGAGCTAAAGAGAAGACTAATGTTAAAAAGCCATGTTTTCAGCAGTTTTCTAAAAATCAGCAGGGTGGAGCCGCTCTGATGTTTCTAGGCGGGCTATTGCAGAGTTTGGAGGCTTCTGAGACAAAGCAACTACCCCCTCATTTGAGTCTTTTGAATCTGAGGCGGGTGACCATCATGGAGCTTTTAGATCGCAAGTCCCTGCTGGGTACATACCATGCTAGGGATTGCTTGAGATGCATGGGGCCTGAGTCATGAAGAGCTTTGTCGGTGAGGCAAAGAGCCTTGAGTTTAATGTGATTGCTCACTGAAAGCCAGTGGAGTCCTTTGATGGCCGAGGAAACTGACTGGAATTTTGGAAGATCAAGAAGTCTGGCAACCACGTCCTGGACACTCTGCAGTTTGTTCAGATATTGCTTTTGGAGACTTAAGTATAGTCCGTTACGGTGGTGCAATTTGGTGAAAGTCAGCAATGTAATGACAGTTTTCCTGAAATTAGGGGAAATGAAAGGAAAGATTTTCCTGATTATTCTGAGGGTGTTGAAGCTTGAGGAAATAACTGAGTTGATGTGTTTGGTAAAATTTAAGTTATTGTCTATTAGGACTCCTAGATTTTCTACTTTTTGGATGGGTGAAGGGGTTGCTCCTAGCTCAGAGGGCCAACAGTTAGGGCTCCAGAATTGTGGTCTGCTACAAAAAGAATGACCTCGGTTTTGTCTTAGTTTAATTTATGGCAGTGTTTGCCCATCCAGTTACTTATAGCTCTCATACAGTTATGAAGCTTGGAAATTATTATCTTCGATGTTATTGGAAGCTGACACATTGATTTGTGTGTCGTCAGCATAGGATGTGGGTGAAAGGCCAAACCATCCAATCAGAGATGCTAATTCTGTTACATAGATGTTGAAAAGTAAGGGGCTGAGTGAGGACCCCTGTGGAACCCCATAAGGAAGAGAGAAAGGCTTGGACATAAGATTTTCCAGCATCACTGAATGTTCTCTGCCCGTCAGGAAGGACCGGAGCAGAGCAAAAGCTTTGTTGTTAATGCCGATCTGTTTAAGCTAAAAGATCAGAGTGAAAGGGTCCACCGTATTGAAGGCTGCCAATAAGTCGAGAAAAAAGGGGCTGCCGAGCCTCCTCTATATAAGATGGTTCTTAACTCATGAGTGGTTTTGATTAATGCAGTCTCTGCGCTAAGTAGATGCTTGCGAGAAGCAAAGTGGTGGTTTATCTCAACAACCCTTTCTTTCGAGCTGATGAGGTCCTATTTCTAGATCCAGATTTGATAATATCTCCTTGATCTGATGCATCATATCTGAGTTCTTGGGAGTCAGAAGACTCTCTCCTTCAGCTAGAGATTAGGTTGTCTCCTGTGCACCTATACGTGACTCTGACTAGCAGGCTGTCTCGTGGACACTGGTACTATTGGGGACACACATAGCATGGGGCCTGTCAAGGGGTCAATGATGTCCTGCTGTGGGTTCTACTCAGCTCTGAATATTCAACTGAGTGCCCATAGAGTACAGTGCCTCAGACAACTCCTCTGTGCATCAATGTGCAGCCTAATCAATGTTCTTCTCAAAGAGCTTTGGAAAAGGTTTGACTCCATCAAGGTGTTTGGATGTTTTGATTGTGCAAACAGCCAGCAAAGTACCTGAAGCTTCCCATGTTCCACAGCCTCATGGAACCTCAAGAGGCCCCTGCTATCGGCAATGGTTTCAATAACGTCCATCAAAGGTTCTCTCATGACCGTCATCGGACAATGACACAAAGTATTAGCATTTGCGGGTAGGGACTGGTGACCACCATATGTGTACTTGTTTACACTGTTAGGTCAAAGTAAGATGTGATCCAGTAGCTTGGAAAATTCAGATCATGTCATCACGCTTACGTATGCCCCAATGGCAACCAGAAAAGGCATCTGTGCCGCGGATATCACTGCTGAGCACGAGTTCTGTGATGTCATCATCTTTAGGTGCACGGTTTCTGAGGTGCGCACCTGGACATTTCACAACATTGTGCTTACAAGATGTTGAGAAGCCACTCCTGGGACTTCACAAGCAACTTACTTTGTTTGTTGCTGTCGAGTGCTTCGGAGAGTCAGGTGACGGAGAGCAAGGAAGCTTCTTGATGGCTCCTCCCGCTGGTCTTACAGACTCTTCTAAAATGTCCTCTAACCCATGATGTATTGCAGTCATAACTAGTGCAGGCAGTTGCCTGTATGTGGAAGGAGATAGCCATGCCATGAGCATTCTTACTCACTATATGTGATGACGCACGAGTGTCCTTCTCATAGCATACTTCATCCAGTGCGATTACAGCCTGTGTGTGGAGATCCACCCCCTTCTTGTGGACAATTGCAGTGAGATCCGCACAGCCATGGCAAGAATGTCATCCAAGTTCCTGAACTTCTACAACAACATCCTTCTGGAGGTAGAAGACTCACAACCACCAAACATTTGAGGTTTCAAACCCTCCTTAGACCAATATTTATCAGATTCACTGTCTGCGACGCAAACTTTGAATCATTGAACAGAGGCACCCATTCACTATCGCAGTCCGATGGCAGAAGTGTCTGTATAACAGATGGTGAGAGCGGCAGGGTGGAGAAAGAAAACTCCAGGGGCTGGATTGCAACAGTTCAGCAAACACAGGACATGGCAATCACAGCCCCACAAAAATCAATCTCTACCAACAAGAACGGTAAAGTGCTATATTTGAAAAATGCAATCAGCCCTGCATAAAAAACACCTTTCTTGCCAGAAGTAGCCTCAAAATACAAACAATGAAATCTGTTTCCTCAGAGGACAGAGTTTGACCGCTCGGTGCAAGGCACCGCCGTTGTGTCCCCACCAGTGACCTTCAAAGGAGCCAGGCATGGTCTCAAGATGGCAGCTGCCCAGGCATTGTCTCAAGATGGCGGCTGCCCAGGCATTGTCTCAAGATGGCGGCTGCCCAGGCATTGTCTCAAGATGGCGGCTGCCCAGGCATTGTCTCAAGATGGCGGCTGCCCAGGCATTGACTCAAGATGGTGGCTGTCAGGCACCCGAGCTACTTGTGTTCAAACACATCCACTGTTGCCCCAGAACCTGCAGTAAAGAAACAAAAGAGGGACGTGGGCATGTGAAAGATAAACCCACCTTCGGCTTCACCACAAGTGTCAAGTTTTAAGATAACTTAAACATATTTCGGCTGTTGGCATCAGTCCATGAGAAACACAATGTACAAAGTAACATATTATGAACTCCAGTGTTATGCATTAAAAAAATAAATTACAAAAAACATTTAATTTGACAGTGAAAGGTGATCTTATGTCAGCTTCATAATTTTTATGGGATTTGATATATTTAACTCACTGCAACCGTCAAGATAGCAAAAGCCATTCAAGAGTGAGTGCCAGGTGGAAAAATATTTCCAAAAAGATAGTTTTCAAAAAAGAAGGGTGAGGACTGAGATAATGACCTGAGATGCCAAGGTCTGGGGACATTGAAGAGTCTGAGGGTATCTGCTAGACTTGGGCCATTGGTAGTTACTCACAAAGCACACTGGGTGATGGTTTGACGCAGAGGGGGCAACTGTGCGCGCCTTAGGAATCATCACTCTAGCACCACTCACGAGCATGGGACCTCGGCATCGATGGTGTCAGGACGACAAGGAACGACGGATGCTTCTTTTTGACTCCAGCTCTGTAAATCCCCCCTTTTGTATCATTAGTTCTTCATGGCCTCGTTTTGGGCTCACCTTGGCACTGGTTGGCAGTGAGCTGAGTGTTGGCATCATCTACAGTATACTAGTTCTGCGTAGGGTTTTGGATAAGGCAGGAAGAATGGCGCACAAGCTGATTCGCGGTAGAGTATTACGGTGCTGCCAGGTCAGGAGAAAAAAAAAAACTGGAAATGTGTGGGTGCGGACCCACACTGAAAATTGAAACCAAGTCCCGGGCACACGTTCAAAGTAATGTTCAGAATAATGCGTTCAGAGTGACAACACACAGTTATGGTACGTCCTGTGAAAAAATTGTGGGGGTCGACACCAGTAGGTTCTTTATGTTGAATTATTTTATATAGTTCTTGAAATAGGTAAAGTAAGGAAACCAGCCGACACGTGTTTGGTCACCTGGGATTCAACCCGTGACTCTTCAGGGCTGGGAAAGACATAAGAAGTGTAGTATAATACAAGGAAATGGGCACACAGTCATTGCAACATAAAAGTTGACATATGGGCGGTGACGTAATAGAAAGCACCTCTCTAGTGTGGAAACCCTATAAGAATCGTGAAAAAAGGGGCAAAATAAGTGACTTCACGGCAAACAGGAGAGAGACGTCTCATGGGAAGGTGAGCTAAAGACATGTAAATGAAAGATAAAAAAACACAGGATGGTCATAGACGTATTCATTGCATACCTAAATACATGGAGGCGCCGGTGGAGCAACGTGTAGGTGAGTGACAACATAGTGACTTTCAGGATGTTTAACATTGTCAAGGCATCTGTAACCCATACATAAGTCAGAAGTAGTTTAGCTGCTCCTCACTCAACACTATTCTCACAAATGATAGCGATTCAGAGAATCAGAGGAGCCTAGCACAGGGACCAGGTCTGACTACATCCAATTTTTTATGAGAGGTACAGACCATGAGACGGGAGAACAGAACACAACAAAGACAAGGTACACTAGACAGAAAACCCGCAGAGGGAAGAGATCTGGACAAAGAAGAGTACAAAAGGAAATTGAGGTCCGGTGACGGGAAGAAACAGTAGCAACCGGGGAAGAGGTCCAGGTAGTCAATCTCTCCTCTACACCACTCACCAATGACATGATTTCCTTAATAAGCAAAGGATTAAACTTCAATCCCCATGAATTAGGTGACCTGTGCAGATTCAAAATTGATCTGTTTAAATTTATCAGGGGACTCAAAGTGAAAAAACACTTTTCTGGGATCCCTACTGCCAACAATAATATCATGAACATCCACAGTGA
The DNA here is from genome assembly GCF_964204655.1 of Triturus cristatus. NCBI lineage: Eukaryota > Metazoa > Chordata > Amphibia > Caudata > Salamandridae > Triturus > Triturus cristatus. The sequence continues at coordinate 60,657,523 of NC_140590.1, forward strand.
CAATCCCTCCAACGTCCAGAGTATTAAGGTTATTAAGGACACACACCTACTGCTGTCACTCACAGACATGGATGATCCACCCAATACTTTGGAACATCTTATGCACGAACTAGATATAGACACTGACCTAACCATTGCTAGTGGCCTCAAAGTCAAATCCAAATGGACTCCCACATTACCAGGTGGCAGAACTGCAGCAAGGACACAGAATTCCAGAACTGCATTGCTGATATGAGAAACGGGTTCTCAAGAAGGGGATACAAACCACACACCATACATAAAGCCACACTGAGAATTGGTAAAACAAAGAGAGGCACCACACTTCGTGAAAAAAAACCCGAGCCAATCACAAACCCAACCAGTAAGACTAATCACAGACTATAATGAAATGAGCTTTGTGGAAAAGCCTCAACAAGCACTGGGACATTCTACTTGCTGACAAAACACTAAGGGCCTCATGTAGGTAGCCAAATACCGGTCGGTAACGGCCGATTTTCGGTAAATATGCCGTTACCGACCGGTATTCAGACAAGTGAGATGTAGGAGTCCAAAAACCACTTTTCGGTAAATATGAGGCGGTAAATACCGATTCATAGTTACCGAATTCTAAAATACCGATTCATATTTACCGAATACATTATTAACGAATCGGTAAATATGAAGTGGTAAATATGAAGTGGTAAAAATTTAAAATGACATGTAGGAGCAGTCGGTAATTAAGAAATCCAGGAAAATCGGTAAATAAGAGTCGGTAATTAACACGGATGGAAAGCAGGTGGTAACCATCAACAATGCACATAAGCAATCCCAAAATGCAACAGCGTGGACAACATGGCCGCCATGTACGTCATTGCAAGGCGCCTACGTCTACAGGCAGCAGGACTGAGGGTGTGGCGACGGGAGGAACAAATCTACAGACAGCGCATCACACTATTCCAGCTGACTGATGCAGAGATACATGAGAGGTACAGGCTACACCCCGAAACCATCATGGACTTAATCAGGGACCTTCACCCACTCCTGGACCAGCCAATAAGAAGGGCGCACGCCATACCCCCACATGTGCAGGTGCTCTGCAGCCTACATCTGTTGGCATCCGGCAGTTATCAGGTGGTGATAGCTGCGGTGGGTGGGGTATCCCAGAGTTGCCTGTCACGTTTCTTCAGGAAGTTCCTGGATGCCATGATGCAGAGAATGCACCACTACATAAGCTTCCCAAACACACAGGCTGCACTGCAGAAAACAAAAACAGACTTTTATCACATGGCACAGTTCCCCCATGTCATCGGCTGTATTGATGGTACACACATCCCAATCTGTCCTCCAGCTGACACAGAGCACATCTACAGGAACAGGAAGTCCACCCACTCCATCAATGTGCAGGTGATCTGTGATGCAGGGAACATCATCACAGATATTGTTGCAAAGTTTCCTGGGAGCACCCACGACTCTTACATCTTCCAGAATAGTGGGATCTACACACGACTGAGAGCCGGAGAATTCGGAGAGGGATACCTGCTGGGTAAGTAACAGTGACGCCCCTTGAAACCTGCAACTCAGAGTGAATAGAGGCATGTAACTGATGGTTCCCTTTTACTCATCCAGGCGACAGTGCATATGCATGCCGTTCATTCATCCTCACTCCCTACCTACACCCAGCAACCCAGAGTGAGAGACGATACAACGTGGCCCACAAATCTACACGCAATGTGGTGGAGCGCACGTTTGGACTGCTGAAGAGCAGGTTCCGCTGCCTCCACAAGAGCGGAGGCGCACGCCAGTACAAACCCATCACCTGCTGCAAGATAATTGCCACTTGTGCAATGCTGCACAACCTTGCCACGAAAAAAGGTACAGATGTGGAACTAACATATTTTGAGGACAACGAGGATGAGTCAGGCCAGCCAGAGGGCAGCGCAGCTAGAGTGCCAACTGCAATCGATGGGAGAGAGAGACGGGCAGAGATCACATGCAACTATTTCTGAGTAAGTGAGGGGACACAGCGAGTCGTGAGAAGTCATGACGTAGTTTAATGTGGCACCACGCCATGAACACATGAACAGGCCAATCTGGCAATATGCCATCTATACAATGAGTATGTCCAGGGTTACGTCACCCAATGGCAAGTGGATAAGCAGGGCCACATCAATGTTTGCGCATACGCGCTGCAGTGGTGGATTGCACGGCCTGTGCATCCTCACTAGAGCCAACCCCAAGCCGCCTGCTGCTCCTGCGTGCTTCTGGGACGGGGGGTGTGATGCTGCTGCTGGTGTCGATGCTCTCCGCAGCATCCCCTGCAGCAGTTGTCGACGCCTGACTAGTCAATAGCACCCCTAGTGCACTTGTCACCTGCACCATCCCCCGTGACAGGTCGCTGCAGCACTGTGTTAGGCCCTCCTGCATCGTCACAGAGCGCCGGCAAAGTAGGGAAGTCGCAGTTGCCAGACGGTTGAGTGCCCTGCTGGTAGTGTCCCTTCTCTGGCGTTCCCGGCGCCGGGCTTCGATGTCAGCATCTAATTTGCTGCACAACTGCTGGATTGACTGGGACATGTCCCGAATGCCCGCAGCCATGCCGCCAATGTTTGTGTCCATGTTGACTAAGCTTGTCCTCATCACCCGCATGTGCCTCTGGACTGACATTACTGCCTTTGATTGCAGGCGCTGTTGCTTCAACATTTGGCCCTCGAGCCCCAAGAAGACACCATGGCCGTCAGTGGGTGCTGGTGGACTCTGGACACGCGACCTGCGGCGCCCTCTTGCTCCCGTCTGTGCTGCCTGTGAGGTGTGGGGCACAGTGGGATGGCTCCCTTCCTGGGGCCCGGTGCGGTCTTCTGGGCCCATGCTGTCGTCTGACGAGGTGTCTAAGGCTCGTAGCCTGGCTGCTGGACGCCTCCTCATTCTCACACCTGCAAGCGGAGATGTGGCCGGTGAATCGAACATGAGTGGCGATGCTGGCTCTGGTGGTGGTGATGCTGGCTCTCGGTGAGGTGATGGTGGCTCTGTGTGCGGCGCGGCTGGCTGCGTAGGTGGTGCGGCTGAAAGTGGCCCTGCTCCCTGGTCTGAACTCGTGCTGGCTAGAGGTGATTTTTGTGGCCGGTGTGCCGTCTCCCCTGCAGCATGCCCTGTACTGCATGATGTCACATCTGTGGACAGAAAAACAACATTGGCTCAGTGTCCCCGAAGGGCTGCATTGCAAGCGTCACAATAAATCATTTCACATTCCAATCTGTACACTGTCTCCTTGTGCCTCGAGTGCGTGACATGCCTTGTTGCCCTGTGACATTTACGTCATGGTTAGTGTTGCCCTGACTACATCTCCCGGAATGCATTGCCTGTCTGCACTGACACGTGTGGACTGCAGTGTGATTCTCGTTTCACAATGGGGGATGTGGGATAGGGGTAGGGGCGGCTACATTGCTGTGCTTTCGTCTTACCTTGGTGTGTTGCGGCTCTGGCAGAGCTGTCGGCGTCCCCAAGACCCACGACGCTCTCTTGCTCGAGTGTGGCCGCCACCAGCTCCTCCAGTTCGGTGAGGGCAGGTGCCCTGTTGGTTCCACCTCCGGTCTGGCTGGCCTCCTTCTGGATGTCGCCCATCTTCCTCTTGGTCACAATCCTCAGGTCATACCAGCGCTTTTTGAGGACCTCAATTTCCCTGTGGGTCACTCCCACAGCATTGGCCTGCGCCTGGATGGCCAGCCATATGTTGCGCTTTTCGGCCTCAGGCACTTGCAGGGATTGCCTCCCAAACAGCTTCTGGTGCTGCTTCACCACCTCCTCCACCAGCACCTGGAGTTCCTTGGGGCTGAATTTGAGCTTCCTCCTCCTTTCCCCTCCGTCTTTCTGTGTGCTCTGGCTGGACATGCTGTTCGTTTCCCGCTCGCACATGCAACTGCTCCCTGCCTCTCCTCTGCACTCCGAGCCTCTCCAGGGTCGGCTAATTATGTACACCTGCCTGGGTGTGGCCACTTCGGCTAATTGTGTACACCTGCCTGGGTGTAGGCAGTTCCTGGTTGGGTGGGCTGTCGTTGCACAGGATTAGCTGTTTCGTCAAGTCATGTGATGTTATTTACCGAATCCGTACGTACCGATTCGGTATTTTCCGATTCGGTAGATACCACCTCGGTATTTTCCGATTCGGTAGATACCACCTCGGTATTTTCCGAATCGGTAATTATCACCTCGGTATTTACCGATTCGGTGAATTCCGATTCGTATTTACCGACTGTTACCGAATCGGTAACTGTTACCGAATTTTTACCTACATATAACTTACCGATTCTAATTTACCGATTCGGTACGGCTCGGTATTTAAGAACCGGTAAAATTTATTTACCTACATGAGGCCCTAAGGGAGGACATTACCACTAGGCCCCAGATCACCTACAGACGTGGTAGAACACTGAGAAACAGACTCAGCCCCACAGTTCCACGCACCACAATAACTTCCTCTTGGCTCACTCCACACATGAAAGGTTTCTTCAAATGTGGTTGCTGTGGAGTGTGCAGATGGGCTCGAAATGGTGTCAATAATTTCACTGGTTTTAACAAACGTAGCTATCAAATCAATTGCAACATTAACTGTAATACCAAGTATGTTGTGTACATTCTGGAATGCACTTGCAAGAGCCAATATGTTGGGAGCACCATCAGACCCCTGAAAGAACGAATCAGTGATCATGTCATAGCAATGCCTCACGAAGATGCCAGATATCCCATGGCTTTGCATGTAGCATCCTGTCCGTCGCAAGGTCCACACAAAAGGTCCACATTCTTTGGTATGGATGTGATCAAACCGAGCATCAGAGGTGGAAATCGGGAACTCAGACTGAGACGCCTGGAGGCAACCTGGATCATGCGTCTCCATACTGTGAAACACGGACTAAACATTGACCATGAACTACAGTATTTCCTAGGCACCTGATGCCATACATGGCGCTTTATGAACTGTCAATCTTCTCTCTACAATGAACTATGATCCTGATACAATACACTGCGCTTTCTGACGCTCAAGGAACTGCTAATCTTCTATCCGCAATGAACAATATACCACATTATGCCTAACCACCTAATGTCTTACACTGAACCGTCAATGAACTGTTAATCTGCTGTCCACTAAGAACTAAGAACAACAGTGTGACCAACCACCGGATGCCCCACACTGAACCCCATGCCTTTATAATAATTGTCGCATTTCTGTATGCAGTATGCCATGTGATACTGAACCTCTTAACATTTTTTTAACCAAATTTCTGTTGTTTGCACATTTACATATTTTTCTACCTTTTACGAATGGTGTCATGTGATACCGAACCTCTCATTATTTAAAAATATTGTTGTTTGCCACTCTGCAATATTCTACATACTATTATTGTTTTCCTTTTGATGGTGTAGCTTTATAACATGTAGTCTTGAATTACAATGACACAATTGAACACTAATCATTCCAACTCTTTTTCCCCTTCTTTTCTGCCTAAGATTCTCTTCTGTCTTCACCTCCAATCTCTCCTTTTTATTTCATTATTGACAGCTCGACGTACGTGCACACTCACTTCTGGCGCGCCAAGCCTCTCAATTGAGTTTGGCGCTCTAGTGTTTGCACTCCTCCAGGATTTTGCTATAAGTAGCACTTCCTGTTTCTTCCGCTCCTTCCGCAACCGGAAAGCGAGACGGATCCTTGACCTACTCTCCTGTTACCACAGGTAAGCACGCAACTAACGCTCCACGCTATATTACAGCCTGTGACTGTTAAGTAATTCACTTGTTTTAAAACCTTGACACACTTTGCCCAACAGGAATTAGTGTAAGACGGACATGCCCTCTTACTGCCATTGGATCCTGAACATACGGGGGTAGAGACTCACCCGTCCTCCCCATCTAATCACCTTGGTGCTCTTTTCTGCCATATCTTCCATAAGAAACCCGTGTTAAGACCGGGTTGGAATTATCACCGGTCCAGCGGTGAGTCTACACACTTTTGTCAATCACTTTTTTACAGCTCAACTAGACCGTGCGTGTTCATTTTTGTTCTTGACTCACCGGTTTGCCTTTCCCCTTATACCGTTACTCCCATTTTCTTTCCCCAGATATCGCATGTTACCATTCTTCACCTTTCAGGTAGCTTTCCTTCATGATTTACACATTTTTAATCCTTGTCTTTTGCAATACCCCACTTGTGTTATATTTGCATTTTCCAGAGGGTAATTGTCAATGCTTGTGTACTCAGCCTTATCTCCGCATGCTTTCCTTTAAGAAACTCTTTTTTTTTTCCCCTTCCCCCTTTTTTTCAAAGTGATTCTGCTATCACTTTGTTCCTGAAACTTTGGATTCCTCCCTTCCCTTTCTTATCTAAACTACTTCTGACTTATGTACGGGTTACAAATACCTTGACAATGTTAAACATCCTGAAAGTCACTATATTGTCACTCACCTACACGTTGCTCCACCGGCGCCTCCATGTATTTAGGTATGCAATGAATACGTCTATGACCATACTCTTTCATTTACACGTCTTTAGCTCACTTTCCCACGAGAAGTCTCTCTCCTGTTTACTGTGACGTCACTCGTTTTGCCCCTTTTTTCACAATTCTTATAGGGTTTCCACACTAGAGAGTTGCTTTCAATTACGTCACCGCACATATGTCAACCTTTAAGTTGCAATGACTTTGTGCCCATTTCCTTGTATTATACTACACTTCTTATGTCTTTCCCAACCCTGACGAGTCACGGGTTAAATCCCAGGTGACGAAACACGTGTCGGCTGGTTTCCTTACTGTACCTATTTCAAAAACTATATAAAAAGAAAATCAACATTAAGAACCTACTGGTGTCTGTCGACCCCCACAATGTTTTCACAGGAAGTACCATAACTGTGTGTTGTCACTCTGAAGGCATTACTCTGAACATTACTTTGAACGTGTGCCCGGGACTTGATTTTAGTCATCTACAGTACATCCTCAGTGCCTGTCCGTGGGGCTCGCTCTTAGACTGTACCATGTTTTAAGCCTCAGATAGTTGGGTGTCCTTTGATCTTCTTGGCACAACCTCTGAATCGGGGACATTCCTTGAGAAGCGCAGTTTCACCTTAAAGCAGGGGTCTGCACAGGTGTTAAAAGTCTGGGTTCAGGCCTGCGAGGACGGCCAGGGGCACAATCAGGTTACTACCCCTGCAGAGGCATTGAATTGCTACTCTGGAGCACAAGTTAGTTTGTAGTGCTTGCTGTAATTATTGCAAATTGCAGTATATTATGCAACATTATTAGAGTTGGTTTAGTGGTTGGAAGATTCTAGTCTAGGGGAAAGTTAGTTGTTAATTGTTATTGACGCAAAGCTTCAGTTAAGCATTGATTTGCATCCCTAATCACGTCTCTGGTAATAAAGGCAATGCTCGGCATGCAGTATAAGATATTTTACTGTCCTGGTATACGGTGTGATTTGCTGTTACAGAATAGAGCTGTCTGTATTTCAGGTCATGTTTACACCGGCTGGGTGCGTGAGTCTGGGGGCAGAGCTCAGCAGGATTGAAAGGCTTTTGGTGGTCAGTCACTGATGAAACACCTTCTTGGTTTTAACCAATTCTGTGGTTGTCCTGGAATACAGTGTCATTAGTTGTTAGAGAACCGAGCTATTTTATTATGGGTCTTTCTTACATAGGGTGGGTGTGGCTCAGAGGTCAGTCAGCGATGAAAGATCTTCTGGTTATTATTCGATTGTGTGGTTGTCCCGGAATACGGTATGATTTGTTGTTAGAGAAGAGAGCTGTTTGTATTTTGGGTCATGCGTACACACACTGGGTGAGTGAATCTGGGGTAAGAGCTAAGTAGGATATAATTTAGAAGGTCTGTGGTGGTCAGTCAGCGATGAAAGTCTTTCCTGGTATTATCCGATTATGTGGTTGTCCTGGTATACGATGTGATTTGCTATTAGAGAATAGAGCTGTATGTATTTTGGGTCATGCGTACACACACTGGGTGAGTGAATCTGGGATAAGAGCTAAGTAGGATATAGTTCAGAGGGTCTGTGGTAGCCAGTCACCAATGAGAGACCTTCTTGGTGTTTGCATGTGTTGATACGTTTGTTATTTGTTGGCGCTGTCTTCATGAGACCCTGTCGATGCCACCATCCCTTGGTGGGATGGTCCAAACCCAGGCTGTGCACAGGTGCCCGATTCCACAAACCGTCCATGCACCTCATGCACCCAACATTAGAACAGAGGTGGAGTTTCAATCTCCAGAGAGCTCTTTTTTTTATTTATTTTTTTAGAGTTTTATATAGCGCAAACTAGTTCTGTCTCTGGGTGGTTTGTGCCTTACTAAAAAAATGCAATAACAAATTACGCAGACGAATTCTGTCGGTGTTGAAGGGAGTCTATTTCTTCCAGCAAGGAGGCACGACAGCCCAAAGCCAGGCCAAACACAAGTCAACACTCCAATGATGCATTCAGCCATTAGACTAGTCAATTTGTTACGGAACCTAGAACTAATTGCAATACAATTTCTGTGAGTGGATTGTTATTGAAATTTTTCCGTAGAAAACGATGGTGAAAAGTCTACCACTCTATCATGCCGCGTTAATCCAATATGGCGGATTTTTCAAAATGGCTGCCCATTATTTGAGATATAGGGTATAACTGTTTATATGCCCATGTGTGGTATCATTTTATATGTTTTTAAGGGACGGGAAAGACAAAAATAACATCAAAAATTGTTTCTGATGACCATAATATCAAATAATCGCGGAATATGTCAGATAGACAAAGTTTGTATAATTTTGTCTTTGACTTATTTGACAAAGTGTGAAGGAACGTAAATATTACTTTTGAAATAAAAAGTTTGCTATTGTTTGTGTTTTGTTTTGTAACTTTGTTGTTATTGTTTGTTTCTTTGTTAATCAAAAATGTTTCATTTATGTGTTACAGGTTCTTGCGAGTTGCTGTGAGATACAGTGAAAATGGACGTAGAAAGTGTTTCATTTGTGATGTGGTGTTTCAAGAAGATAACGATGTATCTGTTCACAAGAAAAGTAGAGCGCGTTTTGTTAATTTGAAAACTCCGTTCCAGGAGAAAGAATCAGATCCCACAACTTCTCGTGTTCTACGGTCGTTTGAAACCCCATTTGATTTTAGAAAAAAATGATTTTCTGTGGTACTGAGTTAAGTTTATACTTCAGGAAGAGGAAAAAAAATGTGTGGTTTAATGCACGAACAGTTGAATTCAAATCATCAGTTTTACAAAAATGCAACGAACGCAATGATGAATGGGCAGACAAAGTTAAGAGACGTATCCAAAATGTGTCTGATTTACATGCTGTAGATGCATGATACCACAAACAGTGTTACGTCAATTTTTATACTGGAAAATTCATTCCCGGGCAGTTCACTGATAACCCTCCAATATCTTCAGGTCGATCAGAGGACTCAGTTCGCCAGGAAACTTTTCTTCAAGTAGTTAAATACATGGAGGCAAATGATGAAGAACAAATTACTGTTAAAGAACTTGTTAATAAAATGCGAGAATTACTGCCAGAAGATAGCGAACCATACAGTTCGAAGTATATGAAACTAAAACTCAAAGAGCATTTTGAAGATGAAATCCTCATAGGAACAGTTGCAGGGACTGCTGATGTCGTTACTTTTAAAAGTACAGCTGCTCATGTATTGCAAGAGTACCACAGTCATGGCCATGAAGACGTTGAAGAGGATCGAAACAATCTCCTTATGGCAGCTGCTGAAATAATAAGAAATGATATTAAAGACATCCCTGTAGAACCAGAAACATATCCACCCATTGAAAACATGAGTAGTGTTGACTGTAATGTGAGCTATATTCCTGATTTGTTAAGGCTCTTATTATCAGTTGTTGTTACTGATAAAACCAACAGAGAGAGAAAAGTAGCTTCTATAGGACAAAAAATCAAGTACTGGGAGAATGGATCACTTGTCCTGTGGTATCAGGGTCTAAGATCTTAGAAAACTATGTAAGAAAACCCTCATATGAGTACACAGGTCGGGGGCGGTGTATCTTGATTCTCCGCCTTCGTGTACTATCACAGCATCTTCATTGGGTCTCTTTTGTTAGTATGCTGTCCTCCACCTGGAGGTAGACCAACTGATATTACAGTAGCGTCCAGGTATCAAAAAAAGGAGAGGGATGTGCAAAGTGCTCATAAGTGGTGAGGTTAAAATTCCCTACTCAACTCCAGAAACTACAATAATTTTTAATGAGAATACGAGTGAAGTGGGAAATTAAAATAAAAGTGATGTTGTGATAGACAGAGTTACTAGTCTATTACATCAGTGAATAAGGTCTGTGAATAAGGTCAACATGTTTCAGCCTTCTCGTGCATTCTTGAGGCTTTCGTCAGGACCAAAAAGTGAAAAGGGGGCCCGTTCTGCCGCCTTTTATTATGTGATCAGGTGATCACAATTGTGTTAGTTCCTTTGGAGAGTTGTTGACTCTGTAATATAAACGAGATTAATTTGCATTTCTTGTAATCATTCTACCCTCTTTTCAGCATTGGTGATATAGTGACCATTCGTCCTATATAATTAATGGGGCTGTGACAGTAATAATGTAATAATTATCGTGCTTCCAACTAAGCAATTCAAAAGGAAATTTACGCGCTAAAAACAACTGAGCAGTCAAGGAGAGACTGGCATGTGGGCTATTAGTGGAGGAAAGTCATAAGATTCACTAGATGTCTTAATTACGGTAGCACTTATGTGGTCATATTAAATCAAGTGAACATTAGATATCACATGAGACATTTCGGTATTACTTTTGTTGGAATCTAAGAACAAACAGCACATGTATGACATTAACTTGTATTGTTGAGATGTAGGACTTCGGGTATCTGGTGCATGTCAATAATCCTATGTTCACTTCAATATAGGAGTTAATTGTATCATTGTTTGAGAGTACACACGCGTTTAGCTTAAAAGAGTAGTGGGTCGTCACTGATGGTTTGAATGCACTTGTGGGGGCATATCTAATTTAGTGAGTAAGACGACATACATCCACTGATTCTTATTCTATGTATGTCGTGCGCTCGTGTTTAGCCGCCTTTAATAAGATGAAATGAGCAGTGTGTGTTTACCGTGATTAGAGAGGAGCGAACATTTGACTGCTAAAACTAACAAACATACAGATTGTCCGCTTTATTCGTAAGCGTCATCATTTTCAAGTCAGCAGTGTATGTTTACCGTGAATAAAGAGGCGCGCACATTTGACCGTTAAACCAAACAAACAAACATACAGATTGTCCGCTAATTCGTAAGGGTCATCATTCCCAAATTGATATGAGTATAATAATTTTTAGTCTCTATTACCTTTCCCAATGTCTTGTTTTAGCTTCCTCGGGACATCAGAGATCAAGAAACCTGTTCCTGTGGGGTTAAATGTTGTTTAGTTGGGTGCTCTTACCGCATTAGTCTTCTGTCTCGTGGTAGCGAGTAACAAGGGCTTACCGGTTCTTCATCACGCATTGCTTGTGCTGACTCTGATCGCGGTGTCCCGGTTAACGCGGGGCCGCGTATCGATAGTTTTTACATGTTTGACTTTAGAAACTAAGAAGAGACTCTCATTCCTACATCTGGTTGGCAAGTCGGTTGGCAAAGGTCATCATTGTTACGAAAAAAGACTATGGTGCAAAATATAAGTTGTCAATAATCATGTTTGTAGTTGTAGAGAGCAAATTAATTTAAGAGTGAATCAGTAGTTTTAGAATTAGCGATGCGTTTAAAGAAATTATGTAAATAAGATCGCTGTCATTGTAAAAGAAGGGATGATATTTTCAATGGTTTATTTTCAGGGGTTATTCTTTTTAAAGGCTTTTTGGTGTCATTATGAAAAATAGGGGAATATTATTTTATTTTCAATGGTTGTTTTTCAGTAGTTATTCTTTTACAGAGGCTATTCTTATTGCAGGTGATACCGTGATGTTGGATGCAAGGATGGTTTCTATCGTCTTCTCTGAGAGTGGCGTATCTAATTGTATCATCTCATACCAGATGTCACGCCAGTGTATGCCAAGGGATAAAATCGTTTAACCCTTCAATATCTGTTTTAAGACGATGTATCCAACGCTGTTCTTTTTCGAATAGAATGCGTTCAGCATTGTTTGTTGTTACTAGCAGGGTTTCCAGTACCACCCACCTGAGATCTTCTGAATTGTGGTTATGCTCTATGTAATGTTTGCTCATTTTTGTCGTTGCTTTCTTGCAGTTCACATTGCTCTTGTGTTCTCCTATGCGGAGTTTGACTTTACGGCATGTCATACCTATGTACCTCCTTTTGCATGGACAGGTGATCATGTATATCACGTGGCTGGTATTGCAGTTCGTGTGATGTCGAAGGGTCCATGTGAAGTTGGGTAACAGATCAAGTTTTTTTGTGGCTGTTGTAAGCTTGCATACGACACATGACCCACATGGGTAAAGGCCCGTGATGGGACTCATGTTCCAAATTGATGTTATGTTCTCTTTCTTCTTGATTGAGGCTGGTCTGGTATGTACCAATTGATCTTTCAGGTTACGTGTCCTTTTATTGGCAAACCTAGGTTTAGGCCATTGTAGGGTGTTTGAGGTTAGAATCCTCCAGTTGCGATTTATTATTTTCTTCACAGTGTTGGTGGACGTGTTGTAAGTTGTGACACATGTTAGAAGATCTGCAGGCGGTATTTTAGGTGTTATTTCAAGAAGACTCTCCCTTGCTTGATTGCGTGCTCTCTTTTGGCACTTTTTAATAATTCTGTCAGGGTAATCTCGTTGATGTAATTTCATTTCCAGATCTTTAGCTTGGTCCTTGTAGTCTTCAATGGTACTGCAGTTACGTCTCAGGCGTAAAAATTGACTGTAAGGTAAATTCTCCCTCAAGGGCCGGGGGTGGAAGCTGTTGTACGAGAGTATGCTGTTCCGTGAGGTGGGTTTGTAATATGTTTTAGTCTGTAGAGTATTGTTCTCCGTGTAAATGGTTATGTCAAGGAAATCCAGTTTTTTCCGGTTTGACGTGCAGGTGAATTTCAAGCAATCATCCCTGCTATTCATCCATGTTAGAAAGGAGTTCAGAGTCTCCTGTGAGTCTTCCCATATCATGATTATGTCGTCGATGTAACGACGCCAGAACCGTATATGTGGGTGATAAGGGTTGCTCTCATTCTGAATGAACTGTTGCTCGAAGGTGCTTACGTACAGCCCGGCCACACTAGGGGCAAAGGTACTACCCATAGAAGTACCGTGGCATTGACCGAACAGCATCCCTTCGTATGCAAAGTAGTTCTCAGTGAGTGCCATCCGGCAGCATTCCAGTACGAAATGTCTGGGTGTATGGTGGTCCCATGTGCCTGTGAACAGGATATTTTCAAGAGTCTCTAATGTCTTCTTTTGCGGTAGACTAGTATAAAGACTCTCTACGTCAAGTCCTACTAGGTACATAGTTGTTTCATCATATACTAGGCCCTCAAGTTGGTTAAGGAGGTCTCGTGTGTCTTTGAGGTATGTAGCAGTGCTTTGTACCAGGGGTTTGAGGAAATAGTCGGCGAATTGTGACAATGGTTCCAACACTGATCCAATACCGGAAACGATGGGACGTCCCGGTGGGGGTACTCTCTCTTTGTGCGTTTTTGGTAGGGAGTAAAAGTAGGGTACTATTGTGCTGTCAGTTCTTAAGAAATCAGCCTCATTTTTTGAGATCCAGTTGTTCACTTCTGCCTCTTCTACCATTAGATCTATAGTTCTCTTCAATCTCGTGGTTGGATCAGTGGTGAGTTTCTTATAGAATCTCTGATCAGCAAGTAGTTCTAAACATTGTTTGTTGTACCCTTCTTTGCTCAATAGCACTATCGCTCCTCCTTTATCGGCTGGTTTTATTACCAAGTCACTGTTGTTGCGTAGATCTTCGAGGGCTTTTTGTTCTTTCTTGCTCATGTTTACATAGAATTTATTGTCTTTGGTTTTGATGTTTTCTACTTCCTTCATTACTGCCTGTTCAAAGGCTTGTATTTCCACTGGAACCGTGTGTGTTGGAGGACAGAATGTGGATTTAGGTCTCAAGTTGGTATCATACTCGGAGGTTTGTTCTTCTTAATTCATAAAGAATGCTTTCAATTTGATCTTTCTACAGAATTCTGCAATTTCGCAGCGTGTCTTAAAGATGTCCACAGGTGGTGTAGGAACAAAACCTAAACCTTTGTTGAGAACTTTTAGTTCTTCAGGCATCAGCGTTAGGTCTGTCAGATTTATTACCAGCGAGTCGCTGAGCTCGGTCCCGGTTGTTCCTTCGACATGCTGCGGGTGTGCACCTGTCTTTCTTGGTCGTCCCATGTGACTCCCCTTCTTGAATTCGGGTGCCTCCCTAAAAAAGGAGGGGGGGGAGTTGGTATATTCATCATGGGGCCCATTGTTGGGGGACCTGCATAGTATGGATTCATCCAGCCATTGAAATTAGACATGTAGGGTTGGAAGTTAGGTTGTGGCGGTTCATAGTATCTGGGGGTCTGCCATCTGCTTCCACGTTGACGTTGGTTCAGTTTGTAATTGGATCTACCTCGTCTTTGGTAGTTACCGTCATCGCTACTCCAATCTGAATTGTTGCTTGAAGAATGCCCCATGAAGTCATCTTCATTTTGTTCAGGAGCAGTGTAGTCTTCCTTCGTGTAGGGGTGCATTCTTTCTGTCGAGAAGCGTTTGAGATCTTTACCTAATTTCTGGATCTTATTTTGTGTTATGTAATCTTTTGTCTCGTTTATTTCTTCTAGTCTTTTCTTGTAGACCGAGATCTGGACTGTTGTCTTCAGTTTTGCTTCAATTACTTGTATTTTTATTGTCAAAGCTTCAACTAGTCTTGTAGCAGTCTTTTTTTTTTTTTTTTTTTTTTTTTTTAAAAACCTTTATTTTCAAAAGTCTGGACACAGCTATTCAGCCGACAACCCGGAGGTTCGGCAGCTTCGGTAAAGAGGAACAGAGACGCATCCACAGTACAGTGAAGGAGGAGTGCAAAGATTCTATTTTTTAAATAAACACAAAACACACAACAACCCCCAGCAAGGCAAGAACACTGAATGCCCATGGTGATAGCCCCCCAGGGGAGGCAGGACCCCAATCATCTACCATTTACAGTACCGTGAAAAGAGGAAGAAGGGGGACAGCAGGGGCCAAAGAAGTCCATTAACCATACTGAGCTGGAAAGAAGGTTAGGAGGAAAGCTGTTCCTCGGGGGGATCCAGATCAGGGGCAAGACAAATTCCCCCCCTGTATTGGTTCCACCGCCCCCAGATGGCGTGCCACTTCCGAGGGCGGCCTCTAGCGCAATATACCGTCTTCTCCCTTAGCATACTCCAGTCCATATTTTCTTTCCACGCGGTCAATGTGGGGGGGCCCACGGATCCCCACAATCGCGCTATATCTCTCTTAGCGACCATGTTGCCCAGAGTCACCCATTGGGTCTGCGCCGCAGTGTGATCAGTGGGCCCCCAGACATTCAGGAGACAACACCGCGCTTCCGGCTGCATAGCAATGCCCGTCACCTCCCCCATCACTGCATGGACTCTCCGCCAGAATTCCGTGATGACACCACATTCCCAAATGATATGCAGGAAAGTACCCACCATACCACATCCCCTCCTGCATAGGCCGTCCTCCGAGAATCCCATGTGAACCAACCTTGGCCCCGTCACGTACACTCGATGCAGTATTTTAAGCTGCACCAGCCTCAGACGCGACGGGATCGCAACCTCCTTAGGAGAGGAAATTGCAGACTGCCAATCCTCATCATCCAACTCGAGGCCATCCCTAGACCACTGGTCCCTCAACCCCAGAAGCATATCCGCCCGGACGTTTATCAGTTTCTTATAGATGAGCGAGATCGTGCTCTCGGGCATATGACCATCAAGGACCCGGTCCTCCAAAGGAGAGGACTCAGGCACCTTCTCACCCTCTATGAGGACTGATCGGAGGGCGTGACGCACCTGAATATAGCGGAAAAACTCAGATGGCCCCAGTTCATACTCCTTCTGCAACTCTTCAAAGGACTTCACCCTCCCCTTAATCAGGACATCTCCGACCCTGGAGATGCCGATCAAGTCCCATTTGTCAAAGCCTTTTGTGTGCCAAAGCCTACCCAATCTCTCAGATTCAAACAGCGGGGTAGCGAGGGTGAGACTATCCTTCCAGCCCAGCGAGTCAGTTGCCATCTTCCACACCCGCACCGCCACACCAGTGGACCCCGTGAGGGACGAGTCCAGGGACCGCGAATACAACGCCCTGTAATAGTTACCACCACGCAGCAACCACCTGTCCATGGCATACCCAGGGCTGAGGGCCGGGCCATAAAACCCATGATTAATCGCACTCAGCTGGGTGGCCCAATAGTACCGTCGGATGTCTGGAAGCGCAATACCCCCGTCGTACCATGGGAGCGTCAACTTTGCAATAGCTATTCGCGGCCACCCGTCCCACAGCAAAGCTCGTTGGAGGCCTTCGACCTCCCGAAAGTAGTTGGCCGGTACCCAATCCAAAGTATTCTGCAGCGCGTAGAGGAACTGGGGAAGAGACATCATTTTGAACAGGGCCGCACGCCCAACGAGGGAGAGCGGCAGCCTCCGCCAGCCCTCCACATCCCGCCTCAGGCGCGCTAGGGGGGGGAGCAGGTTCCTCTCATATCGCACGGCAGAATCCATGGAGATAAAGATCCCCAGATACACGAAGCCCTGCTGAGCAACCTGGATCGAACAAGTTCGAGGGATCGGTGGAACCTCGCCACTAAGAACATATAAATACGATTTACTCCAGTTGATAACGAGACCCGAGTTCCTACCGAAAGATGTGAGTACGTCACAGACCACTATAAGTGATTTCTTGGGTGAGGCAAGATACAACAGGATGTCGATCAGCATAGAGCGATATACGGTCCTCGTGCTCAGGCGACCATCTAAGTCCCCGTACATCCGGGTGCCAGCGTATCCACGCAGCCAGCGGCTCAAGGGCGAGGGCGAACAGCAATGGCGACAGGGGACAACCTTGCCGAGTACCCCTCCCAAGCTGAAACGGAGTCGACGCCCGGCCATTTACCACCACACTCGCAAGAGGGCCCTCATACAGCAACTTCCCCCAGCTCACAAAACCGTGGCCAAAGCCGAACTTGGTCAACACGGCCCACAAATATGCCCATTCCACCGTGTCAAAGGCCATCGTGGCATCGAGAGACGCCACAATAGCTGGTTCACGCAGCGTGCCCGCCCTGGCGATTACACCATGTAGGCGCCGAAGATTTAACGCTGTGTTACGGTGCGGGATGAATCCGGATTGATCCGGATGGACCAAGTCACCGAGTACCCTGATCAAACGGGCCGCCAGGATTTTAGCCAGAATTTTCGGCTCTGCGTTAAGGAGTGAGATAGGCCTATATGAGGCGCACTTATCTCGGGGTTTGCCCTCTTTGTGTATAACCACAATCGTCGCCAGTCGCTGATCCAACGGGAGGGTGCCACTCCCCCGCGCCTCCACGAACATGGCGCGCAGGTGAGGGGCAACCCTATCCGGAAATAGCTTGTACAGGTCGACCGGCAAGCCGTTCGGACCCGAGGCCTTGCCCGAGTTCAACGCGCGGATAGCCCCCGCCACCTCATCGACCGTTATGTCACCATCTAGATCGTCCCTATCTATATCAGAGAGACAGGGCAATGCAATATCACGCAGGAGGTCATGCGAGTCCTCGGGCGGCCTGTCCGACACTGAGGCATAAACCATACGGAAATAGTCCGAGAAACACTGCACAATCCTCTCAGGTTCCACAATCACCTCTCCCCCCTCTCCCGTCAACTCCGGCACTACTCTATTGACCCGTTCTTTTTTGTCCAGCCAAGCCAGGAGTTTCCCAGCCTTGTCACCAACATCATACAGACGGCCCTGCTGTTCCCTACCGAGGGTCTTAGCGGCATTCGTCACCAGGTCCTTATACTCGGATTGCTTCAAGCACAGCTCATGCAGTGAGGCCTCTGTAACCTCCTCCTCCAGCGCTCCCTCCAAAGCCGCGATCTCCTCCTCAACCTGCAAAACCTCGCCATCTCTCCGCCGCTTGGCAGCCACTACAAGGGAGAGGGCTTCCCCTCGCAGCACGGTCTTAAACGCTTCCCACAGCGACACTGCCGAGTCCACGGATCCCTGATTGTCCTTGAAAAAATTATCTACTGTCTTTACCAGCGCGCTGCGCGTCTTGGGGTCTCGGAAATACCAAGGGTTGATAGGGGCCACCCTTCCCCCTCCCTCCCGACCCAGATGCAGCCTGACCCACACCGGCGAATGGTCAGATATGCCACGCGCCATGTGCCTGGCCTCAGACACCAATGAGGCATGCGCAGCCAGAGTGAGTAAGTAGTCAATCCTAGAAAGGCTACCATGCGCCCCGGAGTGGAAAGTGTATTGGCTCTGTGTGGGGCGCCGGAGCCTCCAGCAGTCTTTCAGGCCAAGCGTATCTAGAAAGTCTGGAAGCCACTTCTGAGCCCCCCCCGTGTCTCTGGGCGGGTATCTATCCAGCAGGCCGGAGCCAACAGCGTTGAAATCACCTCCCACTACAAGCATACCCCCCGGGAGATCCAGCAGGGCCCTACCCAGATCTGTGAAAGTGGAGGCCTGCAGGGCCGGCGGGACATAAACCGAAACTAAAACCAAAGTTCTTCCTTCCCACCGCCCCGCCACCGCCACAAACCTCCCCCTATCATCAACAATGGTGGAGTCCACCTCAAATGGTAGCGAGGCTCTGACTAGGATGCCCACACCCCTGGACCCAGAGGAGAATCCCGAATGAGCTATGAATTTATAACCCTTCCTATTCAGGGCATAGCACGTAGTACCTATAAGATGCGTCTCCTGCAGCAGGGCGACATCCGGCAATGACCGTTTCAAGAATTGCAAAACAATCCCACGCTTAATGCGATCCCCCAAACCATTCACATTCCAGCTTATAACACTTAAACCCCTACCCCCCATCCCCAAACGTAAAGAGGCCCACCCCACACCCGAAGAGCCCCCATGGAACAGTCCTGGAAATAATCACTATGCCTTGCTGAAACAAACCCCCCAACAACAACCCCAAAATCCCGGAAACCCCCCCCACCCTGCACCCCTGCTGCAGCTTAGAAAGCCCCCCCAACTTGCAGTGTGCCTGTCGCCCTACCAAACCCAAAATCTACAAAAAGTACCCTAAGGGAGGAAAGAGCTCCCCTCGTCCTCCAACAACCTCCGTGTTTACTGCAAGTCATTATCTAAAGTCAGTCCGAGTCAGTCCGGTTCCGAATACATCAACCTTGTTCATCCCGGCCACTGTCCCCGTCTACGGCAGTGTCCTCTTCCGTGCGTCGTCGAGGCAGAGCGTCCAGCCATTCATCCGCCATGGCAGGTGACTCAAAGAAGAATGTTCGGTCTTCAAACACCACACGTAGTCTGGCAGGGAAGAGCATGGCGTATTTCAGATCCCTCTCCCGAAGCCTCCTCTTCACCCCCAGGAAGCCCTGCCGCTGCCTCTGTACCTGCTGGGTGAAGTCAGGATAGAAATTCACCGACGCGTTCTGGAAGGGGACCGGGCCCGTTACCCTCGAGGCCTGCAGGATAGCGTCCCGGTCTCGAAAATGAAAGAGCCGGGCGACGATCGGCCTCGGTGTGGCTCCCACCTTGGGCCGCCCACCAGGCACTCTATGGGCCCGCTCAACTGCGAAGAACTTCCCTAGACCCTTAGGCTGCAGATGATTGAGCACCAAGTCCTCCACGAGCAGGTCCACTGAAATCTCGTCCGAGGACTCCGGGACCCCGATAATGCGCACGTTGTTGCGCCTGGCCCGGCTCTCGAAGTCCTCCAGCCGACGGGCTGCGAGATCATGCTCGGTCCGCAACTTACGGACCTCGGTCTGCAGGTCCGAGACATCATCGGCGAGGCCCGTGGTCTTGATGTCCAGGGATTTGACCCGTTCATTTGTTTTGCCCAAATCCGCGCGGATCAGATTAACATCCACCAAGATGGTATCCACTTTGTGCGCCAGGGCATCAAACTGTCTCCCAATCGAAGTCTGCAGCCCGTCAAGTGCACCCATGACATCCTGCAGTGAGAGCTCCGGGGCCAAGGGTGAAGCAGTCTTCTGTGTATCCGGGGACTGGCTCGGTGCACCCGGTGACCCCTTCTGCTGGGCATAGCGGTCCATGTTATTGGCTTGAGTGTAGGCTCCCCGCCTGGTGGCCTTGGGCTTCGGCCGATCCACCTCTGCTTTGCCCGACATGGTGGGCTCGAGCAGGTCGGGTCAAACAGGACTGCCCTCTCTCAGCAGAGAGAGCAGGAGTGCTCCGTCTTACGATGGGTCGCCAGTGTGGCATGCAGAGCGTCCAAATGATAATAAAGCAGACGCGAGCACTCCCTGGGCTGGGCAGACAAAGGGCGAGAAAGTGAAAGTGAAAGGATAGGGACCTCCGTCCGGCAGTTCACACCTCGCCTGGCCGCTGTTGTTCAATTAGAGGTCGGGCATCCTGCCAACTCGAGCCCCTGGCATCCCTCGGAGATGGGCCTCAATCTTCCGCCATGCATAACTCCGGTTCCCGGTGGGCGATTCGACCTCGGGTGGCATCGATCGCCTTCCTGACAAGTCATCTACACGATGCCATGCATACAAACAGGATTATATACAGGATAGACGACGGAGGGCACGAGGGTCTCGGGAGCTCAAAGCTCACGCGGCCATCTTGGTCAAGCGCTTTCTCTTGTAGCAGTCTTGATGATCAATACTAGGTAATCTCTGGTACATTTCCAGGAGATTAGAGACCAGTCTTTCCGGAAAGCAATGTCATTGAGAAATATGCGAGGGGCATTCTGTACCCAGAGTCCTTTTGGGGCTGCATTGCCTCTTAGATATTCCTTCATGATGATGCCATGAATAGCAGTTCTGACTTGGTCTTTCTTTAGTTCAGTGAGTGCATCCCATTCATTAGTTTGAGTCAAGGTTTGTGCCAGATCTTTATCTTGTAATAACGATGATTCTGCAAGTATTGCATTTACTTTCTCCTCAGTGTAGCTTAATCCAGGGTTCTCTGCCATTGTTGCACAGATTGTTAGAAGTACTCTTCTTCCCGTATGAATCTGTATTGACCACAATTCGTGGTTTGTCTTACTTCAGTGAATGGACTGATTTCTCCAGTTATCGCTGATGAGTAAGTCAAGAGGAAAGATAAATTCCCACAGCTGTGCGCTGCTTAATACGTAAATATCAATGGGGAGGGAATGAGAAGCAGTGATCCATCCGGCTTCCAATGGTAATACAAAAAATCAAGTACTGGGAGAATGGATCACTTGTCCTGTGGTATCAGGGTCTAAGATCTTAGAAAACTATGTAAGAAAACCCTCATATGAGTACACAGGTCGGGGGCGGTGTATCTTGATTCTCCGCCTTCGTGTACTATCACAGCATCTTCATTGGGTCTCTTTTGTTAGTATGCTGTCCTTCACCTGGAGGTAGACCAACTGATATTACAGTAGCGTCCAGGTATCAAAAAAAGGAGAGGGATGTGCAAAGTGCTCATAAGTGGTGAGGTTAAAATTCCCTACTCAACTCCAGAAACTACAATAATTTTTAATGAGAATACGAGTGAAGTGGGAAATTAAAATAAAAGTGATGTTGTGATAGACAGAGTTACTAGTCTATTACATCAGTGAATAAGGTCTGTGAATAAGGTCAACATGTTTCAGCCTTCTCGTGCATTCTTGAGGCTTTCGTCAGGACCAAAAAGTGAAAAGGGGGCCCGTTCTGCCGCCTTTTATTATGTGATCAGGTGATCACAATTGTGTTAGTTCCTTTGGAGAGTTGTTGACTCTGTAATATAAACGAGATTAATTTGCATTTCTTGTAATCATTCTACCCTCTTTTCAGCATTGGTGATATAGTGACCATTCGTCCTATATAATTAATGGGGCTGTGACAGTAATAATGTAATAATTATCGTGCTTCCAATTAAGCAATTCAAAAGGAAATTTACGCGCTAAAAACAACTGAGCTGTCAAGGAGAGACTGGCATGTGGGCTATTAGTGGAGGAAAGTCATAAGATTCACTAGATGTCTTAATTACGGTAGCACTTATGTGGTCATATTAAATCAAGTGAACATTAGATATCACATGAGACATTTCGTTATTACTTTTGTTGGAATCTAAGAACAAACAGCACATGTATGACATTAACTTGTATTGTTGAGATGTAGGACTTCGGGTCTCTGGTGCATGTCAATAATCTTATGTTCACTTCAATATAGGAGTTAATTGTATCATTGTTTGAGAGTACACACGCATTTAGCTTAAAAGAGTAGTGGGTCGTCACTGATGGTTTGAATGCACTTGTGGGGGCATATCTAATTTAGTGAGTAAGATGACATACATCCACTGATTCTTATTCTATGTGTGTCCTGCGCTCGTGTTTAGCCGCCTTTAATAAGATGAAATGAGCAGTGTGTGTTTACCGTGATTAGAGAGGAGCGCACATTTGACTGCTAAAACTAACAAACATACAGATTGTCCGCTTTATTCGTAAGCGTCATCATTTTCAAGTCAGCAGTGTATGTTTACCGTGAATAAAGAGGCGCGCACATTTGACCGTTAAACCAAACAAACAAACATACAGATTGTCCGCTAATTCGTAAGGGTCATCATTCCCAAATTGATAATTATTACATTATTACTGTCACAGCCCCATTAATTATATAGTACGAATGGTCACTATATCACCAATGCTGAAAAGAGGGTAGAATGATTACAAGAAATGCAAATTAATCTCGTTTATATTACAGAGTCAACAACTCTCCAAAGGAACTAACACAATTGTGATCACCTGATCACATAATAAAAGGCGGCAGAACGGGCC
The DNA here is from genome assembly GCF_964204655.1 of Triturus cristatus. Taxonomy (NCBI): domain Eukaryota; kingdom Metazoa; phylum Chordata; class Amphibia; order Caudata; family Salamandridae; genus Triturus; species Triturus cristatus. The sequence goes on from NC_140590.1 coordinate 60,680,400, forward strand.
CCCCTTTCACTTTTTGGTCCTGACGAAAGCCTCAAGAATGCACGAGAAGGCTGAAACATGTTGACCTTATTCACAGACCTTATTCACTGATGTAATAGACTAGTAACTCTGTCTATCACAACATCACTTTTATTTTAATTTCCCACTTCACTCGTATTCTCATTAAAAATTATTGTAGTTTCTGGAGTTGAGTAGGGAATTTTAACCTCACCACTTATGAGCACTTTGCACATCCCTCTCCTTTTTTTGATACCTGGACGCTACTGTAATATCACTTGGTCTACCTCCAGGTGGAGGACAGCATACTAACAAAAGAGACCCAATGAAGATGCTGTGATAGTACACGAAGGCGGAGAATCAAGATACACCGCCCCCGACCTGTGTACTCATATGAGGGTTTTCTTACATAGTTTTCTAAGATCTTAGACCCTGATACCACAGGACAAGTGATCCATTCTCCCAGTACTTGATTTTTTGTATTACCATTGGAAGCCGGATGGATCACTGCTTCTCATTCCCTCCCCATTGATATTTACATATGCTTCTATAGGACAGGCAATTATGCAAGCTGTGCCCCCACGAGTCTTAGTTGCACCGTTGCAGTTAGGGCTGGCAGTTCCATTACATGACAACACAAGCTCGAGATTTGTAGTTGAAGCAGTAAATCATATGGGATTCTGCAGCTCCTATTCAGAAGTTCTTCGTTTTGAACGTTCAGCTGCAGCAGAAAGAGGAAATACTATACCTGTCCTTGTGGAACCTTCTGAAAGTCCTCCGAAATTCATTCAATATGCAGCTGATAAAATTGATCACAATATTATTCCAATAGATGGCCATGGTACTTTTGATGGGATGGGCATTATCGCCACTGTGACTCCAACTGGAACATTTTCAACGGTCATTAAGAAACGTCAAGTTTCATTTGAAGAACTGAGGAGTTTGGGGCAAATCCCAATAAAAACATATAATTCACAGGCCAGTGGGATGAGTTTCTCAAAGTATAATACTATTAAGGAAATCGCGTACAGTGACCTATCTGCAAACCTGGATATTTTATTGAGCATCTCACATCTACTCAGCAACAGTGTTCCAGGATGGCAAGGAGTATGCCAACTACTACATAAAGGTAACCATCCCGGTGTATCATCTGTCATGATTAACATGGATCCAACAAATGAGACGTGTATTCTCTCAACACTGTTTTTTGTTTCTGACCATGCCAAGAGATACAGCCAGACCCCTATTATAACATTCGACCAGCCTCTTTTCCACAAAGCACTTAGCATCATAGCCAATGAATCACAGGATAGTCCTTTGAAGAAGGTCATTCTGAGACTAGGAGGCCTGCACACAATCATGAGTTTTCTTGGATGCATCGGTTTGTTGATGAGTGGAGCAGGCTTGGTTGATATACTTGAGATCATATATGCAGGAAATGCTGTAAAGCACATGCTTCCTGGTAAAGCAATTGCAAGAGCGATTCGTGGTCATCTTATTGTTTCATCAGTTTTCAACACGATTTTAGCAACGCAAGCCCTAGATGATAACGACGATTTACAGGCAGCTAGATCATTGTTTAATAATCTTCTTAATGGGGAGCTTTCTGTTGAGGATGTTACATATAATGCTGTTGTCGAAATTGCAACCAAACTGCTGAAGGCCAAAGATGAATTTAAATTTTACAGGACTCCTCGACTTTGGTTGCAATATTTGCAAATGGTCAACATCCTGAAACAATTCTTAAAAGCTGAAAGAACAGGAAATTGGCATCTACATCTTGCAATGGTAAAGGAGATGCTACCTTTTTTTGCAGCATGTGGCCATAATTTATATGCCAGTTGTGCACGACTGTATTATGAGAGAATGGTTGAGCTTGAATTTGAAGCACCTGATGTATACACGGCATTTACAAATGGTCTGCATGTTGTCCGAAGAAGTGATAGGTTTTGGGGTGGCCTTTCCACTTATTTGGTAATTTAACAAGTTCTAATGAAGAATATAAAAGGATTCGGCGGAATGACCCATGGAAAAGGTATGACAGAACAGCAGCAGCTTGTCTGGGTTATGTCACGCCCTATTTGCGCCCATTTGAATGAATGCATGCAGGACTTTGCTTCAGTGAAGCATGCAGCAAGTGAGCAACATGTTACTATGACCAGTTCAAGAATTGAACACGATAAAGGAGATACACAGAAAGTACTGGTATATGGAGAACAGCTCAATGTGTTTGAGCGAGACAGCAACCTGCGTAACATTGTTACGGGTGTTACTTATGGCAGTGATGTTAATCCTGAACTTGCAGAAGAAATTGGAAATAGAATTCTTATTGAGATGACGGACAAAAGAGTCTCTGAGTTCTCTTTCAGAAAAAGCAACCAGGTGAAGGTAATGAAATCAGTTCAATCTGTTATATTGAAAGAAGAAACCTTTGTTATGGATCCTGAACTATTGTTTCAGCGCTTGTTGCTTTGTGTTCAGACTAGTGGCGTGGAATTGCAGGACGTGTTTCGTTATGAGCTTTGCTCATACCCAGCTAGTTTATTCAATAGGCATGGAGTTATGAGGGAATCTGGGAAGTCGCAGATTACCAATTATATTAAAGAGCAAGTACCAGCCATTGCTAACATGCCCGAAAATATGCAGTTCATCATTGATGGTGGGTGGTTACTACATCGCCTTCCTTGGAGTCCGAATCAGACATTCCATGAGCTGCTTTGTGCCTATGAGAGATATGTGCTAACAAAGTATGGCCAGGCAATAATAGTATTCGACGGATATGGAGATACGTTTTCTACAAAATCAGAAGCCCATCTAAAAAGAAACAGAGGTACAGTAGGACCTAAAGTAAATTTCATAACTTCTACCTCCATCGCCATCCAGAAACAATTATTTCTGAGTAATAATGAAAATAAACAAGCCTTCATTGATCAATTATCGCAAAAGTTACAAGAAGCTGGGTGTAAAACAAAGCAATCTCATAGTGATGCAGACTTCATGGTCGTTTTGGAGGCTTTCGAGTCGGCCAAAACTCATCCTACAGCCATTGTTGGCGAGGACACCGATCTTCTCATACTACTCCTTCATCATTTTCAAGAAAACCAATTTGATATTTTCCTTTGCCCAGAACCTAAGAAATCTTCCAAAAACATAACTGTGTATGATATTAGGAAATTAGCAAAAGCTTTAGGTATTGACGTCTGCTCTCACATCTTATTTGCTCACGCCGTATTGGGATGTGATACCACCTCCAAACCATTTGGATTAGGAAAACGTGACTCCATAAAGTTGGTAAGAAAGTCAGGCAGCTTCAAAGAAAGTGCTGCCGTATTCCAAACTTCACAAAAATCAACAGAAGAAATTGAAAATGCTGGTCTTAATGCTATTATAGAGTTGTATGGAGGATTACCAGGAGACAGCACACTACATGATATGAGACTTCGAACTTTCACTTCAAAGGCAACAAAATCAACAATACATGTGAAACCGGAAGTCTTGCCTCCTACAGAGGATGCCTGCAAATTTCATTCACTCAGAGTATATCATCAGGTGCAGCAGTGGATGGGTATTCATATGGATCCATTACAGTGGGGATTTGAAGTGAAAGATGGAAGATTGGCTCCCATTAGAATGAGTCAAGCACTAGCACCAGATCATTTATTAAAATTTGTGAAATGTGGCTGTAGAAAGAGTCAATGTGCGACTCTGCAATGTATATGCAAAAGACAGGGAATAGTGTGCACAGATGCGTGCACGGATTGTCGAGGAATAAGCTGTTGCAATTCCATGGAAGTGGACATGGACGATGATTGAAATCATACTATTCTTATACTGAGGACTGCTGTTTGAATGTATCTCTTTAACAATTTTCATTTGTCAGTGTCATATTGAGAAGTGCTATATTATCTAGTTCAAATTTGTTTATCCTTTTCAAATGATGTTAAAAAAAATGTAAATAAAAAATAATGTCAAAACTATGTTTGGCATATTAACATATAATTATCCTTGCTTATTGTATTAATGCCAATTTGATATTATGGTCATCAGAAACAATTTTTGATGTTATTTTTGACTTTCCCGTCCCTGAAAACATATAAAATGATACCACACATGGGCATATAAACAGTTATACCCTATATCTCAAATAATGGGCAGACATTTTGAAAAATCTGCCATATTGGATTAACGCGTCATGATAGAGTGGTAGACTTTTCACCATCGTTTTCTACGGAAAAATTTCAATAACAATCCACCCCCAGAAATTGTATTGCAGTTAGTTCTAGGTTAGCCCATTTTTTAAAACTAATTTGACTAGACTACATTATAAAAGTGAAACTAGCGTGACAGCCCTTTCTGAGGTCAAAGGTAATCGAATGACAGAAATCTCGCGTGCGTTGTCTACCCTCGTCATGCAACGCACTATCAGATAAAAATTCTATGGGACAGCACCAAACAACAAAACGTCCCCCAGAAACGCCTGTCCAAAGGTGAGGTTCAAACCATAAGCTGCACTGTGACGTAATGCTACGTGGCTGCGTCATAACCTTAGGTCCTGAGAGGAAGGGTCCTGTTGCCAACTGGTAGAATTATCTTTTTTTAAGTTCCCTCAAACAATATTTGACTTTCGGCATTATAAACAAACACTCTGTCAAAAGTCAAAGCACAGAATTCCTGATGTCATTTCATTTTCAAGTGCATTTTACTTAATTAAAAGGAGGCGTCTGTAGTTATTGTCATTTCTGTGATTTCTAGGTGATTTATTTTAAACGGCGCTTTCAAAGTGCATCATTGAACTTTATTTGTCGCCATTACAGCTTGGTTGTCGCACATGTACTGAGATATGCGTCTAACAACGTATGCAACGCTTGGAACGGAGTGAAGTAAACACGTTTAAAAATATACTAGAAAAAAAGTTGTTAAAGATGCTTAGAAAACATATGGCTGGCAAGCTGGCATCTGCTCCAAGACCCAACCAGGAGAGACAAAATGGCTGCCTGAAACCACGTGACGAAACTCTGCATCATAATGTCACCCTTTTCACCGGGTCCTGCAAATGATATACAATGATATCAAAATGAATCTAATGATATGAAAATTGCAATGTTTAGCACATTTTACGGTCTTGTCTTAAGAATATCAGGAAACTGTGCATATAAACCCCTAGCAGAGTCGGGCCATTTCCCTACACAACGTTTCTTTTCCAATTATAATGCCTGAAAGGAATCAAAATGTAATATTTACTGTTGCAGATATACGTCGCTCGACCATGACAGTAATTTAATATCACAAACATATGAACAAACAGGAGATATTTGTATAAACAGAAGACAATAATCTAAAAACCCTGGGGCATTTGAAGGAGCTATCGCTGCTGCAGCGCCGTTTTTTTATGCAGTGGTGGCGTCATCAGTGCTCCACACTGCTGTATATTTACAAACTGACGCACTGGGCCCAATGCGTCCGTTTGTGTAGGCCAGCGTCGCATTACACCTGTACCAGGTGTAATGTATGCAGGGCATGCGTTCCCACGTTAAAAGCCCTGTAGAATTGTCGCAGTGTAATTTACAACTATTCACTGCGTCACTCTACGAATTGACTGCGTCAAAATCCCTATGCCTTCTCAAACCAGGCGTCAGGATTGACGCAGGGCTTTAACAATGGGACTCGCCTCTGTGTTCTGAAGCATTGCTGGAGTTGCGTCAGTCTTGCGACCAACTCCAGCAGTGTCTTACTTTAGCACAGGAAGATGCATCAGAATTTCTGACGCATCCGTGAATCCTTGCGCCATGGAGTACTGTATTGTAAAGACGGCGCATCCATGGTGTTGTTAGGGCATTTGTGGCATGTGCAAGAAATCTGACGCATCATTGCAGATGCGTCAGTTCTTGTAAATATGCCCCCAGATTTACATGTAGTATTCAATACTGGAGTCTAAGTTGGTGCCATGGATAGTCAACTTTGCGATGTGTGAAAAAACTAAATGAATGGATTTGTCCAGTATCTTATAAATGAAGTCAAATGCTAAAGCAGGTATTAAAGTTTGGTGCTATGTAAAAGCCCTGTGCTCCCCTTCCAAGGGGCCTCCTAGTAAATTTACTGGGGCTCTCTATATATCTCTCTCTGTCCCTCTCATTGCTCAGTTTCTCTATCTCAATCAATCAATGAATCAATCAGTCAGGATTTATAAAGCGCGGCTAATCATCCGCTAGGGTATCCAGGCACTTGCGGGTCCCTGAGGCTTATTCGAACAGCCAGGTCCTGAGGGCCATTCGGAAATCCAGAATCTCCCTCCCTCGCTGAGGCTACTGCTACATCGGACTCTCTCTCACTGCCAATTCATGCCTCATCTCTCGCTAGCTTTCAATGTACCTCTCCTTCTCTACCTCACCTATATCTTGCCGTCTCCCCTAACCTATCATATCTGTCTCTCTCTCTCTCCTGCTCATCTCTTTACCTCTCTTTTACTTCTCTGGCTCCATCTTACCTCCATCTGCCTAACTTGCCTCCCTCGCTGCCTCTAACCTCTCTTGCAAACACCCCTTCACGGTCTGACTAGCCTGTAGGGTAATCAGGCAGTGCCCGATGGGCTGGTCTGACAGGTCAGTGTGTGGGCTGTTTTTTTGGCTGTTTGTGGGCCTGTTTAATGGCGTGCTGGGCCGGTATTGACTATCGATTTCCCTGATAATAAAACAAACATTGCCTGCAGCAACCTCAAATTCATGCAGCTTGTACAGCAGGTCTTTACAAGTTCAAACTGTCCTAGTTTGCAAACGTCGGCCACTTTATTAGATATCTAATTCGCAAATGGGGGTCACTTTTAGTTTGGTGCCTGGGCCTATTTTCTCTCCCAGACTGACACAGCACCCTATTCTCTTCGCATGTCTGTCTACCTCTGTCTTCTTGTACCTCATCTCTCTCTACCTTGCCAATCACCAAATCAAAGCCCTTCTCTCTTCTTCAGTTATCTATCCACGCATCGCTCTGGCTACAGCTTGTCACCTCTTTCGGCAACCTTATATCTCTCTTTCTCTGCCTCAACTATCTTTCTGTCTCATGCTCTTTAATCTTCAACTCACCTGTTCTTCTACACCACTCACTTTTTTGGGCCCATCTCCATATGCCTCCCCCATCTCTAGTTCTACCTCCCTCCCCTCTTTTAATACACTTCTCTCTACCCCGCCTCGCACTGTCTCTCACCTCATCTCTATCTCTCCATTTCCTGTACCTCCCCCTCTCTCTGCACCTCACTACTCTGTTCTCATCTCACCTCCCTGTATCTCTCCATCTACGTCAACTCGCTCTCAACCACATCTTCTTTCACCACCTCACCCTTCTGCCATACCTCTCTCTGCCTCTTCCTCTCTCTAACTCCTCTCTTTATACCTTATCTCTCGACTACATCCATCAGTGTAGCCGCCTCTCTCTAAATGTCCTTATGTCTCTCTTTGCCTCTCTACCTCACCTAAACCTATCTCGGTACCTCTGTTTCTGTACCTACATGTTTGTCTTTTTACCTCTCTGTACCATTCTTTCTGAACTCTTCAGCTTTCTCTCTTTAGCTTACACCTCTCTCTGCCTCCTCTCCGTCACTATGGTCCTTCCCTCTCTTGGGCATATTTACAATGGTAGTGACGGAGCGTGTTGTTAGCCTCCTTGGCTTAACGCTGCGCTCCGCCACTTCTGAAACACAGGGCTGCACTGTACTTACAACAATATGGTGGAGCCCTGTGTTTCCCCCTGCACTGGCGCTAAATTTAGCTGCCTATTGCCAACGCAGGCACCCTTGCATCATAGTGCAAGGGTGTTTGTATTGAGGGGAATCTTTAAATGACGTTTTAAAACTTCTGTGTGCTGCTTAGTGCAGCACACATAAAAGTTGCAAAATGTCTTTTATTTTTTTATGATTGTTTATGTGCAAGAAGGGACGTCTTTCTGTACATAAACAATCAATGGTGTTTTGCTGTTTCCATGTGTGCTACACAACACAAATGGGGCAGCGTCAAAATCAATTGGTGCCGTGGCGGAACGCCCACCGCTACACCCATTTCCCTCCCCTTTCACGCTAAGTACAAGGTGAAAGGGTTCCTTATTTACAATGCAGCATTAAGCCACGTTAAGTGGCTTAAAGCTGCCTTCTAAATAAGGCGAAGCCCCTATTGCCATGACAACGTCCTGAAAAGTGACGTTGTGGTGGCGATAGGGGCTTGTAAATATGCCCCTCTGTTTCTCCTCTCCCACTATAACATTCTCTTTACTTCTCTGTCCCCCTGTTTCTGCCGCCTCACATTTCTCTTAACCAGCAGAGCTGTAAACCACTGCCTACCCGGAGACTTGTACCCATAGAAACAGAAGAAGAGAAAGATGACAGGGAAGAGAATTTAACATATAATGACCATAATTCACCTAATGCAATAGCATCCCCAGAGAGGCGCTTTCAAGTTCCTGATGGCAGCAGTAATGCCAGATGTGACGTTAGATTTAGTTGTAGATAACAATATCCAGCAGTTAAAGCTATAATTTCACCTCTGTGGCTTACTGTGTGCTAGTCCGCCGGACATCCACCAACCCACCTTCACCGTGTGTTTCCTACAATAGAACAAGGCAGGCTAGCCACTGAATTTCACTTGAAATATTATGTCAGCAAGTAAATAAACTTTAGAGCAAAGGTTTTATGAATGCTTGTCCCAGTTTTCTTTTGGTACTGTTTGTCTGGCAGCTTGAACTTCCCGTTGTTTTTTATGCACCTGTTTCTGAGAGTTTATAGAATAATGTAATATTTATTGGCACCATAAGGGCTTGAATTGGATGTCAATGGGTAATTTTTTTTAAGAGTCCAATATAGGGGGGGCCAATGTATGTCTAGCCAAGGGACACAGAAATCTTTAAAATGGCAGAGGGAAGGAGGGGTCTGTAGTGTCCGCCTTGGTGAATGAAGAGATTGGCAACCACTTGTAGTCACAAAGCGTGAGACCTCAAACGCACACAACCCGCTCAACTCACACTTAACAGAACATCAACACAGTACCTTAGTGGAGTTTCACACACGAGGAGTTAAATATTCCAAGTGGTAAGACTCTGGTAAGGGGAACAATGAACAGTATACAAGGAATACTGTGGTCTCTTTGTGTACATGTAAGGCCCTGGGGCACAGCATCGGGCGCACAGCTCTAGCTGGCTTCACCCTACCGCCTACTGTAGCTCTCCCCAGGCTTCTTCTACGCGCGCACACACACACGCACTCGCACACACTCACAGACACACACACGCGCACACACTCACAGACACACACACACACACACACACCCACACTCTCCTCTCTCTCCTGTAGATACAGGATGCTACAGGTCGCCTGCCAAGACCTCACGTAGATTACAGGTCTATTATCGATGCTACTTCCGGTGACAACACCAACCCAATCTTAAACCTCCTCCATGGAACTGACTTCTGAGACGGGTTGTTCTCTCTCTGCTCCCTGCCTCCGGTACAAAGGATCTCTGGATACGACACATCTGAAGCTTGTGCTCTTGCAGGAGTATTTGACTTTAAGAAAGACAGAATTAAGGATTATTCAAGAGATCAGGGCCGGCTTTAGCACTGGTGGCGTCCAGTGCGACAATGTTTTTTGGTGCACCCCCCCAGTGACCACCTCTGCAACGGATTCCCGCACTACCACCCTATAACAGTCTCCATAACCTCTCTCTCTCAAATGCATTTAATTAGTTTATGGGGTCACTCATAAAAGTGAAGGGTGTCAGCGCACTTTACATTGCACACACATTACGGAGACAATCAATCATGTGTGTAAATCAATATAGGAAACGTTACATAAGACAGAGGACTACAAGGGGTAGGATTTATGTCATCCATACCGGTAGGCAGTATAGTTTAGGGGGCTTGGTCTGGAGAAGCAAAAGCTCAGAATTTAAAACGTAACACCATGGTTAGGGGTTCTCTTTAATAATCAGAATTGATTTCTACCCAAATGAACCCTTTGTGCAACATTAGGATAATGACAGTCTGGGGAAAAAATCAATACGCTCTAATCTATACTTGAAGGCTGCATCTCAGTTCTTTGATGACAGTTAATAGCTCACTGTTAGGAGTTTAACTTATAAACTGCAAGTAACAAAGGGAAGTCTCTGTCAAAAGCAGTAACCCACTTACCTATTTATGCTATATTCGCTTTGTGATTTTCATGGTCGCATTCTTTGCAGCAGGCATATTAACCTTCTGCACCACCTTATGATGAATCAAAACTTTCACAAGTCAAAATTCCACTAGACAGAACTACGGTCTCTCTCCGGGGAAGAACATTAATCACCGGAGTTCACTTGACATTTTTATTGTTTGCTGAAAATTGTTGGAGGCCAGGAACACTGTGGGTGCTTTAAAAGACAATGAAAACTAGCAAACAGGCGCCCCCACGGGAACTCAGCACCCGGTGCGGTGGCACCGGTCTCACCGCCCTAGAGCCGGCCCTGGAAGAGATACATCTGTTGATCTAAAGGTCCAAAGTCTAAAGGGAACTCCTGCCAGTGTTGGGGCTTGGCGCCCACCACCTTTACCACTCAGCCCTTTTCAACCTTGGGGCATCAGACGTGGAAAGTGTTCTCCAAGATTTTCCATCCGGGATAAATACTCCGGGGCAGATTTACAAGCCCCTTGCGCCATATTTACACCGCCAGGCGTAAGGATTGACGCAGCATTAACAAGATAGGGCCCCCAGACCATTGCTGGAGCTGCTTCGCACTTGCGACGCAACTCCAGCAATGCGCCACTTTTACGGCACAGATGCGTCACGCATCTGTGCCGTTTTTGCTCCATGGTGCGCCGCACTGTAAATGTGGCGCATCCATGGTGGCGGAGCTGTGGCGCACAATAACTGGCACATCCCTGCTGACATGCAGGGATGCGCCAGTTATTGTAAATATGCCCCTCCATGTGTTTGTTTTTATTTCTCCTATCAATGGTGAGATAAGCTGTGCTAAAGATGTCGTAATATTGCAATACTTTTTGGATGCCTAATTTAGATGGCATTGCCACATTATTTTCTTCTCTGTGACGCATAATTCTAGTGGTAAAACTCTGCGGAGAGGTTTGGGGGCTGTCCTAATGATGAGGACATTCATATTTCACAGGGGACAGTGACATATTTTCCATGTTTTACTGTCCCCTGTGAAATGTGTTTTCATACCACTACAATTTGTGCAATAATGTCAGCCAAAATGCAGTGGTAGAAAAACACAGTTCACGGGAAGCATGAAACACGGGCAGCCGTACTTGATTTAAGAATACATAGAGAAAAGTTTCTTGACTGAGTTTTGTTGGTGGTTACTAAATGAACAGTTTTATTGTTTTAAAATATTTTGTTATTTTTAGGGGGCATTTTATGTTTTTTTGTATACTGTTTTACAAAAATTATTATTACAGCATACAACCACTTTTAGACTTTTTTATGATGGAATTTTCGATTAATATCCTTCCTGCCTCGGTTCTTGGGTTCCCTTTCTGCAGTTAGTCTGCCACCCATGCAGAACAAAGTTAAGATTACGGGATGTGGGTGTTTTCCGTCTCCACTTGCGGCAGCACCTCTGCAGGGACTCTATGCAGAGTTTTCATGTCCTCTTATTCAGGAGTTGATCTTTCCTACTGGTACCTCAAGTTCTCCTTCTCATGCTTCGACGTGAGGTGTTCTCTTATCCTCAAAGTGCTGTCCAAGACTCTGCTCTCTGCCCTGCCTAAATTGTGGTCCCAGAGGTTGCTGGTGACGCTGCTCACATCCCAGCACGTCTCACAGAGGGAGATCACACCAAAGTCCAGGCGCTCGGGTCTACAGCGCTCCATAAAATGGCGGACGCTCCTCTCGTTACTACGCACTTTTTGAAGGGGTGGTCTCCCTGCTCCCACCCCCTCGCCGCAGCGATGCCCCTGGTGGTGGAAGGTTAGGTTACCTGAGCCTTCAGTCAATGAACGCTTGACATATACCCCAAGGACTCAACGGGAAGTCAGCTGACTGCAGAGCAAGTCCTTCCTTCATTGCTGTGTTAGGATCGTGGTCTCGAGTACAAGATGGCAGACCGGTGCACCTTAAAAAATGTGGGGTTCACTATGAACGTCCTAAAAATGTAATCTGATGCCATTATAATATCCAAGTGGACCATTTAAAGGGTGCATAGTTTATTAAAAAAATTAAATGTACTGATATTTCATAAACTTCATTTTGAGACCATGGACTCTAAATACCCAAAAATGTGCCCGTAGATCCTGGTCTTGATACCAGGACCGTGGCTAAGAATGAGGCCCTCACGTGGGACCCCAAGTTTCATCGTCTGCTGTCATGGTACCATGGACTTTAGAAGGTGAGTGCAGAGGGGGCTGTACCTGTCAAGGGGTGAAAACTATTTCATGAGGTCGGGCACCCCACAACATCAACACTTAAAAAAAGTGTAACTTTTGGGGAGGGAAGCTTGTGGGTCTCCCTGACCTAAGGACTGGAGGTTATGGTGCCCACCCTACCTCATATGGCCTTTCATTTTGTTTCCTCTTGTGGCTAGCAAATCAGTGTCTTCGGGTCTATGAAGGTAGTGTAGAGTTTGTGGACCCAAAACAGACAACAGGAAACACATTTCCCTCATCCAATAGGGTCTGAAGGCAGTGAACAGACAAACCATCCAGATATCTCGCACTTTTTAACCCTTCATAGCCGGCCAACACTTTTGTTTTAATGCAAATTTCTCAAAAACGACTGAACCGGATTTATATCAGGGCGCCCCCCAAATCGAATTAACTTCTTTTTTCGGAAAGTTTGGTGCAAAGTCATTAAAAGGAGCCCAAGGGCCTGGTTTGGATCGTGGCGGACAGGTTACTCCCTCACAATGGTCACAGATGTCCGACGCTTAAATATAAATCCCATTATATACTTTGGAATTTATATTTTGGTGGACGGGATATCCATCACTATTGTGACGTAGTAACCCTTCCGGCAAGATCAAAGTCAGGCAGTAAGTTATTTGAAAAATAAAAAAAAAAGATTTTCAATGAAAACATTGGGCCCGATTCACAGAACTAACTTAAGACAAAATCCTAAACTTACTACCATTTTCGTATTCACAGAAGGCACTTACTCATTTCGGTATTCACAGAAGTTAGGAGTCCTAACTTTAGGACTCCTAAATGCCTTCTGTGAATACCGAAAGTCTTGCAATTAGGATTTTTCTCAGTTTAGGAGTCCTAAAGTTAGGACTCCTAACTTTACTACTACTAAACTGAGAAAAATCCTAATTTTAAGGCTTTCGGTATTCACAGAAGGCATTTAGGAGTCCTAAAGTTAGGAGTCCTAACTTTCCTAATACTAAATTGAGAAAAATCCTAATTTTAAGACTTTCGGTATTCACAGAAGGCATTTAGGAGTCCTAAAGTTAGGAGTCCTAACTATACTACTACTAAACTGAGAAAATCCTAATTTTAAGGCTTTCGGTATTCACAGAAGGCATTTAGGAGTCCTAAAGTTAGGAGTCCTAACTATACTACTACTAAACTGAGAAAATCCTAATTTTAAGGCTTTCGGCATTCACAGAAGGCATTTAGGAGTCCTAAAGTTAGGACTGCTAACTTCTGTGAATACCGAAATGAGTAAGTGCCTTCTGTGAATACCAAAATGAGTAAGTGCCTTCTGTGAATACCAAAATGGTAGTAAATTTAGGATTTTGTCTTAAGTTAGTTCTGTGAATCGGGCCCTTTGACTGTAGAGTCACTATCATTGACGCTGTAATATATAATAGAAATATATGTTTGTGCATGGAGTCATTCTTTATAAATAACCATAAAGTAATTTGTCTACAGAGGCCATTTATCCAGGACAAGGTTTCTTTTTTATCGAATTGATAGGCGGGTTCAAAGGCGGCGCTTCCCCTCCACACAATCAGTTGAGAGTGATTGGGCTGTGGAGAGCCGAATGGAAGTTGAAGAGCCCCAGGCAGAGACATGTTTGATGCTGAAACAGAGCAGCCACTTGTAACCCTTTTAGTCCGACGTCATTTCATAGCAGCTGCAGTAAATGCTTTATTGAGAGCGTGATTTCAATCAGCGCTGTTGATGGAACAGAGCTCGCGAAACCCCTCAGATGCTCATGGCGGTCCTCGATTTTTGAACACATTAAAAATGATGCACAGAATTTGGTTTACTTTAGAACCTTAAAAATCTTTACAAATATTAAGGGGCATATTATCAAGGATGACGTTAAAATTATCACTGCTGTAGCAGCAGAAAACTGCCGCTAAAGCGGCGATAACAGGCTTGATAATATGCCGCAGAGAATTCCAATAGAAGCCCATGTTGACACCAGAACATGGGCTTCTATGGGAATTCTCAAGGGCATATTATCAAGGCCATTATCGCTGCTTTAGCAGCAGTTTTCTGCCGGTAAAGCGGCGATAATTTTAACGCCGTTTCTTGATAATATGCCCCAAAGTTTGTTGTGAAACTTTCTAGAGACCCCGTGCTCCCAATAGAGCTTCCTTCCAGTAACAATATCCAGGCACACAGCACACTCCATGAAGCTTCCTTGAACACATGCTTGGAGGGTGATTATTTGAGGTACATCGGAAAACGGCGAATGCTTTTTTGTGAAACTTCTATTTTAGTAACAAAAACACCAGTATTGATGAATAAAGAAAAAAGGCATCTGCATATATGGGGACTTTTCCTCCTTGGACAAACCCCTGAAGCGTAACCAATATCCGTGGCCATATACTCACTGCATGGTACATGCATGTTCAACTGCGTCACATGTTTAGTGAAGAAATCTCTGAAAACTCTGGAGAGACCTATGCAATAGTAACCAGTCCCTGCAAAGTAACATGTGCCTCAATGCATGGCCATTGACAGCGGGTGAGGTCACGTGTATAAATATGAAAGTGGAATGTATTTTCCTCAACTCTGGGAGCTCTTTGAAGATTCATTTAGTTACTGAGTTCATGAATCCATCATTATCTCAAGCATACTATCTGTGTATGTAGTAGTACTATGGACGTGTGTGGGGTGAGCGTGTCAACGTACATTTTGCTGTGGTAAAAGAAGACATCATTTCGTAGTTGTCCCCCACTTTTCCCGCTTTGGTTTTGCTGGCATGCAGTTACAATGGTCTTCGAGGTCTCTTGATAATCCTGCGGTACTCCATGAATGAACAGCTCCACTGGAGTGGGGCGGGGGCATCTGCTGGTATTTCTTCATCGCCAAAAGCTCCCCCTCTGGAATTGCTGAATCACCGCCCTCATTGTCCAGTTAACTGGGGTACTGGAGGCTACGAGTTGCTGCCCAAGAACGTGGACACAGATCGGGGCGACCGATCCTGTTGTCTGAGTGGAGGCAGGGACCCGTATGTTGCCTCGCCACATGAAGCCTGGCCTCCAACTACTTGTATGGACTCCCACTCCATGTTGAATCTCTCACCTTTGTTCTGCTCTTTCCTTCTCTGGCCCCTTTAGATCAGGATTTGCCCACCCATGTTTGTATGTCTATACTGTTGCAGCTTGTCTGGCTCCCCCTTGTTTGTTCCTTCCCTTGCAGGCTTAACCGAACTCCTTTTTCGATTCCTGGTTTGGTATCCCTAGTCAGGCAAAATGTTATAGAAAATCATGAACGATAAAAATGAGAAACTGAGATCTCAATTTGTGGATAAGAGACTAAATGGACCTATTCTTGATAACTTTGAAGTAGACCCGAAAGAGGCTGGCATACTTTAAGACTACCATTTGTTGAACCCTGGGTTTTATACCTTACTAACAGCCTCTGATCCGATTCTGCCTGCTTTAGGTTTCTAACAATGTTCAAACATAAAGGACCGAGGGTTTTAATCTTTATCAAGGGATGGCTTCTCCCATACGATCTGCATTGTAACACAATGGAACACTGGGAAGCACCCGGCTCCCTTTTCTTTTTGTAAGTCTACACATATTCTTAATATGAATATCTTAGATTCTGTCTTGACCACATCCAACCATTTATTTCCCTTTACAAAGCCTTCAGAAATGTCTCTGGGTGCAGTCCAATGTAAGGATTTCCTGATACAAAATATGAACCTACTCAAAACCATCATTTTAATGAAAGGTATCATCCCTAACAGTGTAATACACCCAGAATGCCAGGGTGCCATATTTGGTGTAGTCTTGCACCTGCAGTAAACCATGGATTACATACTGTATGTAGTAGGAAAGAAGCCCTTGCCGTATAAATGGTTCATATACACACGGAAGTAGTCCTGCCTCCATCATCTGCATCACCGTTGACATACTGTAGTAGTTCAGCAAAATTCAGTTTAAAAACCAATAAACAGATCTACTCTAGATGGTAAAAAAACTTCAACATGTGAGCGGTTGACTTACGTGCTGTAACAGGAAAGTAAACTTCATCATGTGTATAGCGGATGTATATTCTGTAGCAGGAAAGCAAACTTAAAAATGTGAATGGTTGACATATGTTTTGCAGTAAGAAACCGTATGTGAACTGTTTACTTATGTACTGCTGCTGGATGACAAACTTCAGCATGTGAACGGTTAACATGTATTCTGTAAAAGGAAGACAAATTTTCACATGTGGAGGGCTGACTTATGTACATTAGTAAAAAGGCAATCTTCCAATTGTGAACGCTTGATGTATGTTCTGTAGTAAGAAGGCAAACTTCAACATATGAACGCTTGACATGTGCTGTAGTAAGATGGCAAACTTCAACGTGTGAACGCTTGACTTATGTACTCTAGTAAGCAGGCAAAATTCAACATGTGAACACGTTACGTATGTACTGTAGGAAGAAGGCAATCTTCAACATGTGAACGCTTGATGTGTGCTGTGGTAAGAAGGCAAACTTCAACATGTGAACACTTGACAGGTGCTGTGGTAAGAAGGCAAACTTCAACATGCAAACGCATGACTTTTGTATTATAGTGATGGAGCAGGATTTCGCAAAAAGAAACCTGCTCGGGTTAACATTCCCATAATACATACTAACAGTGTGCAGAAAAGACTAACATGCAAATCATATGAAACACATGGGGAATCGCTTTGCGCATGAGTGCAGTAATGTGAACTAATGCATGAAAAAACTAGCCCACATTTAACATTGCATTTTCGAGAGAAACAAAATGTAATGCATGTCTAGGCCGCATTTCGCATCTTGCTTCCTGATTTAAAAATAATAATAACTAATGCTGCTTTTTGCCTTAGGCTTCTGCTAAGAAAATATTAACAGGGGATAAGTGCAAAGGTGGGAGGTAAACAGTGAAAAGTGCATTTTCATGAAATTAAGGAATGTGTATGTTTCCATTCCTCATAGTGAGCCGAATAGGCCTGCAATTTCTTAAATTGACCAGATAGATGAGGGGCTGGAAAAGGAGCAAGAATGACCTGACAAGAGGAGGAGCCTAGCGCGCAACCAAGATGGCCGCGTAGGTGCGAGGCTCCCGAGGACCTCCGTGACCTCCTACATAAATCCTGGAAATATCCTGTCCTAGATGAGGGGACTGTGTTGGTGAGCCCGAGCTGAGGTGTCACCCGTTTTCCGCTTCCAAATTGGACCTCGGACACCGGCGGGAGCACCGATTGAGGTTTGCGGCCTTCTCCACGCCGGCCCCCCGGATTGGAGTTACGGGGCGATCCGGAGACAAAGTGATCAACAGCGGCGGGCAGGGCTGGGCGACTCGTGTACCCCGCACTTTCACTTTCGCTTTTGCACCCTCCTTGCTGTGTAGGTGAGGTTGGGTTGCGGGGCGGTGTGTGGTGGTGTGGCCTCGTTGGGGTGCCCTGCTGGCCCGCCGGCTGTGATCCCTCCTGCGGACCTGTGGCTGCCCCCCCCCCCGGAGCCCGTGAACTGGTTTGTCGGCCCTTTCCGAGGTGATTGGCACGATTTGGGGACTGGAACCATGTCCTCAAAACAAGATGGCGACCGGGCAAAGGTGAAATCGACCCGCCGTGGCACAGCCCATCAGTCCAACAGCATGGACCGTTACACCCTCCAGAAGGGATCTCCCGAGGTGCCGCGTAGGTCTCCTGAGGACCCGACTGATGCTCCTGCGCTGCCCACGGATCTGACCCTGCGAGATGTCATGGGCGCTATCGCCGAGATGAAGGCCTCGGTGGACCAGCGCTTTGACACACTGGCGCAAAAGATTGACTCGGTCCACGTGGATGTTGGCCTGGTGAGGGCTGATTTATCCAAGACCAATGACCGGGTCGATTCTTTGGCCCACACCACCTCGGGCCTTACAGCGGACGTGGCGGCCCTCCAAAAGGAGGTGCGCCGGCTTGGCCAGGCGAGCGCCCTGATGGATCGTCGACTGGAGGATTCCGAGGGTCGGGCCCGGAGGAACAATGTCCGCATTGTCGGGGTGCCGGAGGGACGTGAGGAGGCGGCGGCGGACCTGTTTGTGGAGGACCTGATACTCACCCATCTCCAGCCCCGGGGGCTGAGTAAATTCTTTGCGGTGGAACGTGCCCACAGGGTTCCCGGAGGACGACCTAAGGCCGGAGCCCCTCCGAGGCCTATCATTGCCCGGATTTTCAACTTTCGGGACAGGGACGCTATCCTTCAGACTTCTAGGCAACAAGGACCGGTCAGACTTGACAATACGGACGTAAACTTCTATCCTGATTTCACCCCAGCGGTCCAGAAGCAGAGACTGAGCTTTCTCGGAGTCAAACGTCGTCTACGGGACTTGAACCTCAAGTATGCGATGCTTTTTCCAGCTAAGTTGCGGGTGGAGGTGGATGGCCGCACGCACTTTTTTGATCGTCCCGAGGCGGCCGGGGACTGGTTGGACTCCTTGCCCGGGGATCGGGGCCGGGGGGGTGGGGGGGGCGCGGTTGGAGGGGAGGGCTCGCCGGATCAGGAATGAGGGATTAATAGTAGGCCTCGCTCTGGACAACATTGTCGTCATTTTTGACTGTTCGTTAAGTCTCCCTCCTGTGGAGGTGGTACGGGGTCTCCTGGGGGCTCTCCCTCCTCCTCTGGGGGACTAGTTAGTTTAATCATTCATGGGGCGACAGGCACACTGCACTTTGGGGGGGCTGTTTGGGCTCATGCAGGGGTGCAGGGAGGGGGGAGTTCTGTTGGGATGGGTGGGTTGGGGTGGGGTGTTGTTCGTTTTTACCGCAAGGCAAACCCTTTATTGTATTGGTGTTTTTAAGGTGCTCTCCGGGGGACGAATGATGGCTTCTGTATGTAATGGGGGGTAGGGACCTGACTTTATTGTCCTGGAACGTTAACGGACTGGGGGATAGGATTAAGCGAGGTGTGGTCCTGCAGTATTTGAAACGACTTTCACCAGATGTGGTCTTTCTGCAGGAGACACACCTTATTGGTAATTCCTTTTGTGCCATGAATCGACGTGGCTATCGCTTGGTGGCCCACTCGGGCTTCACGTCGGGCTCACGGGGGGTGGGCATCATGGTGAAGAACTCGCTCCCGTTGGAAATAGACGAGGTGCGCCATGATGAGAGGGGACGCTACACTGTCTTAGTGGGGAGAATGGAGGGTAAAGTAGTTGTCTTTGTATCAGTGTATGTCCCACCGGGGCTACAGTCTACGACTTTTGCAGACTTAGGGCGCCTCCTCCTTGACCTTCCGGGGGGGCTTCTGGTGGTTGGGGGGGACTTCAATGCGGTGGTTTCTGGGACCGTGGATCGTCACCCCCCTAGGGACCTCTCCCGGGCGCAGGCGTGGCTGTCCGGCTTCTTAGATACACTGGGATTGGTGGACTGCTGGCGCTTAAAACATCCCACGCAGCTGCAGTACACTTTCCACTCGGGTGCCCATGGTAGCCTCTCACGGCTTGATTATGTCCTTGTCCCTGCGGCCTATGTTGGGAGGGTAGGAGAGGTTCGCCATTTGGCGCGGGGTATTTCAGATCACTCCCCGCTCCTGTTGCACTTTGATGTCTTCCCGAGGGGGGAGGGCAGGGTAGCTCCAATCAATGCCTGGTATCTGCGCGACCCCACTATTCGTGCTGATTTGATTAAATCCTTGCAGCGGTATTTCGATGAGAATGTGGGGTCTGTCCCTTCGGCTATCTCCCTGTGGGAAGCCTTCAAAACAGTTCTTAGAGGGGAGGCCCTCTCCTTTATTTCCCATGCCCGGAGGCGCGAGCAGGAGGAGGTGACCCGGGTGGAGGCCGAAATCGCTGAATTGGAGGGTGATCTAGAGGGTGGGGTGACGGACGCTGCACTACATGTCCTACAACTTAAGCAGGCGGCCTACAGGGCCCTCGTCACGGAGGCGGCCAGGGGCCTCTATAGAGAGCAACAGGGGCGACTGTATGATGTGGGTGATAAGGCTGGTAAACTGCTTGCATGGTTGGATAAAAAGGAGAGAGCGAGTCGTGTGGTCCCGCTGATTGAGAGGATGGATGGTGTGCGTGTCACCGAGCCAGAAGACATTGTCTCTTGTTTCGCGGATTATTTCCGCGAGGTGTATTCCCCGGTTTCTCCCTGCTCGGAGGAGGACTCCCATGCCCTGCTTAGGGATATCGCGTTGCCTTCCCTTTCGGTGGAGGACAGGGTGTCGTTGGATGCCGCTCCTACCTCCGACGAAATTGCCCTCGCCATACGCTCGGTCGCATCCGGCAAGGCCATGGGCCCGAACGGCATCCCTATTGAGCTGTATAAGCTGCGACCGGATGTACTGGCACCCCACCTCCGTGCGATGTTCCTGGCGGCCCACTCGCTGGGCTCCCTCCCGCCGGACCAACGTCTGGCTACCATCGTGGTGATCCACAAGGAAGGGAGACCTCGAGACCGGGTTACATCCTACCGGCCTATCTCGTTCTTGAATGCGGAGCCCAAAATCCTCGCCAAGGTGCTGGCCAACCGGCTGGTCGGCGTGGTGGGCGATTTGGTCCACCAAGACCAGTCCGGCTTTATTCCCCATCGCAACACGGCCCTTAATCTGCGGCGCTTGCACGGGGTGCTCGCGCGTGTCCCGTTTGTGCGGGAGCCGGCCATATTGGCGTCCTTAGACGCCACCATGGCGTTTGACACGCTCGAGTGGCCATACATCTGGGCTATGCTGGCGAAGTTTGGATTTGGCCCGGGGTTCATCAGCTGGGTCAAATTGTTGTATTCGGGCCCATTGGCACAGGTGGTGGTGAATGGAAGAGTATCGGTCCCGTTCGAGCTGGGACGGGGCACGCGACAGGGCTGTCCCTTGTCGCCGCTCCTGTTCGCGCTGGCCTTGGAACCCCTGGCGGAGTGGCTGCGGTGGCACCCTTCCATCCGTGGTCTCCGTTGGACCCCCGAGTATGAGGACCGCGTGTCCCTATACGCTGACGATATCCTATTGTACTTAGCCTCCCCGCGTAAATCACTGATTGTCCTGGTTGATGTTTTGCGCTCATTCGGCCGCAACTCAGGCCTTGTCATCAACTGGGCTAAATCATGTGTGTATGTGCTTTCCGGGGAGGCTCCCGTCCTCCCGCGGGGCTGTCCGATCCAGATTGCCTCGCAGGGGTTTCGGTACCTGGGGGTTTACATTACTCTGGACCCGGAGGCCCGCTACGAGCGGAATTTGCTTCCCCCCCTCCAGTGCTTGAAGGAGGACGTCGCGCGCTGGCGGCGCCTGCCGCTTTCGCCGCTCGGCCGGGCGGCATTGTTTAAGATGATGTCGTTGCCACGCTTCCTGTACGCTCTCCAGAATACTATGGATTTAGTCCCGGCGCGCTACTTCCGTGAGGTGGAGAGTCTCCAGCGCCGCCTGTTCTGGGACGGGAGGCCGCGTATTGCCTTGGCGAAGTTGACGCTCCCATGGTACGACTGGGGGATTGCCCTCCCGGATATTAAACGGTATTACTGGGACTCCCAGCTAGCTGCAATTAATCATGGCCTTTACGGGCCCGCCTTAAACCCGGCATTTGAAATGGACAAGATGCTCCTGCCTGGTGGCGACTATAATCGAGCGCTCTACTCTGGCGCGCCCGGACCCCGCCTGACGGGACCTATGCGTGTCATGGTACGAGTATGGCACGCGGCTAACGCAGCTATGGGGTGGAAGGACCGTTTGACCCGGGCATCACCGTTGTACGCGTCTGAGAGATTGGGCTTCCTGTGGACCTCGAAGGGCTTCGAGAAGTGGGACACGATCGGCATCAGTAAAGTGGGGGACCTTTGGACGAGGGGGGGATTTAAAACATTCGAGACGCTGCAGACGGAGTTTCAGCTGCAGGGCAGTGAATACTTTCGGTACTTGCAGGTCCGTCACGCACTGGGCTCCGTCTTCCCAGACGTCGCCTCCATCCCGGAGTCTTCCCCCCTGGAGGATAGAGTGCTGGATGGCCACGTTCCGGACAGCACGATCTCCCTTATTTACAAAAAATTGATTAATGACCGCTCGGGCTTGCTGACTGGCCTCCGCGAGGCTTGGGTTGCCGATGGGCTGGAGTTGGACGACGAGGACTGGATTTCCGCGGTGGCCTCTCCGAAGGAGGTGGCCATACCGGCTCGCCTTCGCTTCGTCCAGCTTAAGATACTCCACCGGGTTTACATGACGGGGCCAAGGCTTCTGCGTATGGGCTATGCTGAGGATGGGTTGTGTAAGCGTGGGTGTGGTGCTTTGGCGACTTTTTTGCATATTTTGTGGGAATGCCCGAAGGTGGAGCGATTCTGGCGTGGTGTGCATGAGGTCCTGCGAGTGGTTACGCATGTCGCGCTGCTGCCTGAAGCGAGGAGATGCCTGCTGAATGTGTGGGAACCAACTGACTACTCGGTTCCGCAGACGCGATGGGTGACTCTGGGATATATGATAGCTAAGCGTGACATTGCTCAACTGTGGGGATCCCAGAGGCCCCCGGCGGTGTCGGCCTGGAAAGAACACATGGATTGGTGCATGTTCCGAGAAAAGGTGGTGTATGTGGCGAGGGGTAAGCCTGGGGCATGGGTGAAAGTATGGGGCCCCTGGAATGCCTACCGCGGGGGTATCTGCGTGCCACCATTGCTGCCTGCGGCCTCACCAGCCCCGTCCCCTTAGTTGACTCCCTTCCATAGCCCCGAGCACGGAGTTCCCCCAGTCCTCGATCTGTTCCCTTTCCCCTCTTTAGACTCCTGTTGATGGCTGGGGTCCCCCATTCGGGGAGCACGTGCTGTTACTTTCGATTGCGGTTTGCCTTGCGGGTGTGGTTTTTGTGTTGTGTGTATAAAATGAAACCGTATTGTGGGGTCAGAGTGATGTGGCCCACGACGCCGATACCTCCTGATTTTGCTTCTCTGCACCGCCCAGGGTTCTTGTATAAATGTCATATGCTCCTGTCATTCTAGTGGCCGGCCGGAAGGTTGTAGGCCCATACTTGTATATTCTTGAGATTGCAATAAACGGTTTAAAAAAAAAAAAAAAAAAAAGAAGAATGACCTGACAAGACAGACAGACGCGCTGAGTGCTGCAAAGAAAGTCCAAAAGTCCAAGGTTGTTCAGCTCAAAGAACATTGTTCGCCTGCCAAAATATGAAACTGGCCGTGGGATCTAAGACTTCTTCCGCGGACTTGTCTAAGAAATGTATATGAAAATAATTAAATGTAACAAGTACTAAATTGAATAAACTGGTCAAATATTATATAATGAGAAAGGATGTAGAACAATGAGCAAGTAGAAATTATGAATGAAATCACGGTGGTGTGATACACCACTTCCCATACCGACCAATGAAAATTCGAATCCTGTGAATTGTTTAAACTAATGTG
This sequence comes from Triturus cristatus, assembly GCF_964204655.1. Taxonomy (NCBI): domain Eukaryota; kingdom Metazoa; phylum Chordata; class Amphibia; order Caudata; family Salamandridae; genus Triturus; species Triturus cristatus. The sequence continues at coordinate 60,704,112 of NC_140590.1, forward strand.
GGTTGGACATGTAGGTTTTAGGGTATAACTGGGGTGCCTTTGGGGTGTGGTTAAGTCTGCTTAGCGTTGCTCTAGTCGAGTGCAGAGGAGACAGGGGTGATTTTGTAGCTGTCCGTCTGTCTGCAGAAAGGCCTAGCTGTCCCTGTCCCATTCCTGTTTCCTGGAAACTTTGTTCCCTGACTCTACTTCAGGGGACCCCCACCATCTCCTTGGCCAGGGGGGTGGTATTTCACAGATACTTTGGGTTTGTATTATTTTTCTGACTCGTACTTTGCATAATTATTTGCAAATGTTTATTTGTCTCAGAAACTTATGTCTCTTCATCTATCCACTCCGTCAAATGTACATTGTTTTGCATTATTTTACTGAAACTTATGTCTCTTCATCTATCCACTCAGTCATATGCATATTGTTAATTGATGATGAATACGACACTGATTGCATTTGCTGATTGTTTTCTCTCCCTTTTGTGAGATTCATTGTTTGCATTTGTAACATGTATGAAATGAGCATTAATTATTCACAATCATTTGAGATAAACTTTATTAATCTTACTGAAAGTCTGTGTATATTTTGTTAGTTAGATAGATAGATAGATAGATAGATAGATAGATAGTATTATTATTACCATCAACTTCTCAACTAATTGGTGCATCGACTAAGAGGAAAGAGAGTTGATTTACAGGTTTAGTTATGTATTTAGAAATGTTAGACATGAACGTGTGAAGGAGACAATTTTTCACGTCATTAAAATTTGACCCCCAGAGCAACAGGGATTAATGAGTTGGGTGAATGTGTATGGGCCATTTGTATGAAATATTGATGAGTATCGATCCATGATAAAGTGTAGCACTGGATCAATAGTAAGAAGGAAACTTCAACTTGTCACTACTTAACTTATGTACTGTAGTTAGAAGGCAAACTTCAACATGTGAACGCTTGACCTATGTACTATAGTAAGAAGGCAAACTTCAACATGTGAACGCTTGACCTATGTACTGTAGTTAGAAGGCAAACTTCAACATGTGAATGCTTAACTCATGTACTGTAGTAAGAAGGAAAACTTCACTACTGTATTAAGAAGGCAAACACCAAGATGTGAACCCTTGACTTAAGTACTGTACTAAGAGGGCAAACTTCCACATGTGAACGCTTGACATGACCTGTAGTAAGAAGGCAAACTAATAGGAAAGTAATTTTCAACATGTGAGTGCTTGAGTTAGTTATTGTAGTAGCACGGCAAACTTCAACATGTGAACATTTGACTCAATGACTGCAGGAGGATGGCAAACCCCCTCATGTGTAGGGTTGATAGAGGTGTATAGGCCTCCTTAGTAGTGTTATGGTGTTACTGTGAACTGTACATTGCTGCCCATGTGGCGGGAGCTCAAGTGCTTCATATGGGTGAGGAGTTTGAAGGAGCGTGGACACGAGGCATATGTCTCTGCTTATTGTGTAAAGAGATTTGGGGGTGTATTCTCAAGAACGTGCGATAATCACAGGCAAAATAAGTTAGCGCAATTTTTCATATCGCCGTCTATCGCGCGGAAAATAACTCCGTGTTAACGTCGTCTTCTCAATACGGCGGTAACATGTGATAGATTCCCGATAACGCGTCAAATGTCCGTGATAAAAGTACCAAGACGGTGATAAAAATCTCAAGCCTAATGTGGAAAAAGGGGCGATCGGCCCAACCACAATAAAAAAATCAGCGATAAGCTGCACCAGGTCTACAATTCACACATGTCAGGTTGGAAAAATCACCATAAAAGCAGAAAAAACCCACAAACAAAACCAAAACAAATGCTAAGCACAATGGAGGTAGCCGGATCAAGTACAGAAGACAACCAGAACCCCACAAGCCCCACGGAGGACCAGCCTGGAACCTCGGGGTCAGGGACGGGCAAGGAGAAGAAGAAGAGGAAGATGCGGTTCAGTCTGCAGGAAAACAGGATCCTGATAACTGAGGTGACAGAACACCATCAACTTCTGTTCAGCACCTCCACTGTGTCATTGGCAACAAAAAACGGAATATGGCAGATCATCGTTGACAAGGTGAATGCAGTTGGAGTGCTGAGGAGGACAATGGAAGAGGTCAAGAGGAGCTGGAATGATGTGAAGCACAAAACCAAGCAGAAACTCGGCAACACCAGAAGGCAGCAATGCAGACTGCAGGTTGTCGTCCTGCTTAACACCAGTAAAAGGCAGGTGTTAAATCCCTGCTGCTAACGCGCCTTATCGCCTGTCTTTGGATCGCTTTGCCGATCTGGCTGGTCGTTGAGAATACCGCGAAGTGGTGTTTTCGTGGGTTTTTGCACGGGAACGCCTACTCTGTTTTTTGCAGCAGCTATCACTGGAAAATTGGCGACATCTGCAGTTTGCACCAGCTTGAGAATAGGGCGGAGAATATATCGCCACTTTTGCGGTGCTAAAGTGCTGATAAATCAGCGATAAGTCCTTGAGAATATGCCCCTCAATATGTTATGCTATGTGTGTTTTTATGTGAGAAGTAGAAATTGTTCTGTTTGTCATGGGAATGTGACGGCAAAATGATGGTGTGAATCATGAGTTAGGTTTTCCTCTTGTGTGAGGCACTCTTTTCATTAAAGAGTGAAGCTCCAGATGTATGACTGAGTGAAGCACTATAATCTGTACCCTAGTGAGTACTGAAGTGCTAGATTGAGTATTTTTGGAATGCGTCCCTGCCAGCAGGGGCTGTGAGTTGGCACAATAGTGCTGTGTTTGCCAGCAGGGGATGCTGGTTTGCCAGCTCAAGCTGCCCTGCTGCCAGTGTTTTATTATTTTAACACATATAAATGCTATTATAAACTTTGACTTGGCCATCCCTACAAGATAATGTGATGGACGAAGCCTAGAACAGAGAGAAATGGGGGTCTAAGCATCTTTAAACTGTGCAGTATGTGTCCTCTGAGCATTAATTCTAAAACTCTTGCAGCTTCCCCTGGAGTCCTGAAGAAGGCTCCTAGCGGCACACGGCAGCTAAAAAGAGGTGCCCTTCCAGGGATTTGGGTGACTTCAGCACAGAATATTATCATGGACACGCCCTCCTCACTCTGTTCCCCGCTCACCAGTGATGACATGCTTGAGGGAATGCTCCCTTCTTACCCCTGCCTCTTGGCACCACCATACCTGAAGCCACATCCCACACCTGACCCACCTCTTTCTGAATAAGTGTTGGCAATAGCACCAGGCCTGTCCAGTCAGGCCGGCTGCATCCCATTCAGGGGCCTGAGTCACACAAACGTCATACATTTACACCCGTGCACGTACTCCTATGCTGGGGTGTAAATCTGCAATGTGTGGGAATTCCTAAACTTTCCAAGTAGTGGTGTCAGTCACTGCTCTCCAGGCATTCTCCTGGGAAATTCATGTGACTATCTTTTCCTGTGTGTGGAGTTGTACGCCATGTACAACACAGCATTATGCAAAGGCACCTGCTGTGCACAATGCACGTTTCTCCTTTTTTTTAATTGTTCCTGAAGAAACATTCTTCTCATGGAGAAACCCCTTGCCCCAAACCCCTTCCAAGTTTGGGGTGTCCACTATCCCCCCACCCTGGAAGGAGAGTCACTCCATCATTTACTGTAGTATTTCTTCCATCTTTTCCAGAGTTAGAAAGAGTCAGAGGGAAGCTTGTGAATGTGAACAAAGTCATGGGGTTCTAGGAGGTCTCAAGATCTCCAGCACAACCAAGCCTTATTTCTCCCACTCTCTACCTCTCGTGAGGGTTTACTATGGCATACTTATACACAGGTGTGGCATAGGTTTATGCGGTAGTAAAATCATTTGCATCTGCCCGGTATCCTAACATGGCTACCTGACTGCTGATTATGGAGCCATTCCGGGCCATAAATTTAGGTTTTTGGCTGTATATTGCTGTGTAAATCGATCCCACTTTTTCCAGATCTCATCCTACATTACTGTAAAGGTAAGTTCACATAGCTAAGTATAGACTTATTAGCCTTAAACTCACATTCATCAAGCATTTTAGTTTGAGGAAAACCTACTTTGAGGAAGCCAGTTTGAGAAAATACTATAGCTCCCACTGGAAACCTCAACAGTATCACCCCAGACATGTTAGTATGGGGCTATCCATCCCATCACCAGACCATAATCATCACCAGAACATATCCATCACTATAAGATATCCATCACCAAAAAGATAATTATCACCAGAACATATCCATCACCCGAATATATCCATCACCAGACCATACCCATCACCAGAATATATCCATCACCAGAAAATATCCATCACCAGAAAATATCCATCACTAGAAAATATCCATCACCAGAACATGTCCATCACCAGAACATGTCCATCACCAGAACATGTCTATCACCAGAACATATACATCACTAGAAGATATCCATCACTGGAACATATCCATCACCAGAACATGCCCATCACTATAGGATATCCATCACCAGAAGGTATCCAGCACCAGAACATATGCATCACCAGAACTTATCCATCACCAGAAGATATCCATCACAAGAACATAAATATCACCAGAACATAACCATCACTATAACATATCCACCACCAGATGATATCCATCACCAAAAGATATTCATCACCAGAATATAATCATCACCAGAAGATATCCATCATTATAAGATATCCATCATCAGAACATATCCATCTTCAGAACATATCCATCACTGGAACATATCCATCACCAGAATATACCCATCACTGCAAGATATCCACCACCAGAAAATATCCATCACCAGAACATACCCATCACTATATGATATCCATCATCAGAACATATCCATCACCAGAAGATATCCATCACCAGAAGATATCCATCACCAGAAGATATCCATCACCAGAAGATATCCATCACCAGAAGATATCCATCACTAGAACATATCTATCACCAGAACATAACCATCACTAGAACCCCCAGAAGATATCCAGCACTATAAGATATCCATCACCAGAACATATCCATCTCCGGAGCATTTCCATCACTATAAGATATCCATCACCAGAACATGTCCATCACCAGAACATGTCCATCACCAGAACATATCTATCACCAGAACATATCTATCACCAGAACATATCTATCACCAGAACATATCCATCACCGGACCATATTCATCACCAGAAGATATCCATCACCAGAACATATCCATCACCGGAACATATCCATCACTATAAGATAACCATCACCAGAACATATCCATCACCAGAACATATTCATCACCAGAACATATTCATCACCAGAACATATCCATCACCAGAAGATACCCATCACCAGAAGAAACCCATCACCAGAACATATCCGTCACCAGAACATATACATTACCAGAAGATATTCATCACCAGAACATATCCATTACCAGAACATTTCTATCACTATAAGATATCCATCACCAGAAGAAACCCATCACCAGAACATATCCGTCACCAGAACATATCCATTACCAGAACATTTCTATCACTATAAGATATCCATCACCAGAACATATCCATAACCAGAACATATCCTTCACCAGAAGATATCCATCACCAGAACATATCCATCACCAGAACATATCCATCACCAGAACATATCCATCACCAGAACATATGCATCACCAGAAAATATCCATCACCAGAAGATATCCATCACTAGAACATATCTATCACCAGAACATAACCATCACTATAACATATCCACCCCCAGAAGATATCCATCACTATAAGATATCCATCACCAGAACATATCCATCACCGGAGCATTTCCATCACTATAAGATATCCATCACCAGAACATGTCCATCACCAGAACATATTCATCACCAGAACATATCTATCACCAGAACATATCCATCACCGGACCATATTCATCACCAGAAGATATCCATCACCAGAACATATCCATCACCGGAACATATCCATCACTATAAGATAACCATCACCAGAACATATCCATCACCAGAAAATATTCATCACCAGAACATATTCATTACCAGAACATATCCATCACCAGAAAATACCCATCACCAGAAGAAACCCATCACCAGAACATATCCGTCACCAGGACATATACATTACCAGAAGATATTTATCACCAGAACATATCCATTACCAGAACATTTCTATCACTATAAGATATCCATCACCAGAACATATCCATAACAGAAGATATCCTTCACCAGAAGATATCCATCACCAGAAAATATCCATCACCAGAACATATCCATCACCAAAAGATATCCATCACTATAAGATATCCATCATCAGAACATATCCATCAGCAGAACATTTCCATCACCAGAGCATATCCATCATCAGAACATATCCATCACTAGAAGATATCCATCACTATAAGATGTCCATCATCAGAACATATCCATCACCAGAACATATCCATCACCAGAATATACCCATCACTATAAGAATTCCATCATCAGAACATATCCATCACTGACAAATATCCATCACCAGAATATACCCATCACTATAAGATATCCATCACCGGAACATATTCACCTCTAGAAGATATCCATCACCAGAACATATCCATCGCCAGAACATATCCATAACCAGAACATATCCATAACCAGAACATATCCATCACCAGAAGATATCCATCACCAGAACATATCCATCACCAGAAAATATCCATCACCAGAACATATCCATCACCGGAACATATCCATCACTATAAGATATCCATCACCAGAGCATATTCATCACCAGAACATATTCATTACCAGAACATATCTATCACCAGAACATATCCTTCACCAGAACACATCCTTCACTATAAGATATCCATCAACAGAGCATATCCATCATCAGAAGATACCCATCACCAGAACATATCGGTCACCAGAACATATCCATCACCAGAGCATTTCTATCACTATAAGATATCCAATACCAGAACATAGCCGTCACCAGAACATATTCATCATTAGAACATATCCATCACCAGAGCATATCTATCACCAGAAGATACCCATCACTAGAACATATCCATCACCGGAACATACCCATCACCAGAACATTCCCATCACCAGAAGATACCCATCACCAGAATATATCCATCACCAGAACATATCCATCACTGTAAGATGCCCATCACCAGAACATATCCATTACTATAAGATATCCATCATCAGAAGATATCCATTACCAGAACATTTCCATCACCAGAACATATCCATCATCAGAAGATATCCATCACCAGAAGATATCCATCACCCAAACATATCCATCACCAGAAGATACCCATTACCAGAACATATCCATCACCAGAACATATCCATTACCAGAACATTTCTATCACTATAAGATATCCATCACCAGAACATATCCATCACCAGAACATATTCATCACTAGAACATATCCATCACCAGAGGATATCCATCACCAGAAGATACCCATCACTAGAGCATACCCATCATCTGAACATATCCATCACCAGAATATATCCATCACCAGAACATATCCATCACTATAAGATGCCCATCACCAGAACATATCCATCAATATAAGATATCCATCATCAGAAAATATCCATTAACAGAACATATCCATCACCAGAAGATGTCCATCACCCGAGCATTTCAACCACCAGAAGATATCCATCACTAGAAGATATCAATCACCAGATGATATCCTTCACCGGAAGATATCACTGCAAGGTACCCCTCACCAGAACATTCTCGAAGTCAACACCCTCTAGAATGTATCCAGATCCGAAGTCCTTGCTAAACAAAATAATTTCTGCTTTTTTCACTTTCCTCTTTTCCACTTTATCACTGTCATCCGTACTTTCTCAACAAAAGACAGATTTTCAATTGAAAATTAAATCAAAGCCAAAAGGTGTTTTCATATTGCCATTAAAAATTCACTCTTCCTTGCTTGCGAAGCTATGGACTCGTTCCATTAGTATGGCCGCTGCTGAAAAAACTGTAGCCTTCCTCACTGTTAGTGCTTACTGGTTGCATAGTTTGCTCCTGCTTAGGCGCATGTCTTGGGTGAGCAGTAAACTTCTGAACCCACAATGGGCCTGTCTTTGGTTAGGATCACAGTATAAAACAAGAGGGTGTGCAAATGGCAAAATGTAAACACAGATCGAATTTCTTCTGACGTACAAGTGAAATGATTGATTTAAAAAATCCCCCATGGCGCAGAAAACTAGAATACAAGAAGCATATATCGACTCAAAGTCACACCAGCTCAAGATGCCATGAAATATCTAACGAGTTAAAACCGCTTGCAGAGATATTCCCATCATACACACCTGATTGGAAACTATTCATCAACCAAGATATTCTATTTTTCAGAAATATATTTTGCATATGAAGTTAATTTGACAGTCAATACAATGCACTTAACTGGTTGGTGTAGGAAGGTGGATATCTGACTATGGTTACCCCCAACTTTTTGCCTAGTGTCTAGCTGGTTTTTCGACTTAGTTGGCCTGAGATCCTGCCATTCAGGGTCTCAGGCTGTCTGCTCTCTCTTTAAAATGGACTCCATGTACCCTAGGTACATACACAATTGGTAAGGATCACCTTATTGGACCCTGTACAGTGTACCCTAGGTACCCAGGGCATAGGTGTACCCTAGGCCTCCCAGGGGCTGCAGCATGTAGTATGCCACCCCTGGCCTTCCAATCAGACACAACTGGCTGATCACTCAGCTGGGGCAAGGTCGTGTAATCACCCCTTGCTTAGATATAGTATACCTATATCTACCCTTAAAATAGACACATGTGTACCTATCAGCCACTCCTATGGCAGGCCTTAACAATCCTGGCGGCAGAGTGCTTGGTAACATGTGAGATAGTGCTCTAGCATGTGCTGAGCCTGTCTGCAGCTTTCGGAACCATGTCCTTATAGCTGTTCTATGATATAGCCTACCATATACTCTTAAAGTGCCTTATAATCTTAAACGGTTATGGTAACTATGGTTTGGCTTTATCAAAACATGTCGTGTAAGGTGTCTAACACTTTGGGATAATACCCCCATACCATTACTGGTGATGAGGATATTATTCCCCCCTCCTAGAGGGAGAGACACGTTAAAATCCTACTTTGCTGTTTAACTCTAACCAAAGCTTCAGCATCACAAAATGGATGCTGCTGCCACAGACACGAGTCTGACCTCCTGCTGCTGGGAGTGATCCCGGCAAGGGAGGCTTGGACAATAGGTTTCCTGCTTGGGGAGGTGCTAGCACCTCCCCAGACAGACTTTAGTGTATTGGGGCAGGGAGGGCTGAGAGGAATGAGACATGCCTGGGGCACACAAGGTGTCCCACGCATAGTCCAGTTCAAACCGTTGCTGGGGCACTCCAGCCCCAGTCCTGGCGCGAAACTGGACAAAAGGAAGGGGGTGTAACCACCCCTCTCCCAGGTCCCACCCATAAGGCGTGACCTAGCAAGCAACCCAGCCCCCCAGATTAGTATAAGTGTGTTAGCTGGGCCCCAGGAGATTAGATTATCCTGAACCTGCAACTTGAACAGAAACTCTGGACCTTCGACATTCGATGAAAGAAGAAGACTGAAGAATCTCCCTTGTGGCCAAGGACTGGCTACCCTGTGCGAACAGGCACCATCAAGAGACTTACCCTTTGCTTTGCTGAAGTTCTACGAGGGACCGACTGCAGAGCCTGACCAGAGCCTTGACTTCCAGACTTCTCCGACCCTGATCCACATCCACAGCCGAGCTGAGATCCGTGGAGGCGACGAGAGACGTGGGACCAGCTACCTGGGAAAAGTGGCGAGTATCTTCCAGCGCAGCTTCTGAGGCACCCTCGAAGTTGTGCACCGGGGATTGAGAAGCCCCAACCCCAAGCATCATCTGCACCGAAGATCAGCCCCCCACACTCCACGAGTCCTGCGTGGGGCCCTTCTGCATTTTCCTGCTTGCCGCGTCTGTCCGGTTGCTTGCCCATTGGCTAGTAACCTTTGCGATGACACACCTTCAATTTTCCACTGCTGGTTTGGCTCCTCCAGACTGGCTCCTGCTCCTCTGTAAAAGAGAAGCACCCCAGACCTTCCTGGTCTGCCCCAGAAGCAAGTCCTCCATTCTTCGTGGGTTCCGCTTGCCAAGGCTTGGTGAGTCCTAGTTCGACTTCGCCGCCGCCGACAGCACGAGCCTTTGTGGGACAGCTCGCCTCCTGGTCCTGGTCATCCTCGACGTCTCCTGGTACCCGTGGCTGCTGCGACAAGCTTCACCTCTTCACCTGCATCTTCACGACATCGCCTGGTTCCTTCCTGGTTCCACGTGGTCACTGGCTAGTGACCCAGACTCTGTCCCCTCTGCTTGCAGGTATCCTTCCTTCTTGATCCCGACCTAGGGATCCACCGGACACTCTTCACTGACTGCCTATCAGCAACTTTCCTTCAGGCATCCATAGAAGTCCACGACGAAACCCGACGCAAGTTCACACCTATGCACCCGCAGCCCGTGGGCTAGGTAACTTGGTTACTCCAGTGCTCACAAGGGTATTGACTATCCTAGGGTCTAGTTTCCGAGTCTCGATTTTCTAGCTATACCAGAAGTGTCCTAAAACTGCTTAATTCTGAACTGTACTATTTCTATCGATTATACGCATTACGCGTGAGTGTTTCCACTCTGCACCTGAATCCCGTGGGCCTCCCACTTCCTAACCTTGGGTAGTATAGTGTAGCCCCAGCGATTCCCTAGGCCTAGGCCTATCCTATTTCCGTGACAGTGGTCCTTATACCACTTACTTAGTATATGGTTTGCTTGGCCCCTAGGGCCTAACTGTATTACTTACCTGTGTGACTTAATGTATGCTTAAATAAGACTGTGTTGTACTTACCTCGAATCTCATAAAGAGTGCTGAGGGTTTGACTAGAATAAATACACTTTATTTTATATATATATCTGTTGTGGTGTCCTTTCATTTGGTATTCAAGGGGTTACATATGGTATAACAGCTGGCTTCACATGCCATTCAGAGTTTAGCCTAAGACTGCTCTTGTCCATGCTACCACTAGGATAGCTCGTCTATAAGGTTGACTTTACAACCAATCACCATAAGGGTTGTTTGGACTGATATAAGGTGTACACTAGAACTAGTGACATCATACATCAGGCCAACTTCTCACAGTTAGTTGAATCTGACATTTTGCAACTTTACAGGCGATTTGTAGTGTTTACAGGAATCCTGTTTTTGCTATCTCTACTTTCCTTCTGTTCATACATCGATGGTGAAGAATTAATATGTCAATTACTTACCAGTATCTTGCATTACCCAGAGTCCTTTTGAATTCATCACACAAAGAGCTAATCCTGCTTCCACCACATCACCAAGCACCACACTTAACTGTGAGCATAAAAATGCCCTCCCCGTCACACATCCTGTTTGTGTAGAAAGCAACGGACAGAACGTATCAAGTTGGCCTGGCAAGGACAGGGAGGGAGGTAAGCAATGAACTGAAGTGCGGGGGTAGTACTCTGAGTCATGTAATTACTGGTAAGTAATTGAGGCGTTACCTCACCGCCCCTCCCTCGCTTCAATTCAGTACACCAAGGTATGCAGCAAAGCAATTTCAGGACAGATTCAATTCAGTGCACAGCACTTTAATAATATTCAATTCATGCAGCTCCCCTCTATTTACTTCATAGAGGAAAGAACCCTCTGTCGAAAAACATCATTACCCCATAATGTTTAGCAAAACTACAGCAGGGTGATCAAGTGGCCGCTCTTCATATCTCTGCAATGGAAGCCCCTGAATCTCTTCCAGAGATGCTGGCCCCTAGTCCCCTAGTCTACCTGTCCTGGACTCCGAGAAGTGAAGTAAACCTTGCAGCTTTGTATGCTCAGGAGATCAAAGATCTGAGCCATCTGCTAGGTGTCTGGACTGATGGCTAGCTCCACTCTTCGCTGGTCCAAAACCAGCTAACAAATAGCTAGTCTACAAAAGAGGAAGAAATCGGGTGAGACAACCTCCTTCTCCCCATGGAATGAGGAGTTTACCTTGGTAATCAATGACGGACGTGGACACAGGATGATCCTAACACTGGTGTTTACAGGATAAGGACCACAATTCGCCAAGCCTTCTGGTGGATGCTACCGCTAACAAAAAAGACCTTAATCTCAGCATTTTCATATCCACTATGTCTAGAGGCTCCAAAGGGGGGCCTCTTAGTGCCTCTAGCACATAAAGAAGATCGCACAATGGAAATATAGGACAAATGTTATTAAACCCCCTAAGTAAACGCTGAACAAATCCCTATTCATCCATAAGGTTTCCCAGACAACTGCCGGAGGCCCTAATAGCTGCCCCCTAGATCTTAAGAGTGAAAACTTTAAGCCTTAAGCGAAACCCATCCTGAAGGAACAAAGGATTTGGACTAAATCCACCTCCCGGGGGTGAAAGGGCTTTGAACCACACCATTCGCTAAAGGTATCCCAATGTCTGGAATAAGATCTTCATGTAGAAGCCCTTCTCGAGGCCTGTGCTGTTGAAGCTAGCAGATCCTTACTTCTTAACCATATGCTTTCAACTTCAGGCTGCTAATCTGAGCCTCAACAACGTATTCTGATGAAAAAACAGTAAACCCAGAGGAGAAAGGAATGTTGAACACACCACCTCCTGACAGTCCTCATGGTTACTAGGAGAAAATTATGTTTTGATGTACGGCAAGTAGCTGAGGAGTATCTTTGAAGATTGTTTATTAGTCTTATTTTCAGGATGGTATCTAAGCACAGCAGCCCCACCAGGAGCAGCCCGCCTGCGGCTCAGTCCGTACTGCGTCTGTCCCATCTCACCTCACTGGCATCCAAACATTCCATTCATCACCACCACACCAACATTCCACGCAGAACACTGGCTGAGCAGCTAGGAGCCTAGGTAACAGGGGAGATGCCTGAATACCTAAGAAGGATATAACACACCCTCCCCCTTATAAACAGAAACTAAAAATGTATGATGCTAGGTGGAAATAACTATTCACTTAAATTTACACATGAAGGAAATAGTTCAAAACCCAGGGATGCAAGATAGAACAGAACATCTCGGGAAGAACTAAGCAATAAAGAAAGCACAGGGGATGACTAAATAGATACACATGATATATCACTCATCCTCCCCCTTTATAAAAACAGATAAAAAGTAAAACACTGTTGTCTAACATGTCACAAGTGACTAGACAGCTGACTAGGAAAAACTCAAAAACTCCAAATGAAGAGCAGATACAGACAAAAACACATGAATAGGAGAAATGGGTGTGAAACACTAACCAAACATCCCAACAAAGGGCAAAAAAACGTATGTGTAGCCACAGGTGACACGCACCCCCAAAACTCTATCTCTAAAGCAGAGAGGAACAAGTGAAGATACAGTTGAATTGAACCCCATCAGTGATCACTCAGATAAGGGCTTGTAATGTAAACTGTGGAAATGGGACTAGAACCCATATAGACACCGCTCATGTAAGGGTCAGTAAATTGTATAAATGGGACTAAAACCCATAGAGACATCCCTCGTGTAAGGGTTCGTAATATACAGCATAAAAATGGGACTAAAACCCATTTCCGACACTCATGTAAGGGAGTGTAATGTGCAATACAAATACAGGCAACTTCCACCCATATAACGATCCCTCATGTGAGGGTGTGTAACATCAAACCTAGAAATGTGTGACCACCACGCACTAGGCTAACCAAAGAAGATGGGCAAATCCAACCCATAACGCAATCCCAAGTGTTAGGGATATGTATAGTCCAATGTAGCAGAGTAGCAGAAGATGTAATGTAACATGTCAGCTTCACAACCAAGCATAAATATGATAATGTAGTACAAGTATAGCTAAACCACCAAACAAGATACAGGAAACGGACACAGTAGAGAAAAACACCTCTCTATGACCCTTGTGCAACAGCAGGTAAATCCAACCCACTAAGAAACAAAGCATACATGAGGTTAATGCATACTCAAGCATAATACTACAGATTACTCATTGCTACGTTTAAACAAGATATAATGGAATGGAAAGAATATATTTGAACAGTGCTGAATACAATTATACCTCAATAAGACATGCTGTGAGTGATTTTTCACACAAATTTGACACAGCATCACCAGTTCACTAGAGCACAAGAAAAAGACTCCCGAACGCGACCACGAGGAGCACAGTTAATGTCGAGGCATCTCCATTGTCTTCCACATATCGGACTCGGGAACGGTTCCTTTAAAATGTTGTTAAAAAGTCATAGTATAGTACCAGGGGCCTCTAAACACCAGCTTCCATGAACTTTGATGTCATCCATAAAAGCGTAGTGACACACAGCTACAGGTGCATAACTATTGTTACCAGGAATTTTGGAAGCGTCCACTATCGCATCCTTAGGTTCCATCAACAGGTGGGTGCTGAGCCAGCTTCGGTCAATGGTGACTCTGCCCCCACCCACCCTGCTAGCGGGCTGACCAAACAGGAAGGAAATCAGCCTGCGTGGATCAGTCTGCAGTGTATCCACTGGATTAGCATCATGTCGCTTCACAATAAAGATGGCGGCACGCATAAAACAGTGTGGCGAGTGGCTCCAGGTACACACGTGCGCCAAACCTTTCTGGATAGCGCGCATTCCTCGAACACCAAAAGAGACATCACAGAACATCCCACTGTGGCTCCTCATGCCCACGCACCATGACTCGCGGGAAGTGACGACCACCACGCGGAAGGGCCGGACTGAGAACCGAAACAGGCCCTGGCTAACTGTTTGGCCAGCCCCCGAGTGAGGGTGCGACCGAGCTGTTTGCAAGGGCCGGTTTCAGCCGATTTTGTTACACAAGGCGATAATTCATGTCCCCGGTAACAAAAACTGACCCTCAGGAGCCCAAAACCGGGCCCCAGCCTGGTGGCCCACCGGGGAAATACCCGGTGCCCGCTAAGGCCAGTCCGGCCTTGCCACGCGGGTATCTGACAGGTAAGCTTCGCGCTTGTCTCATGCTGTAATAATGGTGCGTTTAAAATTCAAAGCAAAGCAAAACGCCTCCTTAATGTAACAGACAAGAATGTTCTTACAGTTACACACCGCAAAAAAATATTAAAGCCTCACACAGAGATGCAGTTAAGATGCAGATTTGACAAACTTGCTCTATGCCAAGGTATGGTTCAAAAACAAAGACTCTGCTTAAGTCCATCGGGTTGCTTGTTCTTGTTGCAGATGATTTATAACAAATCCAGACTATAAAAATCCCTAAGCAGGCATGAGCTGTACGATGAGGTAGGAAGTTGTTCTTTGTTAGCATCAGCAGGCTCCGCGAATAAAACACAACGCGTCTGGTCTCAGACAGTACCATGAAAGCTGTAACAACACACAGGAGGATCCAAACGATGGAAGCAGACGCATGCCCTGGCTGGAGCCCACCAATGTGGAGGTCACAGTTGGGGCTGAAGGGCATTGTCTCTCTCTCTTTACTTTAAGTTTCCTTAAAAACCTTTAAAGTTCAGCTTCCTGTGGAATCTTCGGTACAACGCATGGTCTGAGACTTTGGTGTTAGTGGGTACCTTTAGATGATTTTCAGTGTGCTTTTACATGCCAGCTTCTGTAGTTTTTGTAAATGATTATTTAGTTTCTCAATCTTATCTCCAGTGGCAGCTTCATGAAAACGAGTTATACGCATGGGTCTGTCTCCAGGTCGTCGTCAACATTCTGTTGTGATGTATGACAAGTAGCCGAGGAGTATCTTTGAAGATTCTTTATTAGTCTTAGTTTCAGGATGGTATCCAAGTACAACATCCCCACCAGGAGCAGCCTGCCTGCTGCTCACCCTATACTCCAACTGTCCACCTCACCACAGGCAGCCAAACATTCCATTCATCTCTATCACACCAACATTCCAAGCAGCACATTCACACTGGCTGAGCAGCCAGGAGCCAAGCTAACAGAGGAGATGCATGAATGCCTGAGCAAGATATAACAGATTTAAACACGAGTGGAGCCAATCTGAAGCAATCAGTATCCCTAAGGCCTTCTCTTTCTTCATTCTGATCACGAATATGAGAATCAAGGGAAATTGAGGGAATGCATTGAGCAGACCCTGAGTCCAGGGACAAAAGAGAGAGCATTCGGCCCCCAAGTTACCTCCTTCTATCCTCTTGTACAAAAGAGCTTCAAGAGAGGGAGTTGTGATGAGAGTCCAAAAAAAGTGTCCAATCTTTCTTTACTGAAAAAGCCAACATTAGATCCATCCAAAGAAAAGAACTATTGTCCCATCTCTAGGCTTCCACTACCATCCAAATTCCTGGAAAGACGTCATAATTTGGTTCTTTCGGATTTCTGGAGCACGATAACTTTCTAGATGACTCACAATTTGGATTCAGGAAAGCTCACAGCACCGGATCTGCTTTGGTGGTGGCTATTGGGGAGATCTGCTCCAAGGGGGTCTTTTGGACCTACAACTGCCTTTAACACGATGAGTCATAGAGTCCTGAAACAGCGTTTAATAGAGATTGGTATTTAAGGTGTAACCCTCAATCTCCTAGTTTCTTTCCTCAGTCACAGAGGACAGTCAGGCTCTTTCAGGGACTTTACCTCTAGTTCTTTCTCCCTTCTGTCTGCGGTCCCGCAAAGGTCCTCGCTGAGCCCTACATTCTTGAACATTTATGTGGCTCTGCTAGCCGAACCGATTAAATCTTTTGGCTTTAGCACAATATTCTATGCAGATAACACGCAAATAGTTGTTTCCATCACCAGCAATGCAGAAAAGGTAGCCATTAGGTATAATAATTGTATAAAGCAATCGTCTACTGGATGAATAGCCAAAGCTTAACATTAAAGATAGAGGTACTCCTCTTTGGGTCAGATCTATCATTTTGGAATTCTTCTTGGTGGCCTTCCACGTTTGGCGCATTACCTACTCCAGTTACTTAAGTAAAAAATGTAGGTGTTGTTTTTTATTCCAAGATAATGTTCACAAACCAGACAAACCAGTTCATTTCTTTGTTTTTTTAACTTATAAACATATTGAAAAAGGTTTTGCCATTCATCTCAGTGGAGCTTCACACAACAGTGGTGGTCTCTTTAGTGTTATCACGACTGGACTACTGCAATGTTCCATATCTGGGCATGCAGCAAGGTCTGCTAAAGAAACTACAGAGGTTGCAGTTTGCAGCAGTCCATCTTTTGAAAACCATCAGGGAATATGAGTCAGCCTCTAATGGGCTAAGGGAGTTTCATTGGCTTCCTATAAAAAAACTGAGTGGCTTTTAAAGAACGCGGTACTGCACACAAGGCCCTTCATGGAATAGGTCCAGATAACTTGGTAAATTAATATTGTGTGGCTCTCCTAGAAGAAGTCTGTGGTCAGGCACAGCCAAGGCTATGCAGGTGCACATGCTAGTGCCAAGATGCCTTCGGCATTCATAGCGCTATCCAAATGTTGATCAAATCAAATAAAAAATGATCAATAATTGGTTGCCCCCATATTTGGGAAAACTGAGTAAAGATCTGAGTATCTTGACAAAACGCCTAGGAGGCAGGGATGACTCTGCTCAGATTGTCCACAATCGATATCGGCTCTGCTTAAGTGAAGATTTGATCTACAATCTTGAACAAGATTCTTCCCCCTACCTATTGATATATGATTTTGCAGTCATATTACCCATTCTGATCAACACTGTCTTGCACCCTAGATGGTGGACTGAATGTAAGGGCTAGACGTATGGCTTCCAGTTGCCTCCAATTGGATGATCTGACTCTTTAAAAAAAGATCCTATAGTCCCTGAATCTGCTGGTTCTCCGTGCAAGCTCCTCATTCTACTGACCTGCATCTGTTGTAATTACTGTCGGTGAAGGTGGGGAAAGGGGAACACCTTTCAACAGATTCTGGGGGTCTATCCACCAAGAAAGCTCCTTAAGCAATGCTGGAGGAAGAAGGATTCGAAGACTGAGGTCCTGAGATGAAGACTACTTTGAATCAGGATACCCTTCAGGATCTGGTGGGGGTGTTCCCAGAGGGTCCCTTCTGAAATGAAGCATCATGTCTGCTGAACCAGTGTTGTGTGACCACTGCCCCAGCTTGTGGATTAGCATGTGCTGACCGTGTGCTTGAATGTTGGTTTTTTACATGTACATACGCAAAGATTAAAGGGTCCCCACAAGCTGCAGACAACAACACGTATGTGGCTTTAATATCAACATCAAATCTCTCCTGGACACACAGGGCCTGATTCACAGAACTAACTTAAGACAAATTCCTAAACTTACTACCATTTTCGTATTCACAGAATGCACTTACTCATTTTGGTATTCACAGAAGACACTTACTCACTTCGGTATTCACAGAAGTTAGGAGTCCTAACTTTAGGACTCCTAAATGCCTTCTGTGAATACCGAAAGTCTTAAAATTAGGATTTTTCTCAGTTTAGGAGTCCTAAAGTTAAGACTCCTAACTTTACTTCTACTAAACTGAGAAAATCCTAATTTTAAGGCTTTCGGTATTCACAGAGGGCATTTAGGAGTCCTAAAGTTAGGAGTCCTAACTTTACTACTACTAAATTGAGAAAAATCCTTATTTTAAGACTTTCGGTATTCACAGAAGGCATTTAGGAGTCCTAAAGTTAGGAGTCCTAACTGTACTACTACTAAACTGAGAAAAATCCTAATTTTAAGGCTTTCGGTATTCACAGAAGGCATTTAGGAGTCCTAAAGTTAGGACTCCTAACTTCTGTGAATACCGAAATGAGTAAGTGCCTTCTGTGAATACCAAAGTGAGTAAGTGCCTTCTGTGAATACCAAAATGGTAGTAAGTTTAGGATTTTGTCTTAAGTTAGTTCTGTGAATCGGGCCCTGTGTCACTCAACAGGAGGAGGCCCGTATGCCGGAGAAAAGGTTTGTAGGGGGGGGGGGGGGTGGAGGGGCATGCTGGCCTCTAGAAATGACAAAAATGCTAAATTGATTTTGTTGAGGGGAAGTAGATTCTCCTACGGAATTTTGCAAAGATTTTACCACTTGTCAGATGTTATAAGGCATATTGCATTTCATTGTATTTTATAATTACTATTAGGCAATACCAAAAACAAAATTGGGCAAAATTGTTTATTATGTTGTGTGTAGGGTAGTGCCTTTTTTAGATGGTAACCCTCCGCCCCACACTTTTTGCTCTGGATGCTTTGGTTTTAAATCTGAAAGTGCACAGGACCTGCTAACCAGGCCCCAGTGTCAGTGCTCTTTCCCTCAGAAAGTAAAGTGAATTGGTACACCCAATTGGCAAGTTACTTTAACTCCCCTTATAAGTCCCTAGTATATGGTACCAGTGGTACCCAGAGCAAGGGTGTTAATGGGGTCACCAGGGATTCAACACTATTTGTGACACCCTGAATGACCAGAGTAAAAGTAAAGTCTGCAGGGCAGCTACCACAGCCTGCATAAGCAGATTCCCTGCTTGAGTTTGAATCTTCCCACACCATGTATGACAGAGCCCCCTCACTGCCTTGAGATACATAAGTCACCCCTGAGGTAGGCCTCCTACAGCCCAGGAGGCAGGATGCATTATTTTAAAGGTGAAGGCATATATGTACATACAAATATACCTCTACAGTAACCTTGCCATTTAAGTTTACTGTAAGTGAACAGCCGTCCATAGGTTATTGTGAACTGACTACCAAACAAAACCGAGATAGCCAGCTCCAGGATGGTACCCCCGAATTTAGTTGTGCTTGGTATCAAACACTGGGCTTTTTCACCCAATATTATTCTCATGTTGAGAGTGAGCTGGCATGCACCCAGGTCACACCCACCCTTAGAGGGTACCCACCGAGATAGAAAGATCCCTTGTGTCTAGGTGGGCTTTCTGAGCCATTTGTCACCAAGACAGAAGTCTGACCTCCTACTGGGAAGTGCTATCACTCCCAGAGGATGCAGACAAATGTCCTGGGCAGGATGGAGGTCACATCTCCGGCCTCCCAGGATAGCTAGTAAATGGCACATCAAGGAGGTGAGCTCCAAAGGCCAAGTCACCTCTGCACCTGGACTCCCTGGGAAAGGTAAAAGTGTTCTGACAGTCGAAGCTTGGTCTGTGGACCTGCAAGACCTTAACACCAAGTGGGTTCCGTGGAACTCAACCCGCATGTGACCGTGTGCCACCTTGTGTTTCTCCGGTTGACCGCAGTGATAAAGTTTAACAGCTCTGCAAAGGAATTATTTTATTATCAGTGTAAATTCTATAACTCCGGTTATACAAATTGTGCATACTTCATTTTGGTGTCCAAAAGTATATAAAATAAGCTCAATTTTTATAAATTTGTGTCATATTTCTTTCGAGTAGTGTCACTTACTTATAGCAAATGTTGGTACTGTAAAATCGTTTACACGTGTTCCTCTAAGTGAGCCTGCCTGCTCTTTGCCACTCTACCAGCACTGAGTGAAGGATTACTAGTGAGAATCAGAGGTCCACATTTGGGTATCGTGTTAATATTACATTGTATGGCCCCAGCCTTACCACATAATATTGCCACCTTGCTACACTGTGTATTTTAAAACGCATTAGGCTTGGAAACTTAGTCACAAGAAGACTGGATTTTGCAGAAAGCTCGTCTTATAAATGTCAGGGACGTTTCTGGCAAATCGTAGGTTTCAAAAACACTACAGGCCATTACAAATGGTGAATGTTGCAAGGAAGTAAAATACAGGTCTCTGAAGGGAGGTTAGGATCTCCCTCAATTAACCTTTTGGCAAAAATGAATCTCATGTTTGCTATTTTTGGACACACACAGTGGTCCATAATGGGGCCAACTTTAAATGCAAAAAAATGTTTGTGTTGTGGGTGGCTGCTTATTTACAACAGGTTGCATGAGAAATATTAAGGTAAGTGCTGCCTTTTTAATCACTTCATTTCAGTCCAGTGCTGTAAATGAAATCAATCTCAGACTTCCTGGTGTTAGGCAGTGAATCCATTCCCTAACAGAAGAGACGTCATGGAGAGACGTATCTCTTCTGTGCATGACTGGTGAGAGCTCACCAAAGAGCACACCACAGAGAGGTCCGGGCACATACATCAAACTTCTTGAAAACACCTGAACTCCCAAAAATGCCACTGAGCCAACCAGGGACATGAACCACTCAGCTCCCTTTCGGTTCACCCGCCCATAATTAGCCTGTCTGAGACCTCAAAACGTTCTTAAAAGAGGTGACATTATTCAAAAATAATTCTGCACCCAATTCTGTCTAAATTGTAATTGTGATTGGTGTATCCCTGATTGGCATATTTGACTTACTAGTAAGTCCCTAGTAAAGTGCACCGTGTGTGCCAAAGGGCCTGTAAATCAATGCTACTATTGGGCCTGCAACATTGATTGTGGCACCCACATGAGTAGCCCTTTAAACATGTCCCAGACCTGCCACTGCAGTGCCTGTGTGTGCAGTTTTAAACTTCCTTTTCGACCTGGCACGTGCACCCACCTGCCGGGCCCAAACCTTCCCTTTTACTACATGTAATTCACCGCTAAAGTTCTCACTGTGCTACTGTGTGTATGTACAAATGCTTTACACACTGCCTCTGAGATAAGCCTGACTGCTCGTGCCAAGCTACCAAGGGGTTGAGCAGGGGTTATTTTAGGAGTGTAGCCCCTTACCCTAACTAGACGCAAGGGTCCCTATTTGGATAGGGTGCAAGCCACTGCCAACTAGAGACCCCCCATTTCTAAAAAGGACCTTCATGCACAAGAACAATCCTGGGAAGCTGTTTCCTCTTTCTGTGTGTGCTGTAGAATGCAGCAAACAGAGGACAAAACAAGGAAAAATAAAGATATTTCTCCTCGTTACTCCTCTCCTGGGGAGGCGTATCTTTTCATCACATTCCCGGGATTACCTGTTCTTGTAAATTTGGGAATGTATAAAAAACCATGGATGTTGCATGGGAACACCCACGCAACACCCCTGGAAACGCCTCCCTAGCACACAGTAATGCAAAGCAACCATGTGCGCTGTGTTACATCACTCAACATTTATGAAGCCACGCATGGACATGCATGGTGGCTTTGCGTGGCTCCTGGCTCCATGAATTTCATAAATGTACCCCTAAATATCCCACAAATATTGCTGTTCTGAGCTAAAAATAATCTGGATCCAAATGTAAAAGGAAATGGTCCTGGGCAACACTTGTTGAAGCTTTCTTTTGGCACTGAGGGGCTGAGGGACTGTGGGAAACTTGAACTTTCACCTGATTTCGTGGGTCCTATTTCTGAAAATTAAACGTCTAATTCAATATTGTTTGGCGCCAGCAAGGCTTAAATGAGTAAAATTAGTAAAAAAATCAAAGTTGCTCTCAATGCAGGGCCCAAATGATGTGTTGCCATGGGCCCCAATAATCCTCAAGGTGTCATGGGAACAGAGCTCAGGGCAAAAGTGCTGTCCAGTAGCGTGATAGCTCAGTGAGTTGAGCACTTTAAACTGGTATGAGCAGCTGAATGGATGCAGCACCCGCTACAGATATTATCGATATCGACTGCAGCTGAGAGGCTCTGAACCTGAAAGACAACAAGCATTGGTACAGGCATGAACACCTCAGTTCTTCAATTGTTAATTAAATGTGCACCATTCTGTTGAGTAGCAGCGCCAAGTGTTGTTTAAAGCACAAAGGCACTTTCCAGTTACTGGTGTGCGCGGATCTATTATTAATCTTATTATGATTATTATTATTAATAATCTTGTTTTTATTTGCATCTTCTGTGGGTTTACTGGGCCGCCTTTACATTTAATCTGAGTAGGAATGATATAATCGGTAATTAACATAATTGTGCCCCATGGATTCACATAAGTGGGGCCCTTTTTAAAAAATACCAGGGCAGATTCGTGTTCAGCATCAGCTTCGCATGCCTGCATTCATTTTCCAGGATCCCTCCACCCACGTGCACCCCCTGACGCCGATTGTCGGGGAGCCCCGGGGATTAAAAGCACTCTGTTTTATTATCTTGCTACCAGGCTGCAGTGTGGGGGTTACGGGTATCACAGGTGAAAGGAAGGCACCAGTTTCTGGTTTTCGGCGGATGTGCGGCCGGTGATACTCACGGGCCTGTCCCTCTCATACCCTTTATTGTAGGGAGTGCTGCCACCTACTGGCAGGACTGGACACGGCTTCCAAATATGATGAACCGAGGCAGAGCAGAGCTGGCGTGGCTCGTGCGTGTGTCACGCAAGAGGCGGGCATGCCACATCCCTTGCAAGAGTGCATTGCAGCCTCACATTGTACATCCATAGGTGTTTGTTCTGGAGTCTGGATCAAC